>NW_024425452.1:24440087-24457932 GCF_017311325.1 Ursus maritimus
TGTTACAGTTTTGTTACTCACAGTTCCCTGGGTAAAATACCGTATGCTATACAGGGCCAGCCACTCAGACTGCAGGCCATTGAGGCTGGTCACCAGCCAGAGGGAGAGGAGGAACTGTGAGCAAATGTTTTTATTGTAGTTTCTGTGAGAAGTCAAGTCTGAAGCAGGGTAAACAGATTTAGTATGGCTAGTCTGAAAAATTTCTGCAAGCATATAGGAGCTGTCCTTGGTTGTCTGGTACCTGGCCCTGGGGTATTGGAGTGGATGTATACTGTGTTGTAGTGCGAGAGCCCTATTAGGGGAGTGGGTGGGGGTGTGGACTTATTTGGCTGCTCAAGAAGGAGAAATGACCAACCTCTAGCCAGTACCTGGACAGCATTTAATAAAATATAGTATAGATCTTATCTGTCCCTGTGTTATGATATTATGGGTGATCTGATTGAGAAGTCTTCTCCCCCTTCCCTAGGCATGACTGAATAAATACTGGGTGGTATAGACCTATATTTGCAAATCTACCAATTTTATTATTGCTGCTAACTGGCTGCTAGAACATAGGATCCAGCAGAGCAGGGACTTGGCCTCTTTGATTAACTGCCATATTGCTGCAACGTGGAACTCAGTAGTCATTAAATATTTGTTGAATGAATATATGAATGAATCTTGCTATTAAACATATTATGTCTATTACTGTTAATGAAGAGGTAAGCAAATAGTTTTAAATTTGTATGAAAGTAAAGCTTATAAGTAAAATAATATCTTACATGTAATAATGAGATACAATTGAGTCCTCTGATAATTTTGAAACATGACATACCTTCAATATTTTTTTAAATAGCTTTGTGTTTTGGTATATACACATATTTTCAATATATTTGATTGTATTCACTAACTGAATATCCATTAGAATAATACTTAATTGGATTATTTTATGTGTCTCTATTATAAAAGAGAATTGTCTTTTAACTAAGAATAATCAAGTATAAAAGAAAAAAAATGGCTAAAACCTAAACCCTTATTAAAAATTCATAAAGTTAATTTTAGCTTATTCATTAAACAAACATTTGACAAGCACATTTTATAGCCAAGACATCTTATAATATAAATGTAACCATGACCCTAAGTAATGACTTACTGATAGTGTTTCTCCATTGGGAATAGATAGCTGTAGGGCATGTGAAAAATCTTCTCTGTTCCATGAAAAGTACTACCAGCTGGGCACCTAATCCAGGTCATGGAGATCAGTGGAAATGGGACCTTGATCCCTTTCACTCTAACATTTTATAACTTTACTTCTTTTCTGGATCCTTAATCTCTATACATAAATATGCTCATCTCTCCCATATTCCTCTCTCAAGCTTAAGGATCCACTTAGTACCACTCTATTCATTTCCTTTCATTCTCTGAAAAGCCAGTATAAAAAGATAACAAAAATATAGGGGCGCCTGGGTAGCACAGTCGTTAAGCGTCTGCCTTCGGCTCAGGGCATGATCCCGGTGTTCCGGGATCGAGTCCCGCATCGGGCTCCTCCGCTGGGAGCCTGCTTCTTTCTCCCCACTCCCCCTGCTTGTGTTCCCTCTCTAGCTGGCTGTCTCTCTGTCACATAAATAAATAAAAAAATCTTTAAAAAAAAAGATAACAAAAATATAAATGAACAAATTAACAAAACAATAGGATAACATCTGCTTCTCCACTGCCCTCCACCCTGCCTCATCTTTCTCTAACCTATGATAACTAGGCTTCATGTAGCATAGTTGTTAGGAATGTCTGAAGCCAGACAGCTGGGGATCTAATCCTGGATCTTCCAGTTGTTGGCTCTCTGACCTTGCTTAATTAATTTTTATGAGCTATAATATCTTCATTTGTAACATTGCTATAGTGATTGTGCCTAACTCATAGGATTATTATGAAAATTAAATGAGATACTTTATGTAAAGCACTTACAAAGGACAATAAGCAGTACTTATTGTGTGATGGGTATTGTCATTGTTATTAGCCTATAATTTTTCTAACCTGTTATCTGAATCTTGCACTGTCAAAGATCACGAATGCCTGAAATTACCATATTTCCAGGTATGTCAGGGACAATCCCAGCGTACACGTGTTATCTCAAGGTGATGATGAATAGCATTCTGTTTCAATCTCAAAAGTGTTCCAGTTTGGGAATAAATTACACGGCCATTGTAGTAATGACTGCAGTTTAAAAATGTAGTAGACCTTCTGTTGTCTTCCTAGAAATACTTCAAACTATAGTACATACATTTCTTTCTGAATTTCTTCTTTGACTTCTATAGTTGTAAGAGTGATGCCCATGTCTACCCTACCTCCATCCATAAAGGTTGTAAGGGCTAGGGAGTGGTAAGCCCTCACGCAGCTTCCTGTTATGGCTCAAGACTTCTAAGAGAATACCCTGTTGATGAATTTGACCAGGTCCTCAAAGATTATAGCACTTCAGCAATAGTCCTGAGACTATGTTCATATTTATTAATGTTGAATATTACCTATGTAACATTTAGGAAATAACTATGTCCCATCCATATGTTTTGCTAAATCCTTTCAGTTAGCCAAGTTTCAACTTCTTCTCCAGCTCTTTAATTTTGACCTTCAAGATCGAGTATTCTTATGTTAGGTCCAACATATGACCTCTTTAGTGAATAAAAAACATCCAGGTACAAAATAGACTTCATGGCTGAAAAAAATCACCTAACTGATTCAGGAAGCAATTTACCAGTGATGTAAAGTAAAAAGACAACAGCACAATTTATTACGCCAAAATATATGAAACCCTTGTTAAATCTCAGTCCTATAACTTTCACTTTATGCTTAGTAAATACCAGAATGCTTCTTGGAATTATGAAGTATCAGATTAACTGTAGCTGAATCACTAACGGGATCTTTTATTAACAACACACTGTTTAAATTCTGACCTTACATAGGAAAAGGGATGAGACCATGCCCAATTAATAGTTGAAATTAAGTCACTACCCAGTTTTGAGAATAGATCTAGAACCACTTGATTCTTCTTCCTCCCAAGTCTTCCTTTAACCAACAAAAATCAAGATCCAGTGCACCAAGGTGAGCCTCTTACCTGCGTATAGTCCTGGTTTTGTAACATTCCCTGATTTCTGTCAGGCTGTAGGTCTCAGATTCTGTTCTGATTCCTTACCTGACCATCTTTCTGATTAATACAAAATCTTTATGGACCAGGAACAGCAGTTAACTTGAAGTTCACTTAGCTGGGGCCCAGATACTTGTCTTTATAGTTTCTAGTATCTTTCTAGAAGCTGATTTCTTCTATCTCCTACCTCCTTGCATGGGTCTCAGCTATATGAAGAAATAGGTCAAATGTGAGGTAGTAGTATATCTAACTTTTTTTTATTCAGATACAGTTGATATAACAGTCTTTAAGCTTAAGGTGTACAACATGTAGATTTCATAAATTTATATGTTGCATTATGATTACCACTGTAGCCTTAGCTAATGCTTCCCTCACGTCACATAATTATCATTTCTCATGTGTGGTGAGAACAAGTAAGATCTGGTCTTTTAACAACTCTGAAGTTACAATACAGTAATATGGACTCTAATCACTATGGTACATTAAGTCTCTGGAACTTACTCATCTACTAGTTGTAAGTTTGTACCGTAAATAACATCTCCCCAATTCTCTCACCCCCTAGCCTATAGTAACCAGCATTCTACTCTTTGTTTATACAAGCTTGACTTTCTTAGATTCTACATATAAGTGATATCATACAGTATTTGTCTTTTTCTGTCTGACTTATCTCACTTAGCATAATGCCCTTAAGCTCCATCCATGGAGCAAATGGCAGGATTTTCTTCTTTCTCATGGATGAATAGTATATATACACATAGACCACATCTTCTTTATCCGTCCATCACTTAGGTTGTTTCTATATCTTGGCTATTATGAACAATGCTGCCATAAACATAAGAGTGCAGATATCGTTTCAATATCTCGTTTTCATTTCCTGTGGCTATATACCTCTTAAGTGTTACCTATTAATCAAATTTGTTACTACCTACCTAATTGAATATTTCAATCATAACCACTTTCAGAATTTGTCAGGGGACAACTGTATCATCTTTGAGATCAGAGCCACAAAACCTCACTCTTCCCCAGTCTTGGCTTATGCCCCTATTCTAATTCTTCCATACTCCTGGGGTCCATATATTCAAGTCTGAACCCAAGCAAAAATAACATTCATCTTTTGCTATCGCTTATTATCTGTGAGACTTTGAGACATTTACATATTGTTGTAATCCCTCAGTTTTCTAATTTGTAGAAAAGAGGATAATAATACTTACTCAACAGAGTTTCATATGGATGAAACAAAAATTTGGCATTTGTTAAAGTACTTTTTAATTATGAAGCAATATACAGGTTATAGTGAATTGTCATGAGGCTAGTGATTCAGATGGGTGTGTATATCACTTCTTTATTTCATATAATGCACTATTATTGACAGTATTAACTATGTTATTCAATTTTAGTGTCTCAATGCCTCAGACACAATAAGACCCAACTAATGCATGTTTTGCAATGGGGAAATCTATAAGAGAAAAATATTATTATTTCAATTTTCCTTTTATACTTGATAGCATTTTATGTAAGGCTGACTCATTTGTCATTTCCACCATGTAGGTGACTATGGTGACTGGGTAGTCAGCTTTTTAAAAATTGCATTCAATACCAGTGCCTTCAACATCTATTTGGGTCAGAAAAAGTGAGTAGAATGTTGGACAGTCTGGTCCAAAGACTTGTCACCTTATGTGAGCATAATCCTGGAAGGACCCTAAAGCTATAAGATGTTACCTTTTTAGCTATATTTCTTTGAGGTGATTTATTTTCTTATTATTTCAACATTCTTTTGCTGTATCCCTTTTACTCCCTAACCTTATTCTTTTGCTAATAACATTGGTTTTTATTTTAGTGTGTGTGGCGTTTGTTTTTTTGTTTGCTTACATTTTCCAACAGTAGGTCTTTTGAAAATATGTGTATATTTGTTTGTAATAGCATAATACCATAATATTATACAAAGTAACTAGGTAGAAACTATGTGACATATTGAACAAAAAAAATATATTTTCTTCTGAATAGCAGTGAAGTAAAATGACAGTGATTTGATGGATTTTCATTTCTAAACATGAAATACTGAGCGTATTCTTAAAAAGTATGAATTGACATTGCCAAACTTTCTGTATTAAGATTTTTCAGATAGACTAACAATAAAACTATATTTATTAAGCTCACTTCTTTCAAGCAGAACCAGCATTGGATACTGATAGGTTGAGTATATAGTTACAAAGAAATAGTCACATACTGAACTCTGAATTAAAAAGAAAATAATTCCAGAAAACTAAAACATGTTATTGGAAGGAAAAGAAAAGGAACTCAATTACTGAGAGCCCTGATAAATAAGCCCGGTAAGGGGCTAAGCTTAGGTTCCATTTTTTGTGGCCCATGAGGCACAGGGTTTAGAGACAAAGGCCAGGGCAAATATCATTAAAAATACTCTCATAAAAAGCTGGGATCCAAAAGTTCCCTGTGCAAGGGTAAAGTAGAAATAACACCTGTTATAAACTATAAGAAAAATTATCTCTTTCAGGCCTTGGCATTGAATGGAGTGAAATACATTACTTTGATTTTTAACCATGAATTGTTTCTTAGTTAAGTTTGAAGAGTGAATTAATATTTCTTGCATAGGTTTAAAAAAAAAAAGTCAAGAATTCAGCTTAGAACCATTCTTGGTTGGTCGTACTTCTAGGCAATGGGCAGAAGTGAATGCTAAATCTCTTTAGACTAAGTCACTTAAAATAAGAACTTAAAGTATTTTCCTAGATAAAAATCCAAAAAGGATGAGCTCATAACAAAAATACAAAAAAGAAAAGCAAAGAAGGAAACATAAGCAAGAATAAGCAGAATTGACAGCACAATAAAACCTACAAAATCTTCATATTTTTGAAAGTATAAGAAAAGGTATAAAAAGTATATGTAATATGTTTAAATAAATAAAATAAGTAATTGAAAATGTTTGCAAGAAAAAACATAGTATTAAAATGTTTAAACATATTTGAATAAAGACTCAGATCCTTCTAACTCTGGGTAGTAGGAACACTGGGATTAAAAATTCAAAGGACATGTTTAATGAGCTAAAGAAAGAATTAATAAAGTGAAATAGACACCAAAGCCATATCTGAATGTAATCTAAAGAGGAAAGGTGAACAATATGGAAAAAAGCTAAAGATGTAAAGATATAAAGAGTAATATGAAGTTCTAATATATATCTCATCAAAACCAGAACCGAAGAGAGGAAAAATGGAGTAAGAGCATATGTGTAAACAATTGTGAAAATAGACAAAAAACCAAGCTAGATTCATGAAGCCTACAAGTAGGCTAAATGAAAAAAAAAAAAATCTATACCAAGTCACATTATTGTGGAACTGCCAAACACCAAAGACAAGATATCTTAAAATCAGAAGGGAAAAGCTGATTATCTTATTTTTTAAAAAAGACATTTAGAGTGTTATCTGACTTAGAAAGCAATGCATCATGTGCTGAGAGAACAGTATAACTGTCAATCAGATTTATATACTCAGAATATCTTTCAGGAATATGGGTTATAGGTAGACATTTCAAACAAAATAAAACTGCAAAATTTGCCATCAAGAGATACACATTAAAATCAATTCTAAAGGATATATTTGAGTGAGACAAAGATTCTAGAGAGCAGGTCCGAGATACTGATTATATAAACAATAATTACAATAATTACAATTACAATCTCACACTGTGTGTTTGAGAAATGAAATTAAAATACACAATAACATATTATACAAGTTGGAAAGTGGTCATTATATTTTAAAGGTATTGAAGGTAAGTGTCTTGCTTGGCGAAGAGTAAAAATGTGAATAAATATTAGTCTTTGAGAAGTGTAAATCTTAAAAAACTTTTTGGGAAAAAGAAAAAATGAAATAAATTGTATGTTAGAAGCAAAGAAATGGAATGAGGAAAAGTAATACATTTTAAAAGGAGGCAAGGAGTGAAAGACAAAATACAAATATGGAGGGCAAAATTAAAAGCACAAAAAAACAAAGTAGAAATGCTTTACGTGAAAAGATTTCGTGGATTAAAAAAACAAAATCCAACTGTACATTGTTTACAATATCCACATCTTTACATATGTACACAGAAAGTCAAAAGTTTTTAAAGGATAAAAAAATGAAAATACTAACCAAAAGAAATAAAGTATATTCATTTTAAGATCAGAGAAAGAGCTTTAAAGTAAAAAATAAGAATTACTACAGTAAAAGAGAATTACTTATAATAATAAAAACCTCAATTCTTGAAGAAAATATAAGAAAAATAGATTCCTATGCACCTAATAACAGCTCCAAAATGCATAAATTAGATTTACAGAAAAGCAAGGAAAAAATAGTCAATTCCACAATCACAGTAGAGATTTTAATATAATAGTCTCAGGAATTGATAGACTAAGTAAATAAAAAATAATAGGATTTGAAGACCTGAATAGCATAATTTAAAAGTTTCTTCAAATGGGCAAAGGCGGGGCGGGGGTGGGCAGAGAGGGAGAGAATAAAAGAATCTTGGACTCTAACAACTGCATAATATATATCCCATTTCAACAGCAATAAATCATTTAAGAAACTCCACTTTCTGGGCTCCAAAGAAAGTCACAACAAATTTCAGAGAATTGATATCTTACAGACCATGTTCTCTGACCACACCACAATTATAATAGAAATAAATCTTAGATAAATATAATGAGAAAAACAACATATGTATGATATTCTGAAATATAATTTAATTTTTTTTAAAGATTTCTTTATTTATTTGAAAGAGAGAGAACATGAGCAGGAGGGGCAGAGGGAGAGGGAGAGAGAATCTCAAGCAGACTCCATGCTGAGTGTGAGCCCCACACAGGGCTCACAAGAGGCCCCATGCGGGGTTGATCTCACAACCCTGAGATCATGACCTGAACTGAAACCAAGAGTGGGAAGCTCAACCGACTGCACCATCCAGCCATCCCCTGAAACATACTCTTAAATAACTCATAGATCAAAGAAGAAATCTTAATGAAAGTTAATAAATACTTGAAGTGATTATAAAACTATTAAATAGACAAATGCATGTGTCCAACTAAAGTGATATTTAGAAAGACATTTATATAGCATGAATTAAAATAAAGAAAATACATAAATGAACAAACTAAACACCTAATGTATGTAGTTAGTAAAAAAAATATCATAAACCCAAAGGAAGTGTAAGGAAGGAAATAATGCAGATAAAGCCAGAAGTTAATGTAATAGGAAATTAACATACAATAGAGAAAATCCATAAAGCAAAAAGCGGAAAAAATTCTTTGAAAATAGCAGAGAAAATATGGTTCTATGCTTAGAGCACTTATATACTTATATACTACATGTGCAAGTATGATGTGGAATACCACCTTGGAATATAATTTGGCATATCTGGTGTAGTTGAAGATGAACATACCCTACAACCCAAAGTGCTGGTCCTAGATACCTGTAATATAGAGACTGTTGAGACTGTGTGCCTGGAAGCAGGTGCAGAAATCTTCATAGAAGTACTCTCTATAATAAAAAGGTATTAAAATTTAAAAAGATCTAAACAACATGAATAACATTGAACGAAAATGGACAAATTATAGTATATGCATGCAATAAGTACTATAGAGTCTTTAAGATTAATGAATTATAGCTATATATAGTAACATTGACAAATCTCTAACATCGTGTTGAGCCAAAAGAGCAACTCAGAGAGTAATAACTACTATATTTATATAAAATAAGGCATGAAAACTAAACAGTTTATGATTATGAGTAAATAGCTGATTAAAGAGGAAAGACTAGTAGAAATCTTATACCATCAGAGGGAAGGATGTTAAGAAATATGACAAAGAGAAAGGAAATATCAAGAATTGAGAAAGAAAAATATAAAATACCTTCAGTTGTGAACTTGAAGAAGCAAGTAGAGGATGAGCAGTAAAGAAATTGATGGGAATTCAAAACCTGTCCTATTCTGCGCCCATTCTAGCATTTGTGTTTCAGACCATTCCTTGCTAAAACAAACCCTTCCCTATGTGCAGCCTAGGCTACTTAGTGCCCACTACTTGGGATTTGATGCTCTCTCCTTTTGCCTTCGTTCATGCTGCTCCTTTCCCACAGAATGCCTGCCTTCCCTCCCCCTCATCCAGATTAAGTATGTTATTCAAGGCAGAGCTAAAATTCACCCCCCCACACAGACACAAGAAGTTTTCATTGATCATTTTCTACTTTAATGTGCTATAGACTTTTTAGTTCATAAGTTCAGTTTAACAATTATTTGTAGTGAGGTATTCAGTTGTCAAGGAGTCAGACTCCAGTTTTAAACATTCTGATGAAACAAGGAATTTGGAAGCAAAAAAAAAAAAAAGATGATTGTAGAGAAAATAGCTGTCTTAAAACCCATGTATGCATGAGTCAGTGTCACTTGAGCTCTTGTAATGTGACTCTAAATGTACTGATGAGCCTTCTGGCCTCCCCAGAGGACACATATGGTTCACGAACTTTACTCCATTATCTCAAGTCCTGCTATAAGGTCAACCAAAAATTCTTTTTTTTTTTTTAAATTTTATTTATTTATTTGACAGAGAGACAACCAGCGAGAGAGGGAACACAAGCAGGGGGAGTGGGAGAGGAAGAAGCAGGCTCATAGCAGAGGAGCCTGATGTGGGGCTCGATCCCATAACACCGGGATCACGCCCTGAGCCGAAGCAGACGCTTAACCGCTGTGCCACCCAGGCGCCCCTCAACCAAAAATTCTGTTTAGTTTTCACTGTCTGACAACCCAGCTATCTAGACCACTGAACACCAACTTTGAATTAACATTCCTGTAAAGAGTTTCCAGTATCAAGAAGCAATTAATAATGAGATCAGCAATGTCAGTGTTATTCCAAAGAGGAAGATGATGATGAGAGGCTTTGTTAACTATATTTAGTCGATTCTAAGTTGGATAATTTTGAATGGAAGGAATTCAGCCTGCATCATGTGAATTTGCCTATGAGATGAGTGGGGTTAGAACACCGAATCCTGAAGGAAAGGGAGAATGTATGCAATATCATGAAATTAAAAGCAACAGATCTTCATGACACTAATATGTGCGGTGCTAGCCGTTTGAGATGAAAATTCAAAATTATTCAGATTCAAAGTTTGAAACTTACATCTTGCTCTCAGCTGCAGCCTGTTTTTGTTTTGTTTTGTTTTTTCTAATTTAGGTGCCCACACCTCCATAATACAAAAATCCCAGGGTCTTATTTAGTGAGTTTTTAGTTTTAGAAAAACTGTCTCAGTCTCTAATGGAATAGGAAATACCTGATAAGCAAATAGGCAAGGCCCATCTCCTGATTACTGTGGATATTGCTGTTGACTAGTTGCCTCAAAACAGTTTCCAGACTGCTTTTTTATTACTGCTCCCCTAAGAAACCTTTTCAGACATCTTTTCCTAATCACCCCCTCCATCAAATTTTAATAGCACAGACATACTGTGTATCTGCTTATGTACTGTTTGTATATTTGTGCTTTATCCACAAAAATAGAAAGCATAACTATTTAAATTCGACATAGGGATAAGTACAAATTTCAAGTTAAACTCTAAAAATCAAAAAGCTGTTAACACTTAATTTTGAACTGTATTTGCCAACTTTTTATTTATTTATTTATATAAATTTCAACGTATCAAGTTACATATTTAAATTAGCTATTTATATAATAACAGTCTCTTTACAACGAGAGCCCAGCTGTCTCAACTTGGGCGGCTGACTGATAGCAAGCTGACTAGCTGGGTTGCAGACTCCTGGACTGATTCCACTGCTCGGAAGTTGCCAGCGGTGGCGTGGCAGGCTGCCTTCTGAAGGAGCAGGTGTTAGCAATGAAGGGGGGAGTGGAGCAGGGCAAAGCTCCCTGGCTTGGTCTCTGCCTATCATAGCCCTGGGCTTGTCTGTGGTCCTGTGGCCTTACAAAAACATGCAGAGGAGCCAGATGTGGCCATCAGGTCATACTTTGTTGACCGCTAACCTAAATCATTAATTTTCAAGAGAATAAATGAACGTAGTAAGCTGAAAATTTACTTATATGAAATTGCCCCATTGCCCATCATATTGCATCAATGAAGTGTTTTTATGCTGTCTTACGTTTGTTTCCTATTTGTTGGGACCTTTTTTTGTATCTGCTGATGGAAGGAAGTATTTCTTCTTTAGAGATAAAACCCTTTAAATCAGCGGAGACCAAGAATGCAAAAGCACAAGGCAAAACCGCTGCAGGTAGATGAAGAACGTTTTCTTGAGGTTTTCCATATCCTAAGTGGAAGCAGAATCCTGGATGCTTCTTTAAGTAAGAAGCCTTGGAGACAGCATATCTTTATCTAAGTCACGAATAGCAAGTTACTAAGGACAGTCTTCTTCATCTCGTAAGCCCGTGCTTACACATCTGAGGATCTTTAAGGTCTTCACTGTTCAAGGATGTCATAGGATGGGCATTGTTTCAGCATATGCTTCCCTGGCAGGATCCAGACTGATTAAGGTGAGACTCCAGAACTGCATGCTTGGTGAGGAAATGAGTTGGGCCAGGATTTAGAAATCCATTACTGTATCTTATCTGCTCTGGCATAGTCTGAACCAAAGCACTTAAAACAGAGACTAGCTGCAGGGAATCTTTTACCCAGAACAAAAGGCCCAATTCAGCTTCCTGGTATGTCTTCAGTTCAATCATTTGATTTTTGAATGGTTTTTATTTGGTGCCTACTATGTGCTAGGCTCTATTCTGCACACTGAAGATAGTATAGTGAATAAGACAAAGACCTTGCCTTTTCTGTGCTCGCATTCTTAGGGACAAAACAGATAATCTACAAAACTTAATCAGATAGAAAATTGTAGGTTTCAATAAGAAAAAAGAAAGTAGTATAAGGAAGTAGAGTAAGAGGGGCTTATGCATAAGATAATCAGAATTGAGACTACTTGTTGATATATGGCTGAATCTGTATTACCCCAGGAGCTGTGTTTTGGGTGGTCAGAGCGTAATCAGTGAAGGGCTGCAAGACTAATGGAAACCAACATGTCCTGAAGCTTGGAATGTATTTGCAGAAATAAAACAGTGGTTTAATCTATCAAAGTGATGTACTTTTGAAAAGAGGAGGGAAAATAAAGTGTTGAAGTATAGGTATTAGTGAAAGCAAGTTGTACAAATACAATATTGATCATTTTTAAGTCTGATACATTTGGCAAGTGTTTGAAAAGCTGTTCCTAATTGATGTACTTACAATACCTAGAGTAAATTAGGGGAAAAAAGAGTTGCGATTTTGTGGAAATCCAAATCCTGAAATATCTTTTTAAAATATAGTTCATTACTAGGGCACCTAGGTGGTACAGTTGGTTAATCATCTGACTCTTGGTTTCTGCTCAGGTTGTGATCTCTGGGTCGTGATATTGAGCCCCACGTCTGGCTCCACACTTAGCACAGAGTCTGCGTGAGATTCTCTCTCCCTCTCCCTCTGCCCCGCCCCGCTTATGCTCTCTCTCTAAAATAAATAAATAAATCTTAAAAAATATATATGTTATATATATATATATCATTACTATAAGAGTATATATCAAATTGGACCAAATCAACCTACCTTATTAAATAAGAATTGTTTATAATTAGAACATTAATATTTTTCTGATTAAACGAATGCCTACAGAGTGCTTTTAAAGTGGGTTCTAAGCCACTGACATAGGTTCCCTGAATATTTTTTATATATTTTTATATATATTTTATATATTTTTAAATATATATATTTATATATATTTTATATATTTTTATAATATTTTTATGTGTAATATTAATAATTTCCTTAGCAGATCCGGTCTCAAAAAGTGTGGATTTAAAACCCTACCTCTCAATCTTAAATATCACAAATCTCTATGAGATTATGCTGATTGAGGTTAGTCTAAATTTATGATGTTTTCTTGTCTCTATTTTGGTCACTTCCTTGAATCAGTCTGTCAGGAGCCAGATCAGGAGCTCCAGAGGCCCCTAGTAGCCCAGAAACAGAAAGGCTGGTGTTTCAGGAGGTAATGCATGCCAACATTTTGAGTTTAAAACTCCCCAGAAGTGATGTTTTCATATTATGGGATTCAGAGGGATTATCACAGAGCCCTCTTGGATGAAACAGAGACTCCTATGTTCACTTTACCAAAGTCCAATTTTTCATAAAAATGTATTACAAGCCTACAACAATGATCAGTTTTCTTTATGGCTTCTGTTTTATATTTGACACAGAATATAGAAGGAAAGGAAGTTGTCATTTTATTTATTTACTCTTACTTTTTTTTTAGACTGTGCAGTGTGCTGACTTAATATATGTATACATCATGAAATGATTATCACAACCAAGTTAATTAACACATCCATCACCTCACATGTGTACCATTTTTTGGTGAGAACGTTTAAGATTTACTTTCCTAACAAATTTCAAGAAGACAGTACAGTATTATTAACCATAGTTAATATGTTGTAAATTAAGTCTGCGATTATAGACTGTATGTTAGGTCTCCAGAACTTATTCATTCTGCATAACTGAAACTTTGTACATTTTAACCAACATTTCCCTCATCCCCTGCCCTCCGTAGTTACCATTCTACTTTCTGGTCCTATGAGTTCGACTTTTTTAGAGTGCACATACAAGTAAGATCATACAGCATTTGTCTTTATGTGTCTGGCTTATTTTACGTAGCTTAGTGTCCTCCAGTTTCATCTATATTTTCACAAATGACAAGATTCCATTCTTTTTTGTGGCTGAATAGTATTTGTGTGTGTGTGTGTGTGTGTGTGTGTGTGTGTGTGTGTATGCGTGACATTTCCTTTATCACTTAGGTTGTTTCCATATCATGGCTATTGGCTATTAATTGTTGTGAATAATGATACGGTGAACATGAGGTAAGAGGAGCAGATATCTCTTTGAGATATTGATTTCGTTTTCTGTGAATATAAAACCAGAAGTGAAATTGCTGGATCATATGGTAGTTCTATTTTTAATTTTTTGAAAACCCTCCATACTGTTTTCCATTAATGGCTATAGCAATTTACATTCCCACAAGCAGTGCACAAGAGTTCCCTTTTCTCCATATCCTCACCAATACTTGTTATTTCTTGAAAACTTTAAAGGTTCTGATCTCACGAATTTTGAAATCACTCTGGGAAATGAGGCGATTTTGCAGAGATTAGAAAGAGAAGAGGCAGTCTGACTAGAAACCAAGAAGAAACATTGAGAATTACAGGCAGATTGGGAATAATTTTGGATTGTATAAGCTGATTTTATTAAAAACAAAAATGTGCCTAGCTGCTTTAAATAAGTTCGAATTTCCAGGTTTTGATGAATTTCATTCCAGGGTACTGAAAATACTTGCGGATATGATTATATAATCAATTCTAGTAATTATATGGAGTTGTGGATCAAGAAAGAGGCAGCAGAATATAAGAGATGAACAAACTTTCAATTTTCAAAATTTAGGAAGATAGCAGATTCTGGCTGGAAATAATGTGGGTTTAACATAAATTCTCAGTAAAATACTAGAACTGTTTATTAGGCAGATGGCTTGTGAATACTGATAAAGGGGTTCACTGGGAACATCGTGAATTTTCTAAGAGAAAGTCATATTAACCAAATTAACTTTATTTCCTTTTAAAAATACCAAAAAATATAGTGCATTTTGGGGCATTTGGAAGATTCTCCATGAGTATATTGTGGGCATATGGACATTAATTGTGAAGTTGATTCATGGTCTTGATTAGAGGGTTCAAATAACTGTGCCTTTGGCTCTGCATATTTACTATTTCATCAACAACTTAATTGAAGATAAACACACCATGCTTAGTACATCTGGACACAGCAGAATTAAGAGGGTGGTTAACATGCTAAGTGGCAAAATAAAAAAATTTTTAAAGAGCACGATAGAAATAATGAGTTAAAATGGTAGCTAATATAAAATTCTGCATTGAACTAATAAAAAAAATCAATCCTAGAGCATAGACCTAAATTAATTTTGAGCTTAAAAACTATGTACTCACTGCTTTTAGCATAAGTTCACACTGACAGGCAGGCTGAGAACATTGCTTTTTTTCTTTTCATTTTGCTTATTCTTCTAATAAGTCTCTCCATATTAAGGAATTGCTCTTTAGAAGGGAACAATGTTTGTGACAATGCACATTGGTGCTGGCTTGGCAGGAATCTGCCAGCCTGGTTTAGACTGATTAAGGGACCCAGCCTGTGGCTGGAAAAGGAATTGGTAAAGGATTTACAAAATAGGACATTTGTCCAAGTCCTGAGGTCCAGTGTTTGAAGCTGGGGTCAGCAAAATTCAGCCCACAGGTCAAATCCAGCCCACCACCTGTTTTTGTATAGCTGGTGAGCTAACAATGGTTTTTACATATTTAAATGATTAGGAAAAATATAAAAAAAGAATAGTATTTCATGATATTGAAAATTATATGAAATTCAATTTAAAGCATCCATAAATAAATTTTTTATTGGAATACATTCACCACACTTTGCTATTAAATATTCTTCTTTTACTCTGAATTACTCTAGAGCATTCTCTTTTTTTGTTTTAATGTTTTTTTATTATATAATGTTAGTCACCATACAGTACATCCCTGGTTTCTGATGTAAAGTTCGATGATTCATTAGTTGCGTATAACACCCAGGGCACCATGCAATACGTGCCCTCCTTACTACCCATCACCGGTCTATCCCATTCCCCCACCTCCCTCCCCTCTGAAGCCCTCAGTTTGTTTCTCAGAGTCCATAGTCTGTCATGCTTCATTCCCCCTTCTGATTACCCCTCCTTTCTTTATCCCTTTCTTCCCCTAGTTCTTATGTTCCATAGATGAGAGAAATCATATGATAATTGTCTTTCTCTGCTTGACTTATTTCACTTAGCGTTATCTCCTCCAGTGCCGTCCATGTTGCAGCAAATGTTGAGAACTCGTTCTTTCTGATAACTGAGTAATATTCCATTGTATATATGGACCACAACTTCTTAATCCAGTCATCTGTTGAAGGGCATCTCGGCTCGCTACGAATTTAGCTGCATTGTGGACAATGCTGCTATGAACAGGGGTGCACTATTGAGCTCCTTCTCTTCACCACGCTGTATCTTTGGGGTAAATACCCAGTAGTGCAATGGCTGGAGTCATAGGGTAGCTCAATTTTTAACTTTAAAGGGACCTCCACAGCTGTTTTTCCAGAGTGTCTGTACCAACTTGCATTCCACCAACAATGTAGGAGGGGATCCCTTTCCACATCCTCTCCAGCAATTGTTGTTTTTGCCTTGTCAATTTTGCCATTCTAACTGGCATAAGGTGGTATCTTAGTGTGTGTTTTGATTTGAATTTCCCTGATGGCTAGTGATTTTGAACATTTTTCATGAGTCTGTTAGCCATTTGTATGTCATCATTGGAAAAGTGTCTGTTCATAATTTTCTGCCATTTTATGATTTATTTGTTTCTCATGTATTGAGTTTGAGAAGTTCTTTGTAGATCTTGGATACCAGTCTTTTATCTGTAGCATCTTTTGCAAATATATT
Source organism: Ursus maritimus (assembly GCF_017311325.1). Classification (NCBI taxonomy): domain Eukaryota; kingdom Metazoa; phylum Chordata; class Mammalia; order Carnivora; family Ursidae; genus Ursus; species Ursus maritimus. The sequence goes on from NW_024425452.1 coordinate 24,456,749, forward strand.
CCCCCATTCCATGTGGCTGCCTCTTAGTTTTTTGATCGTTTCCTTGGCTGTGCAGAAGCTTTTTATCTTGATGAGAAGTCCCACAAGTTCATTTTATCTTTTGTTTCTCTTGCCTTGGAGATGTGTTCATGAAAAGGTTGCTTTGGCCGATGTAGAGGTTAGCTGTGCCTATGTTCTCCTCTAGGATTTTTGATGATTCCTCCACATCGAGGTCTTTTTATCCATTTGAGTTTATCTTTGTGTATGGTGTGAGAGAGAGTGCAAGTTTCATTTACTTTTGCATGTAGCTATCCAATTTTTCCCAGCACCATTTTTGAAGAGACTGTCTTTTTCCCACCGGATGTTTTTTCCTGCTTTATCAAAGATTAGTTGCCCAAAGAGCCGAGGGTCCATGTCTGGGTTCTCTATTCTGTTCCATTTGTCTATGTGTCTGTTTTTATGCCAGTACCATGCTGTCTTTGTGATCACAGCTTTGTAGTACAGCTCAAAGTCCGGCATTGTGATGCCCCCAGCTTTGTTATTCCTTTTCAACAGTTCCTTGGCGATTCGGGGCCTTTTCTGGTTCCATACAAATTTAAGGACTGTTTGTTCCAGTTCTCTGAAAAATGTCATCAGTATTTTGATCGGGATAGCATTGAAAGTGTACGTTGCTCTGGGTAGCATGGACATTTTGACTATGTTAATTCTTCTGATCCATGAGCATGGAATATTTTTCCATCTTTTTATGTCTTCCTCAATGTCTTTCAAGAGTGATTTATAGTTTCTAGAATATAGATCCTTTATGTCTCTGGTTAAGTTAATTCCAAGGTAACATATGGTTTTTGGTGCTATTGTAAATGGAATGAATTCTCTAATTTCTCTTTCTTCAGTCTCATTATTCATGTATAGAAATGCAACTGATTTCTGAGCATTGATTTTGTATCCTGCCGCATAACTGAATTGCTCTATAACTTCTAATAGCTTTTGGGTTTTCCATATAGAGTATCATGTCATCTGTGAAGAGAGACATTTTGACTTCTTCTTTGCCGATTTGGATACCTTTGATCCCTTTTTGTCATCTGATTGCTGTTGCAAGGACTTCTAGTACTATGTTGAATAATAGTGGCGAGAGTGGGCATCCTTGTCGTGTTCCTGATCTTAAGGGAAAGGCTTCCAGCTTTTCCCCATTGAGAATGATATTTGCT
>NW_024425452.1:24457942-24480514 GCF_017311325.1 Ursus maritimus
TGAAAAAGGTTGCTTTGGCCGATGTAGAGGTTGCTGCCTATGTTCTCCTCTAGGATTTTGATGGATTCCTTTCTCACATCGAGGTCTTTTATCCATTTGGAGTTTATCTTTGTGTATGGTGTGAGAGAGTGGTCAAGTTTCATTCTTTTGCATGTAGCTATCCAATTTTCCCAGCACCATTTTTTGAAGAGACTGTCTTTTTCCCACCGGATGTTTTTTCCTGCTTTATCAAAGATTAGTTGCCCAAAGAGCCGAGGGTCCATGTCTGGGTTCTCTATTCTGTTCCATTTGTCTATGTGTCTGTTTTTATGCCAGTACCATGCTGTCTTTGTGATCACAGCTTTGTAGTACAGCTCAAAGTCCGGCATTGTGATGCCCCCAGCTTTGTTATTCCTTTTCAACAGTTCCTTGGCGATTCGGGGCCTTTTCTGGTTCCATACAAATTTAAGGACTGTTTGTTCCAGTTCTCTGAAAAATGTCATCAGTATTTTGATCGGGATAGCATTGAAAGTGTACGTTGCTCTGGGTAGCATGGACATTTTGACTATGTTAATTCTTCTGATCCATGAGCATGGAATATTTTTCCATCTTTTTATGTCTTCCTCAATGTCTTTCAAGAGTGATTTATAGTTTCTAGAATATAGATCCTTTATGTCTCTGGTTAAGTTAATTCCAAGGTAACATATGGTTTTTGGTGCTATTGTAAATGGAATGAATTCTCTAATTTCTCTTTCTTCAGTCTCATTATTCATGTATAGAAATGCAACTGATTTCTGAGCATTGATTTTGTATCCTGCCACATTACTGAATTGCTCTATAACTTCTACTAGTTTGGGAGTGGCTTCTTTTGGGTTTTCCATATAAAGTATCATGTCATCTGCGAAGAGAGACAGTTTGACTTCTTCTTTGCCGATTTGGATACCTTTGATTCCTTTTTGTTGTCTGATTGCTGTAGCAAGGACTGCTAGTACTATGCTGAATATAATGGTGAGAGTGGACATCCTTGTCGTGTTCCTGATCTTAAGGGAAAGGCTTTCAGCTTTTCCACATTGAGAATGATATTTGCTGTAGGCTTTTCCTAGATGGTTTTTATGAGATTGAGGAATGTACCCTCTATCCCTACACTCTGAAGGGTTTTAATCAGGAAAGGATGCTGTATTTTGTCAAATGCTTTTTCTGCGTCTATTGAAAGGATCATATGATTTTTGGCTTTTTTCTTGCTGATAAAATCTATGACACTGATAGATTTGCGAATGTTGAACCACCCTTGCATCCCAGGGATGAATCCCACTTGGTCATGATGGATAATCCTTTTAATGTACTGTTGGATGCTATTAGCAAGAATCTTCTTGAGAATTTTAGTATCCATGTTCATCAGGGAACTCAGTCTGTAATTCTACTTTTTGAACGGGTCTTTGCCTGGTTTGGGGATCAAGGTAATATTGGCCTCATAGAATGAGTTTGGTAGCTTTCCTTCTGTTTTTATTTTTTGAAATAGCTTTAGGAGAATAGGTATTATTTCTTCTTTGAACGTTTGGTAGAATTCCCTGGGAGATCCGTCAGGCCCTGGTATTTTGTTTTTTGGAAAGTCTTAATCACTGTTTCAATCTTTTCATAATTAATTGGCCTGTTTAAAGAATCAACCTTCCTGGGGGCTCCTGGGTCGCACAGCGGTTAAGCGTTTGCCTTCGGCTCAGGGCGTGATCCCGGCAGTATGGGATCGAGCCCCACATCAGGCTCCTCCGCTGAGCCTGCTTCTTCCTCCCCCACTCCCCCTGCTTGTGTTCCCTCTCTCGCTGGCTGTCTCTATCTCTGCCGAATAATTAAATAAAATCTTTAAAAAAAAATAAAGAATCAACCTTCCTGTTTCAGTCTTGGTAGTTTATAGGTTTCCAGGAAGGCCTCCATCTCTTCCAGATTGCTTAAGTTATTGGCATAAAGCTGTTGATAAAAGTTTCTAATAATCCTTCCAATTTCATTGTTGTTCGTTATGACCTCTCCCTTTTCATTCATAATTTTATTAATTTGGGTCCTACCTCTATTCTTTTGGATAAGTCTTGCCAGTGGTTTCTCTATTTTATTAATTCGTTCAAAGAACCAGCTTCTAGGTCTGTTGATCTGCTCTACTGTGCTCCTGGTTTCTAATTCATTGATCTCTGCTCTAATATTCATCAACTGCTTTCTCCTGCGTGGATTAGGCCTGTCCCTCTGTTGCTGTTCCAGCTTCTTGATGTGAGAATATAAAAACTGCATTTTAGATTTTTCTATTCTTTTGAGTGAGGCTTGGATGGCTGTGTATTTTCCCCTTAGGACTTTGCAGTATCCTATAGATTTTGGATCATTGTGTTTTCGTTCACGTTGGTCTCCATAAATTGTTTAAATTGATTTTTGATTTCTTGGTTTATCAAATCATTCTTGAGCACGATGGTTCTTAGTCTCCAAGTGTTTGAGTTTCTTCCAAATTTTTCCTTGTAGTTGAGTTCCAGTTTCAGTGCGTTGTGGTCTGAGAATGTGCAGGGGATAATTTCAGTCTTTTGGTACCGGTTGAGACCTGTTTTATCACCCAGAACATGGTCTATTCTTGAGAATGTTCCATGGGCATTAGAATAGAATGAGTATTCTTTGGTTCTGGGGTGTAGTGTTCTATATATATATTTATGAGGTCCAACTCGTCGAGTATGGCATTCAAAGCTATTGTTTCTTTGCTGATTTCTTGCTTAGGTGATCTGTCTATTTCTGATAGTGGAGTGTTGAGGTCTCCTACTATTAGTGTATTTTTATCTATATGTCTCTTTATTGTGATTAAGAATTGGCTTGTGTATCTTGCTGCTCCCCTGTTGGGGGCATATATATTTATAATTGCCATATCCACTTGTTGGATACATCCTTTAAGAATAATATAGTGCCCTTCTGTGTCTCTAACTATAGTCTTTAGTTTAAAATCCAATCTGTCTGATATGAGAATTGCTACCCCAGCTTTCTTTTGAGGTCCATTGGTGTGAAAGATGGTATTCCATCCCTTTACTTTCAATCTGAATGTATCTTTAGGTTCAAAATGAGCCTCTTGTAGACAGCAAGTGGATGGGTCATGTCTTTTTATCCAATCTGGAACCCTGTGGCATATTATGGGAGCATTTAGGCCATTTACATTGAGACTGATTATTGAGAGATATGATTTTAATGATGCCATGTTGCCAGTAAAGTCTTTGTTTCTATAGATTGTGACTTTCTCTTCTGTATCACTCTTGGGGCCTTTTTACTTTTATAGAACCCCCCTTAATATCTCCTGTAGGGCTGGTTTCATGGTTATGAAATTGGTCAATGACTGGCGATTCCAGAAGGTCCTTATTTCTCCATCAATTCTGAATGACAGCCTTGCTGGATAAAGGATCCTAAGCTGCATGTTTTTCTCTGAAAGAGCTTTAAAAATGCCCTCCCAGCCCTTTCTCTCATTCCAGGTCTGTGTAGACAGGTCTGACGTAATTCTGATACCTTTGCCTTGGTACGTGAGAAATTTCTTTGCCCTGGCTGCTTTCAATACTGTATCCTTGGATCTAATATTTGCGAATTGCACTATGACATGACGTGGTGTAGGTTTGTCATGGTTGAGCTTGGGAGGGGTCCTCTCTGCCTCTTGGACACGAATGTTTGTTTCCCTTGCTAGATTAGGGAAGTTTTCAGCTACAATTTGTTCAAATATCTCTTCCAGACCTCTGTTTTTCTCCACCCCCTCGGGGATGCCGATGATTCTGACATTGGAACGTTTCATTGAGTTAGTAATCTCCTGTAACCTACATTCCTGAGTGTGGATTTTTTTGAGTCCAGATTCTATTTTAGCTTTTTCTCTACTAACCCATCCTCCAATTTACTGATACATTCTTCTGCCTCATTCACTCTGGCCGTCAGAGCCTCTAGTTTTGACTGCATTTGGCTCATAGAATTTTTAATTTCTGCCAGATTCGCTCTCATTTCCGCCCTTAGAGATTCTATATTCTCATTAACATTTTCGTTAATACCTTTTTCAAGTCTACACATCATCTTGACCATTGTTACTCTGAATTCCATTTCTGATAATTTGGTTATATCCATATCCGTTAGTTCTGTGGCAGAGGCCACAGACTCATTGTCTTTTCTTTGCTGGGGGGGATTTCTCCTTCTCGTCATTCTGATGAGGAGAGGTTGTGGGGTTGTCCAGAGACCAAATTATTGACTGGGACCCAGGCCGAGCACCCTTGTTTTATAGGGATCTTAGGGATGTGGGCTTCTTGATTTTTCAGCCTGCCTTCTGGGGGAGGGACCTGCCGCACCAATACTCAGGCAACCCTGTTTGGGTAGATTCTCTGTGTCCCCTGCAAGGGGGGATGGGCGCACTGTGAGCCGGTATTTCCAGGCTTTTGTTCTCTGGCGGCTTTCCCTGGTGGTTTGCTGTGCCTCTTCTGAGAGTCAGAGCAGCAGTGGCCGAATCTCAGCCTGTCTCAGAACAGAGGGATCGTGGACTGTTCTCCACTGATGTTCTGGCCACTTTAACTCTGTTTCCGTTGGTGCTGCTCAACCCTGCAGCGTCCCGGGATGTGCGCCCCACAGCCGGCGTCCCAGCCCTCACTTCCAGGGCCGGCGCGTCACTGTCCTTTGTGTTTCTAACACTGCCAGCCACCAGCCGCCCCCGCGCTCTCCTGGAGCTCCCGGTCTCAGTCTGGTTCCGGTGAGCGCACCGGAGCTCAGTTTCAGTCTGGTTGCACGCATTCCCCGGCTCACGGTCCCAGTCTGCTCTCTCGAGGGTGCCGGTCCGGGAGTCCACCCGCTCCCCCGTGTAGGTGGCTACCGTTTCCTGGCGCCCCAACGCGACGGCTCCCTCCCCCTTCATTTATCTTCCGATATCTGTGCGCGGTTTCACGGCTCCCTGCTTCGTACCTCAATACTCAGCGCTGGAGATGTTCATTTGTAGAGATCCAGATGTATCTTCCTGTGTCTCAGGCTGATTCCGTGGATGTTCAGGCTGGTCTGGTACCTATCCAGCTCGACTCAGGGGACCAGCTGAAAAAGGGGTCCCCTACTCCTCCGCCATCTTAACTCCTCCTCCTAGAGCATTCTCTTTTTGTACAACATATTTGATGAAAGCCTTATTAAGGTATACTTGTGTTTTTTTTTTAATTTTAATGCATTTAAAACCAGTACTACTATCACATTTTAACACAACAAACTTCACATGTCTCTCAAAACAATTGGGCACAGAGAGGAATTTCCCTTAAGTCCTACTTCTTAAAAACATTAAGGTTTTGTTTGGTATAATTATAATAATTTGTGATTCCAGAATTTATGTTTTAATCATAAACTATTGCTTTTATTTTGGAGAATATTTTAAGTGAAAATCCTCAGTTCTTTATATATACTTTTAAATTTTGTGTTACAAATTAAAAGTTTGTCCATATGATAACTGTAAATGTTAACTATTAAAAAGAAAAAGGACAACTTGTATTGTATTTTTAAGAATTTAATCAACTTATAAAATTACTAAACTTTTATAAAGGATATAATACAAAAATATCAGAAAAAACACTTTCTGTCTTTGATATTTCAGCAACTAAAATAATAACCCTCAATCAGAAAACTTTATTCTCTTCCTCACAATTTAAAGCAAAGATATTGTATTTCATTTTAATTCACCATCAAATGCTTAAATTTCATTATTAAGATGAAATTATTTGCTTAAAATTGGAAAATTTGTCCATCCCTGGCAATTTTTCTCCAGGTAAACTTTCCATACATGTGCATTAGTGAAATGAACTATGTCAGTGTTAAGCATCAGGTGCAAGCTACATGCAAATCAATACAGGACTGAGAGCCATCAGAGGACTACAGGAAAAGGCAGAGAGGTGAGGGAAAGTGCAGGAACCTGATATAATTATGTTGAGACTAGCTGTTTGTACCAGTGTTTCTTTCAAAGGTCTAAAACTTGGCCTCCATATCTTTTTGAAAAGGTTTTATTTATCTATTTGAGAGAGAGAGAGAGAGCATGCGTAAGCAGAGGGAGGGACAGAGGGAGAAGCGACTCCCCACTGACCGTGGAGCCCAACCTGGGGCTCCACGAGGCTGGATCCCAGGACTCCGAGGTCATGATCTGAGTTGAAGTCAGATGCTTAATTGACAGAGCCAGCCAGGTGCCCCTTGGCCTCCATATCTTTTATTAGATTTGAAGGTGAGGTCTGAAAAATCTGTACTTTTTGACATGGCCTATATTAGTTTCCTCTGGTCATTTCACTTTTGCTACTTGGCAAGCTGATTAATTGACACAAATTTGAGCAGACTCCTGTACAGAGTGAATAAAATAAAGGAGTTATTAGTCGTGATAATTTCTCATGTGGGATCCTGGAAATTTATAATCCTAGGAATAGATACAATACCAAAAGCCTCAAGCCTTCATCCTTTTCTCTTTTCTGTCTACACCAGTCCTTTGGCAATATCACATGAACTCTTGAATCTAAATACATCTATAAGCCTATAACGCCCACATTTATATATCCAGTGTAAACCTTTCTCCTGAACTCTAACTACACATGTATCCAGCTGCTTGTTCAACATTGCCACCTGAGTACTTGACAAGTATCTCAAACTGAGCATGTCCTAAACTGAAATCCTGATCATTCTCCTGGAACTTCTCCACTCGAAGCTTCCCCCATCTCAGTAATGGTATCTCTTTCCTTCTAGTTGTTCAAGCCAAACACTTGGGAGTTATCCTTGACTTTTCTTGTCACCCTCCCATCCCACCCCACACCCCACATCCCACCTGTCAGGAAATCCCACTGGCTCCACCTAGAATCCAAGCATTTCCCACCACCTCAAAATTACCATCCTGGTGGCTCTCTCCTTTTCCCCTCACATTATTTTTCATTATCCATATTGATTATCTGTTTGCTTTTGTAACAAACTGCCACAAAATTAGTGGTTTAAAATAACAAATTTGTTATATAAGATACTGTAAGAACTATAAGAATTCTTGAGGTCAGAAGTCTGGTGTAGGTCTCACTGGGCCAAAATCAAGGTATCAGCAGGGCTGCATTCTTTCTAGAGGGTGAAGAGGATAGTCCATTTCTTCTAGCTACTAGTGGTGTCCCACACTCCCTGGCTCATGGCCCCCTTCTTCAGTGTTCAAATCAAGCCAGGTTTCATTGAGTCCTTCTCACATCATGGTGCTCTGACCTTGTCTTCCGTATCCCTCTTCCCTTGTGATTGTACTGGGCCCGCCTGGATAATCCGGTGTACACTCTCCATCTTAAGGTCAGCTGAGTGGTGACCTTAATTCCATCTACAACTTTAATTCCCCCTTGCCATGTACCATAACATATTTGTAGGTCCCAGGGGTTAGGACATGGACAGCTTGGGGAGAGGGGTATGGCTACCACACTATTCTCACCCTCATTCTGCTCAAGACATACACTGTTCCATAAATATTCCAAGCACAACTCAGTTAGGGCTGTTGTTCCAGCTATTCCCTCTTCCAAGGATGTTCTGTGCCACATTCATGCTTGACTAACTCCTTCGCCTCCTTCTCAATGAATCTTCCTTTGCCACTCTATTTAACATTACCGCCTACCCAAACTCCCTCCCCTGATTTCTGTAGCACTTACCACATTCTAATTCTATATTTTTCTTGTTATTTTTTGCATTTATCATTTATTACCTTTCTCCTTCTACTTGACTGGGATATTTGTTTTATTTACTAGATATTCCCAAACCTGAAACAATACTTGTTACACAGCAGTACTCAATAAATATCTGCTGAATGAATGAAAGAAAGAAAGTTTTATTACTAAAAACCCTAAATTACTGTGAAATAAGTTGTGATTGTGACATCACAATGACAAAGTCCATGGCCACCCTAAAATCAGGTAAAAAAATTTCTGATAATTCGCCTTGTGCTGTATATTTCTATGGAAAAGATTACTGTGCACACATGGCAGGCGTTTAATATATTGGACTCACCACCAAAGCAATTACTCAGCTTTGTAATTAAGTAGGGCATGTATGTGCTTGCTTTTGTAGTGGGCATAAATCACTGTCTACCAACTGAGCCGTGCAAGTCACTTTTTATTTTTTCAAAACTCAAATTAATATCTGAACTGAAGCTACCATTTTACTGAACTAGTAGAAAATTGAACATTTGTCCCTCTGGGGATAGTTCTAGGCCTCCTATAGAACCAAGATGTTGATGGGGAGTGGGCTGCGGTACAGTATCTAGTCTTCCATCATGGGTCCCGCCGATGGCCGTAAAGCCTCTATCCTCTGTTCCCACCTCGCCTCTTCAGTTCCAATGATTGTCTATTTGCTGGGATGGAAGGACCTCCTGCAAGGATTCCTGTAACCAAAAGTACAGCTTTGGAAGGGAGATAGGGGTTCTTTGTTATCATCTTCAGGCCTATAGGCTTCTTTCTTGCTTCCACCTGTCAAACTGGAAAAATCTCTTTTTAAACTTTTTTCTCCCTGTCTCTTTACACATTCTATGTCTGCAAATCCCTTTCTCCCCTTTTCATCCTTTTAACATGTTTTCAGTTCTTCTAAGAGCTCAGACTTTTGGAAAGCAAAAACCAATGACTACAGGTTGTTTCTGCTTTTCACCCTGTCATAGAACTTCCTGAGGACATAAGCAGCTGGCTACGTCTGGGAGGGAAAAGGAGGAAAATGGGAAAGGAAAAAATATAAACCGTAATATCTAAAATGATACCAAACTGATCTGTAAAACTACCTTTTCTCAGGTGAAGGACGTTGTCTCGGAGTGATTAAGTTGTCCTGCTTTCTTTGTTAAGTGATTTTGTATCAAATGTGACTTTTTAAATAAATTTGGCAGGGATTAAAGAATGATTTTTTAAATTTCATAAATACTTTTGAAATAAGATGGTCTCTAAAAATATAGCATCTTGAGTGGCACTATTTTAAAGCTTTATTGACATACAAGATCAGAGCTATATTAAAAAATAAACTTCATATAATTTAAGATTAGCTTTATCTTAAGTGTTTTACAAATAGAGGAAGGCAACTCAGAGTCAAAACTACTTAAAGATTTAGGATATTTTTCTGTACTAGGAATTTCCCCCTTTGCCTACTTTACTGAAAACATCTTTAAAGTCTTTTATTTAATTTAAATTCAGTTGGCCAACATACAGTACATCATTCGTTTTTGATGTGGTGTTCATTGATACATCAGTCGCATATAACACCCAGTGCTCATCGCATCACGTGCCTTCCTTAATACCCATCACTCAGTTACCCCCTTCCCCCACCCCCTCCCTTCTGTAACCCTCAGTTTGTTTCCCAGAGTCCAGAATCTCTCATGGTTTGTCTCCCTCTGTGATTTCTTCCCATTCAGTTTTCCGTCCCTTCCCCTATGATCCTCTGTGCTATTTCTTATATTCCACATATAAGTGAAACCATGTGATAATTGTCTTTCTCTGCTTGACTTATTTCACTTAGCATAATACTCTTAAGTTCTATCCATATCGATGTTAATGGTAGGTTTCATCCTTTCTGATGGCTGAGTAATATTCCATTATATATATAAACCACATCTTTATCTGTTCATCTGTTCTCGGCTCCTTCCACAGTTTGGCTGTTCTGGACATTGCTGCTATGAACATTGGGGTACATGTTCCCCTTCTTTTCACTACATAGTATCTTTGGGGTAAATACCCAGTAGTGCAATTGTTGGGTCGTAGGGTTGCTCTATTTTCAACTTTTTGAGGAACCTCCATACCGTTTTCCAGAGTGGCTGCACCAGCTTGCATTCCCACCAACAGTGTAAGAGGGATCCCCTTTCTCCACATCCTTGCCAACATCAGTCGTTTCCTGAATTGTTAATTTTAGCCATTCTGACTGGTATAATGTGGTATCTCATTGTGGTTTTGATTTGTATTTCCCTGATGACAAGTGATGTGGCATCTTTTAAGTCTTTTTCTGTAGTCCTCAGAAAACTTTTCTTTGAGCCATTTCTTTCTAAGGACTCACTTTTCTTCAAGTAAATGTACCTTTTAGGAAAGGGAGAAAAGTAGTTTCCCCTCTTTTTAAAAGGCCATAACTAATAATTTTTTCTTTTTTTGAATTTTAACTGTGGTAAAAAAAAAAATATATATATATATATATAAATTTGTGATTTTAACCATTCTAAGTATACAGTTCAGTGGTTTTAAGTATATCCTCAATGTTATAAGACCATGGCCACTGTTTCCAAGGTGTTGGGGTTTTTTAAGATTTTATTGATTTATTTGACAGAGAGAGAGACAGCCAGTGAGAGAGGGAACACAAGCAGGGAGAGTGGGAGAGGAAGAAGCAGGCTCCCAGCGGAGCAGGGAGCCCAATGTGGGGCTCGATCCCAGAACGCTGGGATCACACCCTGAGCCAAAGGCAGACGCTTAACGACTGAGCCACCCAGGCACCCGTCCAAAATGTTTTTATCAGCCCAAACAGAACTCTGTAACCATTAAGCCATAATCCCTCTGCTCTCAGCCTCTGGTAACCTCTGATATTTCCATCTTCATGAATTTGCTTATTTTAGATATTTCATTTAAGTGGAATCATACAACATTTGTCCAATTGTTAATGGATTATTTCACTTTGTAATAATGTTTTCAAGGTTCATCCATATTATAGCATGTGTCAGAACTTCATTCCTTTTTACAGATGGGTAACATTACATTTTATATATACACTACATTTTCTTTTTCCATTCAGCTGTTCATAGACAATTGGGTTTTTTCCACCTTTTGACTATTGTGAATAACACTGCAATGAATATTGATGTAAAACTCTGTTTGAGTCCCTGCTCTCCATTCTTTGGTATATACACCCAGGAGTGGAATTGCTCAATCATATGCTTATTTATATTGAACTTTTTGAGGAACTGCCAAACTATTTTCTACAGTATCTGCACCATTTTCATTCCAGCCAGTAATACATGAGGGTTCCAATTTCTTCACATCCTTGCCAACATTTATTTTCCATTTTTTGTTTTGTTTTGTTTTGTTTTGTTTTTATTAAGGCCATTCTAGTAGGTGTGAAGTGGTATCGCCTGGTTTTGATATGATATGCATTTTCCCAGTGACTAACAATGTTGAGCATCTTTTCATGTGTTTATTAGCTATTAGTATACCTTCTTAGGAGAAATGTCTGTTAAATTCTTTGCCCATTTAAAAATGTAGACTTTATTATTTAGAGCAGTTTTAGGTTTATACCCAAATTGAAGAGAAGGTTCAGAGATTTTCCAGATACTCCTTCCCCCGACATATATACAGCCTCCCCCACCACCAAAATTTCACACCAGAGTGGTACATAGGTTACAATCAATGAGCCTACACTGACACATCGTTATCATTCAAAGTCCATAGTTTGCATTACAGTTCATGCTTGGTGGTGTACATTGTATGCATTTTGATAAACGTATAATGGCATTTATCCACGATTATAGTATCATACACTTTCACTGCCCTGGAAGTCCTCCGTGCTTTGCCTATTCATCCCTCTTCTCCCCCAACAACCACAGATACTTTTACTATCTCCATAGTTTTGCCTTTTCCAGAATGTCATATAGTTGGAATCATCTAGTATGTGGCCTTTTCAGATTGGCTTCTTTCCCTTCATAATATGCATTTAAAATTCCTTGATGTCTTCTCACGGCTTGACATCTTACTTCCTTGTAGCACCGAATATTTGATTATTTAGATGTGCATAGTTTATCTGCTCACTCTCCTCCTGAAGGACCTCTTAGCTGCTTCCAAATTGTAGCAGTTATGAATAACGTTCCTAAAAACGGTTGCATGCTTGTTTTTGTGAGGGCATTAGTGTTCAAGTACTATGAGTAAATACCAAAAAGCACAATTGCTAGATCATATAATAAGAGTACACTTAGTGTTCCAGTGGGGCTGTACCATTTTGCGTTCCTACAAGTAGTAAATGAATTTTTCTCATGTGTACCTTACACATATTTTTTTAGATTTATACCTAAGCATTTCACCTTTTTGGGTGCTAATGTAAATAGTATTGTGTTTTTAATTTCAAATTCCACTCGTTCATTGATGGTATATAGGAAAGTTAATTGACTTTTGTATATTAACTCTGTATTCTGGAACTTTACTATAATTACTTATTCGTTAGTTCCAGGAGGTGGTTTTTTTTTTTTTTTTTTTTTTTTTGGAAATTCAAATTTTCTACATAGACAAACACATCATCTGCAAACAAAGATGATATTATATCTTTCTTCCTAATCTATATGCCTTTTACTTCCTTTTCTTATTGCATCAGCTAGGGCTAACAGTACAATTGAAAGATAGTTGTGAGATAGGTCACCCTTGCTTTGTTCCTGACCTTAGTGGAAAAGCTTCTACTTTCTTACCATTAAATATGATTTTTTTAAAGATTTTATTTATTTATTTGAGAGAGAGACAGCCAGTGAGAGAGGGAACACAGACAGAGGGAGTGGGAGAAGAAGAAGCAGACTCCCAGTGGAGGAGCCTGATGTGGGGCTCGATCCGAGAACTCCAGGATCACGCCCTGAGCCGAAGGCAGACGCTTAACGACTGAGCCACCCAGGCGCCCCTAAATATGATGTCTACTGTAGCTTTTTTGTAGATGTTCTCATTAGGTATCTGAAATTCTTCATTTCAATCTTTAAAAATAAACCCTGTAATTTTCTTACACTGTTCTCTTTATCCTATGATTATTTTTGCCTAATCAGTAGTATTACAAAGGACTTTGAAGTGTGTCTGCTATTAAAAAATCAAATTTCTACTACCCCTGCCACCACCTGTCTCCTTTTCCCTCACTGTCCCATGGAAGCACATTAAGATTTTTCTTGCAACAAGTCTATCCTAACTTTCTAGTTTCTTATAATTTACTCACCTCCCCCCCATCTCCCTGAAAATAAATTGTCACAATAATGCTTTCTTTAGAGTATCCCACTTCTTAAAGCTTACAAGCTTGCAGTATGTTAAAACAACGATGCTTCATAAATATCATTCCATGGAAACAGCAACACTTTACCTATATTGGTAGTGATGTAGTGGCCAGAAAACAAGCAGAGTGTAGATGTCAGATACATTGACCCAGTTCATAATTTCAAGCAGTATTGCATAATACCTGCTAATGTTCTTGCATGTCGATCTCATGAAAGTAGGGTTTGTTTTGTTTTGTTTTTTAACCAGCCTGACTATATCAGGTATATTACTGTATAAAAGAAATAAATGGCTATTTATTTAGATGCAAAAGAGAGGAAACACAGCTGTCATGTTAGATATGGTCTTAGTGTCTTTTCATCTCTTTTCTCTTTTTAAAGAATGACTATATGCCTGCTCTTTTTATAGGTATAGCACATAAAATAAAAGAGAGAGAGATCATAACTGAGATTAAAAATTCAGTGTGTGAAAATGTAAGAACTATTTTAATACATTAAATTCCATGAAGATACAATTCACGGAAAATAGTTTCGCATTAAGGCAATTCTGAGCAGGTGTCTTAGAACAACTAACCTCTCAGCTAGGACTTCAGGGCATATGTTTAGACATTTGACTCTGGGTATGGTTTCTTCTGAGAATATTGCCTCTCAAAGCCTTCCCCAAGGAGTCTCCTTTCTTGCCCTCATCTTCTCTGGTGCTGATGATGGCAGTAGTCCCAGGGAGCTTCTGTTTTGCTTCCAGGGATCTGCGACTCTCATTGCCTCTATGAGAAGACTCCCTAAGGACCTCACACCTATCTTCAGCACTAGGCTTGCCAGAACTGGAGCTGTGTCATCTCTTGAAGGAATACACCCTTCTCCTGCGTTGACATTTGGTTACTCTGTGAATATGAGATGTCATGGAATAAATCAAGATAAAGCATGCTAATAAATATGAATTTTTATAAACTGTAATAATATAATTATTACTGAACTGTTGTTTAAATTATTCCCACATCAGATGCAAAAACTATGGCAGTTAATTCTAAGGCATAATAACTTCCAGTTTCTTCTGAAAAGGAGCATATTCAAGCTGTCATTATATGCTAAGGACCATTTCCCTAAAAATTGGGGGATTGTTATGCTGTATATCTGTAATTATGCTGCTTCCACAAAACATTTCACCATAGATCCAAGAAGTAGTACTCCATCTGGAAACCTAGTCATTTCAAATTTATTTTATCTGCTAATTGTTATTGTATAGGCCTTCCAGATATAATTTTAGAGATTCCAAAAAGCATTTTGCTAATGATTAACTATGAACATTTCTGTTCATTATGTGTTACTGAATCATGCCATCTCTGTCTTTTAATTTTATAATTACTTAGAGAAATACATCACTTAAAAATACAGTTAGGTCTTAATTTAAGCAAGCAACACAAAGATTTATAGAAAAATAAAGTAGAATGTGACTACCTATTTTACAGAAAAGAAATAAACAAAATTATCTTAGATCAGGGGTTTGTAAACTACCATCTGTAGACTAAATCCAGCCTTCCACCTGTTTTTGTAAATAAAGTTTTATTGGAACATAGCCATGTTCACTCATTTATATTATGTCTATGCCATTTTTTTTGATGCAAGGACAGAGTTAAGTAGTTGCAAAAGAGATAATAGGGCCTACAAAGCCTAAAGTTTTTACTCTCTGGATCTTTACAGAAAATGCTTGCCAACCTCTGGCGCAGATTTTCAGATAGGAGTGTATTCAACAGTAGGCTTTTCTGATGAATTAAAAGGTTTTCTTGCTAAAACACAAGTTTGTTCATGATTTCGGGGAGATGCATCTATTATTTATGAGGCGATCCACCCATATTCATGACCTTAAAAGTCATTGTTTCCTTTCAGTGCAGAAGGTCATTGGCTAATATTCTCGTAAATGATAGGAAGAGAGATCATTCTTGGGGCACCTGAGTGGCTCAGTTGGGTAAGTGTCCAGCTCTTGATTTCAGCTCGGCTCATGATCTCAGGGTTGTGAGATCGAGCTTTGCGTTGGGCTCCACATTGGGCTCTGGGCCAGGCATGGAGCCTGCTTAAGATACTCTCCCTCTCCCTCTGCACCCCTCCCACCCCACTTGCACTCTCTTTCTCACTCTGAAAAACAAACAAACAAACAAACAAAAACAAAAAAGGAGATAGATCATTCTATATTAAGGATAGAATTGTTTGTCCATAAGCAGCAATCTGTTTTTATATTTCATATCAGTGGGCTGGGGGGAGAGAGTGGGAAGTGAAAAGAATAAATTGGACTTTGGTTTTTAATGTTTTTTAATAAACCCGCTGTTCTCTGGGCCCTTACCTTGACAGAATACAGGTACACTATGCCGAGGCAGCACATCTCTAGCCTTAGATAAGCACAGTCTTCCGTCTTTTGTGTTCCTGTACCAGGCTGCTTAGTACTGTTGGACAAAACTCAGTGCAGGGGCACCAGACGCTCATGGTATGTAACTTTGGCTAGGCTTTTCCCAGACCTTGTCCATATTTCCAGTCAATCCATTTCCCATCCCCACAAGAGTTATTGTATAACTTCATGGCTTTTCTCCTGTCATGAATTACTTTCGAGAGATTATCTTCACCTCCTCTGTTATCAAACGAGAACTTCCTCCCGCATGCACTAAATCTCTAAACCAATTATTACCTGCTTGTCTTCAATTTTGAGATAATACAATCACATTGTCAAGTCAGACTCACATGAATCAGAGCTCTTATCCTTTATAAAACTGGCTAATAATTTTAAGGATACAAGTAATCAGGAGGCGCAGATGAAATAGAGAGAGGTCCAAAACCACCAGCATAGCTCCCCATATCCAGCACTTCATGCCTAAAGCACCTGCCCCTAGCCCTTGTTCCTGAGTCCCCCCCAACTTTTCTTAGTAGCCACTCTCTCTCAGTTCAGATGATGCCCCCTTATTTATAGAAACACAATTCAGATGCTACTTCTTTCAGTAAAACTTCCCTAAATCCCTGTCTGGGAGGAGATGCTCAATGTATACAAGCCATACATCCTCTTGTCCACTACATCATGGCCCTTTTCTGGTTGTATTGTAATTGTTTTTCTATCTCTTTCCTGAATGGTAAGCAGCTTACAAGTGGAAACTTTTTTTTTCTCTATCTCTAACCACTAGCATGGTGCCTACACTAAATTAGGTGTTTAATAAATGCTTATTAAGGGATGAAAATATTAAGGATCTCTGCCCTGTGATACACTGTCAGTTTAGAGAGGGAAAAGCAACATAGGAAGAAGCCATTTAAATGCAATGTAATAAGAGTTATTATAGATGCAAAAAGCTATAGGAATTCAGAGGGAACCACTAACTCTGTTCCGGGGAGTCATGGAGAATTTCACAAAGGCAAAGGAGAAATAAAGCTGCATCTTGAAGAGACAATAGATTTTGCCAGGCAGAGACAAGGGGGAAGGATGTGTTGGGCAGAGAGAATAGTAGATCTGAAGTCATCATTATCATTTTGCAATACTCAAATATAACTATGAAAATTAGGTGCCTCATGTGATAAATTATTCAAGTTTTATGCTTTTGTTTAGTTAAAGAAAGCATCTGGTATTTCAGTATTTACAAAGGAAGTGAATTTAGCCTAACATTTGTATTATTGGATGATGAAAGTATTTTTAAAATCAGTGCATAACTTGAAGACAGATTTTTTTGTGGCTCATTATGCAATGATTATTACAGATGTACTGTGAATTATTGATTTAGCAAGCAATTGAGTTTTAAAACTGCTAAAACTGAATTTACAAGCATTTTATTTTTTATGATTCATGCATCTGAGTGTACAAACCAGTTATTTATATTTGGAAGGAAAAAATGTTTTTATTAATCAAGTGTTCAAATAACGTTATCCTACAATTGCCTTAGGTTCATTATAACCTTAGAACCTAAAGGAAAAATTTTTGCTATGAAAAAGGATTGGAAAGACAGTTGTGTGAAAGAAGCCAAGGACATATAAACTGATTCTAAGGGTAAGTACTGGCTATAGTCTGAATGTGTGTGTGTGTGTGTGTGTGTGTGTGTGTGTCCCTTCAAAAGTCATATGTTGAAATCCTAACCCCCAAGGTGATAGTATTTGTGGGTAGGACCTTTGAGAGGGGATTAGGCCATTAGAACTCTGCCTTTATGAATGGAATTAGTGGGATTATTATGCCCTTGTAAAAGAAATCTCAGACAGCTCCCTCACCCCGTCCACCATGTGAGGACACAGGAAGAGGGTGCTGAAATCTATGCACCTTGATTTTGGACTTCCAGCCCCCAACACCGTGAGAAATAAATTCCTGTTGTTTATAAGCTACCCAGTGTATGGTACTTTGGTGTAGCAGCCAGAGCTGACTGATAAGAGCACTACATCAGTAGCTGATATATGTATGCATGTATATGTATATGTATACACGTGTGTGTGTGTGTGTGTGTATACATACACATTTCACAGATAATGTATGGAGTGAATTGTAATTTCCAACAAGAACTGCATTCCTGATTGTTGACATTATTGATATGATTTAATACTTATCACTGACAAAGTGTGGCTCATTTATTTTCAGGAGAGACCTAGTTATGAAGGTTTCCTGTGCTCTAAGTATTTACCCAGGTAATTGTTTGCAGGTTCTTAGGCTTCTGGAAGAGCACAGCATGGGGCCCATAAGGACATTTACGTTCTCGGGACTCCAGGTTCTTAGAGGATTCCGCATCCTACATCCATGGTGAAACTAAATGAAGAGAAATATGCAATGAAAACAGTGTAGAAGGGACATAGAAGAAGCCATTAGAACAGCAGCTCTCAATCAGAGGTGATTTTTGTTCCCTCCCCAATCCCATCCCAGGGAGTATTTGGCAATATGTGGAGATATTTTTAATTGTCACAAGTGAAGGATGCTGCTGGCGTTTAGTAGCACCCTTGGCTACAATGCACAGGACAAACCCCACAACAAAGAATTATACAGCCCAAAATTTAAATTGTTGAGATTAAGAAACTATGCGCTAGGCCATTACGGACTGTAGATTTGTTTTGAATGTTAAGAAGCAAAAAGAAATATGGGTAAGAAATGAATTGACATTACCTTTTAGATTATAAATGAAAAACATAGTTTTAGAAGTTGTACAATATAGAAAATTTATTTGACATATGCAAAGCAGTATAAATAAAAAATAAAAATCACTTGTAGTCCTGCCATCCAGAGGTAACCACTATTAAATTTTAAAATTTATTTCTAGTAATTTTTTGTGCAAGTAAGTTGGCACTATTAATTAGACGGGAAATCTGCTGCATTGGAGCAGGGTAGGCTATCGAGGTTAATTGGTAGAAATAACATGAGAGAAGTTAGTAACTTTAAAGCAGAAATGCACAGGTTAATGAGAACTTATGAAGAAACAAGGAGAGAGGAGCCAAGATCGTACTTTGAAGGAATTGAGTAGAATTAAGTGTCTGTAGTAATTAAAACATGTATATCCCACTTCCCGTGCTTCTAACAATGGAGCTAGTATCTTATAAAAATGTTTAATGAGAAAATAAAAACAAAACAAAACAAACAGTGGCAAATGAAAAAAAAAAGTAGAAGCAGACAACATCTTGGCTAGCAGGGAAGTATCTGTGCTACAGTCAGAGTAAGAGATTTTGGGGGAAAAATTTTGCATTATGTATAAAGTGGTTTAACTAGACTTGCCTGAAAAAGAACTTCGCGCTTTGGCATGCATTTGTTTCTCCTAGTGGTTTGTCTCAACCAGTGCCAGTAACCCTAGCAATTAAAAATCCACATATTTTCATCTGTTCTAGTCACTGCTATTGCTGCCTAGAAGACTTTATGCTAGGAAACGGCAGAATGTTTGTTTTCTTTTGGTCCCTTGTATCAATTCATTTAGAATTAAAACAGTTGTAAGAGTGACTACAGCAGGCTCTTCCTATTGTCTAGATCAATGAGAGGAGTAATGGTAACAATCCAAGGGGCTAACAATTCACGCTATTGTGGACACATGTGTATTATAATTACGTCATTCAAAAACATGGAAACAATCCACAAGTCACTCTTAAGGACAGAGAAAAAACTGAGGGTTAGGTGGAGGGAGGTGGGTGAGGATGGGCAAGGTGGGTGATGGGTATTAAGGAGGGCACTTGTGATGAGCACTGGGTATTGTATGTAAGTAATGAATCACTGATTTCTTCTCCAAAAACCAATATTGCACTATATGTTAACTAACAAAATTTAAATTAAAAAAATGACTAAAATAAATAAAAATAAAATAAATAAAAATAATAACTAACTAACTAAATAAATAAATAAAAACTTACGGTCATAAAGCTGAACGATTTTGGTATCTCTTTTTTATTTGGCAATATTCCACGAGCATTTTCTCATTTCATTAGTCTTCTAAACATGATTTTATCATCTTCCATACAGCAAATTCATCACATAATTTTACCATAATTTAATTAATACCTATTGTTGAACAAATAAGCTGCTTATGACTCTGTAACTCTATTATAAAATATATCACACCAAACATCATTATGCGGTAGTTTTTATATGAAACGTATTTAGAAATAAATGTTGGGTAGAGAAGCAACATATTGAACTTTTCAGTTTTAACAGCTTTATTGAGGTATAATTTATATATTATGAAATTTACCCATTTTAACGGTACAATGATTTTTAGTACATTTATAGAGTGGAGCAACCACAACCTAATTTTACATTTCCATCACTTTGAAAAGAATTCTTGTGTTCATTTACGTTCATTCCCCATTCCCACCCTTAGCCGTAGCAAACACTTATATACTTTCTATCTCTATAGATTTGCCTTTTTAAACCATTTCATATAAACGGAATCATATAATATGTGTTTTTTGGTGACTGGCTTCTTTCATTAAGCATGATTCTAAGGTTCATCCATGCCGTGACATACATCAGTACTTCATTCCACGTTGGACCCTTGAAGTCCAATTCCGCCATTGAACTTTCACCTGTCAAGAATATGGACACATCTTCAGATAATTTGACCAGGAAGCTTCTGATGTGTCTCATTGTACAGGGTTCGGAGTTGATGGCGGGCCTTGGCTGAGTGCCCACACACCTCTTATGCACCAGCATGTGTGGTTAGTGACCTTTGTTTTAATATCTAGATGTAGTTTAGGGTGAAGAATTCCTCTGCTCTTTTCAACTGGAATACACACAATTTCTTCCTGCATTTTTTTTTTTGATGAGTATTTCAGTCACAATATGGTTGTGCTAAATCTAAAAATGATTGATCATGGGATGAAATATATTTGTTTGACTTACAACTTGAAGCTAACTAAAGTCATTTTGCTAGTGATTAGGCACGGATTTGATTTTTCTAGTGAAATACATCAAGAGACTCAAACATTTTTGAGAGAAGTCATTCTTGAAAAAGCCATCGATCAAGAGCACGTAAAGGCAAACTTATTGGAGTACACTTGACTAAAACATCATAAATAAGACCAGGGACACAGGAGAATAGCCCTGGCTATATTCTAAGATGTCTGGGGGAAGGGATGATTCTTGGAAGTGTTATTCAATTTCAAATAAAATGTCAACTGCGTCCAAAACTGAAAACTAAGACGACAGCTAAGGAAGAGTGTGGTAGGCAGAATAATGGCCTCTTAAGATGTGAACCTCCTCATCTCCAGAAACTGTGACTATGTTACCTTTCATGGCAGAAATCTCCAGAAACTGTGACTATGTTACCTTTCGTGGCAGAATGAATTTGGCAGATGCGATTTAAGTTAAGGCTCTTGAGACCAGGAAATTATTCTGGATTATCCAATGTAATCACAGGGGTCCTTATAAGGCAAAGAAGGAGGTAGGAGAGTAAGAAAAGATATGACAATGGAAGCAAATGTCAGTGTCATGCAGAACCATGGACCAAGGAATGCAGGTGGCCCCTAGAAGCTAGAAGAGGCAAGGAAGCAGATTTCCCACTAGAGCCTCCAGAAGGAACACAGATTGCTGACATTGATTTTAGCCAAGTGCATCCCATTTGGATTTCTGACCCTTAGCACTATAACAGAATATATGTCTGTTGTTTTGAGCCACTAAGTGTTTGGTAATTTGTTACAACAGCAATAGAAAACTAATACACAGAGGCTTACCATAATGAGAACGGGACAGAAGTTTGATCTACTCTCGGTTAGGGGAATGTGTGGGAGGGGAGGCAACCTGGGCAACCCTGAGCTAAGCCAGCTTCTGAAAACAATCCTGGGAACAGGTTCCAGCAGCTAAACTGAGGCAGGGCCTCACTGGTCCTCTTTATAAAGCTTAGAAACTCAAACATCCTACATCTCTCTGCTCTCTCTTCCTCAAACATACATTACCCCCAAATGGCTACTTTCAGTTTACCTTCAATGTAGGCCTTACATAAAATATAATTTAAGTGCCCTTTATCCTATAAGTATGTTTTTACTTCACCTGCTCATATATGATTGAAATTGGTATTATCAGATAGATCTAGTTTTGCGTATATCATTTTTACTACTTCCTAGCTGTCATGATGGGCAAGTGACAAAACATATTTAAATTGTTGTATCTGGATCTGAAAAATAAGAAAATGTACTACTTACCTCACGAAGTTGCTAAGGAGATCAAATGAAGCATAATATCTGGTCCTTAGCTATCTAAAAACAGCGGCCTTGGTATTATCACCAGCAGCACCACCATCACCACTGAAAATCACTTAGTGCCTGACATACAGCACATGCTATATAAGAGTTTGTGATGTAAATAAAAACAAGTTAGAAATCGGGCAGGACCTGGAAACATGGAAGACAAAAATCTATGGGCTTCACTAACTTGCTGATGGTTGCCTCCACCTATTTGCAGATTTGCTATGACAAATAAAAGCTACACACAGAGGACTCCATCCTACTCAGGTGTACAACAACTTACTTAACCAGCTTTAAAAAAAGTGTGATTATTTCAAATGTACTTCTAGAGTTTACTCAATGGAATTAACAATAATTTGATGCTTTGTCTTTTCCTGTACTATAAGATCATTGTAATTATAAGAAGACCTTAAGAAAAAAATTATTTGCCTCATAAACAAACAAAAAATTATGTATCTGTGCACAGCTTTTTTTACACTAAAATATCTGCATTTTCCCATGTTACTTATATTTTATTTCTTACTACTACACAATCTTATAATATATTATGCACTTAAACTTTAATTCATTTGCTAACAGTCTTGTGTATCTTCAATATCAAGTATGCGATAGCAAATAATTTTTGCACAGGACAATGTCAGTGCACTTTCCAGAGTAAATGTATTGGTCTAATCATTTGATTTGATGGAAAGAGTGAATGTCTGCTTCCTCAGGAAAGTTCATAATGCATTTGTCATATTTGGTTGTCTGCATGACTCCCTTCTTTTCCTCCGTCAGATCATGCTTAAATAGTGTTTTCTCAGAAGACCTTATTATCCAACAGCCTCTGCCTTCCTTTTCTTTCTTTCTTACTTTCTTTCTTTTCTTTTCTTTTTCTTTTGAAAATGTGGGATATATAAACAACCACTTTATTTAACATTGCACTATCCACTCTTTCTTTTTTCAACATTCACTCTCTCTGCTCTTCATAGTATTTTTCA
>NW_024425452.1:24480524-24779742 GCF_017311325.1 Ursus maritimus
CAGAGACATAATCTGTAACACACTATATATTTTACCTATTTATTTGGTTATTTTCCTTCTCACCTACCCATATATATACTCCAGGAAGGCATGATTTTTGTATATTTTGTTTACTTCTGTGTCACCAGCCCCTAAAATAGTGGCACAAAAATTGTAGACATTCAATAAATATTTATTGAATTAAGTAATTAATGATTGTGGTGCACTTGTGTCTTGCTGGCTTCCCAACAGGTGGAAGTAATACTGCAAAATAGTCAAAATCTATTTCGATGTATTTATTGCAGCTTGTGTAAGAGATAGGTTGGTGGCTGATGTCAGGATATACTCCTTTTTCTACCAGAAATGTTGAGGACTGAAGCCAGGAATTGAGTAATAATGATTATAGCTGGGCTCCAGAAGCTCAGGTGTAAAAAAAATATGGAGTGAATTAGATTCATATAAGCCATTCTGTGTTCCCTTCCTTCGAAAGGTCTACACCTGTGACAAATCCATACTGATGGCATATGTGACACCCAAGTGATACAACAGTCGGGCAAACAGACCATTCCTTTTCTCGTGGGCCCCCCTCATTTATGACCAGAAGGATCCAGCTTTCTTAGAGAGGAGCCTTCTCTCTTCTTCATCACTACTGTATGGAAATGGACGAATGATAGCTTATTTAATTTTGAAGTGGTTTGAGAAGTGGTAGCTTCTATAGTAGAGAGAACAGTGGACCCAACACTCGGTGTACAAAGCACTTTCAGGCTCTTCCAACCTGAGTGAAAATATGTCTAATGGTGCACAATGGCCTGGCTCCAATTCCACTTGTGATGTACCTATTCCTGAAGATTTCCCTCCCAGGAGTAGAACCATCTTTTACTTCCTACCCAGTCACCCTGGACTGTGAATTAACAAGACATTATTTATCAATTTGTTAGGGCTAAAACTCTTAGGGTGACCTTTGACTGTTTTAATTAAGGTAGTAAAAGAAATCCAACCACACAGGCTTACCTAAATATTTTCTTTTCTTGTCATGTAAAATGAGGTCCAGAGAGCTGTACAATGGTATTGAGAACATATCTCATTCTACCTTCCTTAGTAGGTAGCATTGTTCCTCTTGTCTACAAGATGGCTGCTATGACTCTAGGCATTATATCTGTGTTCCCTTCAGGAATTAAGGGAGGTGGGGGGCGGGGGACAAAAGGGAGCTGCTAGCAGACTGTCTTGTTTAATCAAGAAACCAGAAGTTCTCCTGTTAGACTTCTGCTCACATCTCATTGGGTAAAACTGGATCACATGGCATTCTCAGAGGCAAAGGAGCCTGAGTAGTATTTTTAACTGAAAACATTGTCACCCTCAACAAAATTGCAGTCTGCAGTTAGCAAGGAAGATGAGAGAGAATCAATATTAGGTAAGCAAAAAGCAGTGCCTGCCACAGCCCGTTATCTCTCCCTCACCTGCACATCTTGATTTTTCTTTCCCTCATTTATCTTCTTTCACAATCTCCATCTCACTGTGCCATCCTTTCTCGTATTCTTGCCATTCCATGTACATTCAGCAATGGCCATATAAATAACCCCTCCCCTTCTTGTATTCATGCTGCCATCTCCAGATCCTTCTTCTTTTAGGACCACTCAGTATTCTTTCCTCACTCAGAAATCTTCACTTCTTAAATAAAGCCCTTAGTCCTTAGTCTTGGATGCTTATACTCAGTCCCAAACTGACTTAACTGCAACTACTCTTGATGATACCAGCTTGTCCTCCAGCCAATCTGCAATTGTTTTTCTCAAATACTCATCGATTTTTCCAGTTCCATACTTTCGTTCATGCTGTTTTCCATTTAGAATGTCTCAGGATCCTTCCTTCATTTAAATAAAAATTCTTCCAACTTTTCAAAGTTTTATTCAAACTTTTCTTCTATAATGCATTCACAGGTCCTCCCAATTAGAAATTCTCCTTCACCATGTCCAGTCCTTCTATTTCTTAGAGGGATGCCGTGGACATAGCACCCTCTACATACTGCCCTACACCTTAGGCCTTTGTGTACTCCATGGTCCACTTCACAATAGATGGTAAGTGTCATGCAATTTCTTTTAATAGATTTTGTTTCTTTAGAATAATTTTAGATGTACAGGAAATTTGAGAGGATAATTGGAAGAATTCCCATATACCTATACCCAATTTTTCCTATTATTAGCATCTTACATTAGTGTCATTCTTTTGTTAAAATTAATGAACCAATATTGAAACACTGTTATTAACTAAAGTCCACAGTTCATTCAAATTTTCTTAGGTTTTAACCTAATGTCCTTTTTCTGTTCCAGGATTCCATCCAAGACAATGTATTTCATTTAGTTGTCATGTTTCTTTAGTCTCCTATTGGCTGTGACAGTTTCTCAGGCTATCCTTGTTTTTGATGACCTGGACAGTTTGAAGAAATACTGGAAAGGTATATTTCAGATACCCCTTTATGGGAGTTTATCTGATGTTTTTCTCATGACTAAATAGGAGTTAGGGATTTGGGGGAAGATGAACACAAAGTGCCACTTTTGTCACATCATATTAAGGATACGTAAGATCAATATGATTTATGACAGTGGAAGTTGACCTTGATTACCTGGCTAAGGTAGTGTTTGTCAGGTTTCTCTGCTATGAAGTTACTCTTTTTCCCCTCTTTTCCATTCTGTGCTCTTTGGAGGAAGTCACACTCTGTGTAGCTCACACTAAAAGAGTGGGGAGTTATGCTCCACCTTCTTGAGAGTGAAGTGCCTACATGAATTATTTGGAATTCTTCTGCCTGAGAGATTTGTTTTTCTCCCCCATTTGTTTGTTGATTTGATCATTTATGTATATCAGTATGGACTCATAGCTATTTATTTTATTCTTTGAGTTATGATCCCATACCAGTTTGTTTCTTTTGTTGCTCAAATTGTTTGACCATTAGAAGTTCGTTCAGGTGACTGATGTGTCCCTCAGATATATCCCCTATTAATGTAAGTTTTTGTTGTAGTTGTTGTTTTTGAAAACTTCCATATGTTCTGGTACTACAAGATGCTCCAAGTTTATTTTGTATATTTCCTGCCCCAGACTTAGCCTTTCCTCCAAGGATCCCTGGTTCTTTTTATTGGAGAATGGTATTAGGAGCCAAGATCTGGGTGTTGGTGTGTTCATTGCTATTCAGGAGTCATTTATTTTAGGCCTTCTAAGCTGACAAACCAAGTAAATATATCTGTGCACACTAGTCTGCATATAGATATGCATATACACATTTCTATAAATATTTCTATATGCAGCCACCTATATCTGTATTAAACTAAACTGAAGTATCCAACTCTAACCCATCAGCACATGAATTATTCTAGCCTCTTCCTCTTGCTTATCTATAAACTCTCACTCCAACAGTGAGAAACCCAGTTCTCATATTCTGCCATTTGATTTCTTAATTGTTCAGTTATAGCATGTATGTAGGGCAGTATCAGAATTGTTAACTTGTATCCCCATGGGAAACAATGTTATCAACTAGAGGATAATACTTATGCTTATGTGTAGCTGCTTTTGCCTTAGTCTTTCAGACTCCACTCTTTGAAAATTATTTGCATCAGCACCTTTTACCCCCCCCCCCCCAGTGAGGTTGTTTCATGCATTTATAATACAGTTAGATTCTCTTATCCCAACCTGCATTCTTCTATGGGAACTTCCTTGAACCCCCTAATTCATTTTTTTTCAACTAGCATACGTTAAGACTTGCTACATGTTGTACAGTTCTATGGATTATAACAAATGCATTATGTCATGTCTCCACCGTTACAGAATCATCCAGAATAGTTTTCACTGCACTATAAATTCCCTTGTTGCTTCACCAGCTCAACCCTCCTGTCCTCCTTTCTCACTGGCCATCACTGATCTTTTCCTGTCTCTATAGTTTTGCCTTTTGCAGGATATCATAATTGTAATCATGTCCTATATCGCCTTGTCAAGCTGGCTTTTTTCACTTATCAGTATACATTTAAAGTTCACCCATGTCTTTTCATGGCTTGGTAGCTCATTTCATTATACTGTTGAATAATATCCCATTGTATATATGTACTGCAGTTTGATTATCCATTCACTTACTGAAGGCTGTCTTGGTGATTTCCAGTTTTTGGTAATTATGAATAAAGCTGCTACAGATAGTAAGGCTTCATAAGTTTGAAGTAAGTTTTCAATGAATTAGGTAAATATCTAGGAGGGCAATTGCTAAATCATATGGTGAAATTATGTTTAGCTTTGTAAGAAACTATCGAGCTATCTTTCAAAGTGGCTGCACATTTTGTATTTCCACCAGCAATGAACAAGAATTCCTGTTGCTCTGCACTGTTGTCAGTATTTTCAGTTTTATGGTTTTTCTGTTTTTTAATTTTTAATTTTGTTTTATTTTAGCCCTTTTCATAGCTGTGTAGCATATTTCACTGCTGTTTTGTTTTACAGTTTTCCAATGATAAATCATGTTTCTCATATGCTTTTTTGTCACCTATATATCTTCTTTGGTGCAGTGTTCATTCAAATCTTTTGCCCATTTTTTAATTGACCTGTTGTTTTCTTATTGTTTAGTGTTAAGATTTCTTTGTATATTTTGGATACAAGTCATTATCAGATACGTGTGTTGCAGACATTTTCTCCCAGCTTGTGGCTTTTATTTTCATTCCCTTAGCAGTATCTTTCACAAAGAAAATATGTTTTTAATTTTTAAAAAAGACTAACATCAATTTTTCTTCTGTTGATAATTCTTTCAATGTCATCATTTATATCTGTGAAAAATATTAGATTGATATCTAGTTATCTTTTTTTGATATGGATGCCCAAGCGTTCCAGCAATATTTGCTTATAGGACTATTCTTTCTCTATTCAATTGCCTTTGCTCCTTTGTCAAGGATTTGTGCGCTCCTGCACCAAAGACCATACTGTGAATCTGGTCTGGGTTCCATATTCTGTCTGTTTTATCTATGTTTCTATTCTTTTGTCAATACCATGCTGTCTCAATTACTGTAGCTTTGTAGCAAGTATTGTTCTGGCTTTTCTAGGTCTTTTGTCTCTCCATATACACTTTAGAATCAGTTTGTATATATCTACAAAGCAGCTTGATGGGATATTGATTAGAATTGGGTTAAATCTATAAATCAATTAGGGAAGAATTGGTATCTTAATAATATTGAGTACTAATGAACATAGGATGTCTCTCCTATTATTTAGATCTTCATTGATTTCTTTCATTTTATTTCATTTTTATTTCACGTTTATTATTGGTATATAGGAAAGCAATTAGATCCCATCAATTTATGGTAATCACTTATTAGTTCCAGGAGATTTTTTTTTTTTTTTTTTTTTTTGGTCTGTTTGGGATTCCCTTAATAAACAATCATGTTAGGGCTGCCTGGGTGGCTCAGTCTTTAAGCATCTGCCTTCGGCTCAGGGCGTGATCCCGGAGTCCTGGGATCGAGCCCCACATCAGGCTCCTCTGCTGGGAGCCTGCTTCTTCCTCTCCCACTCCCCCGGCTTGTATTCCCTCTCTCACTGGCTGTCTCTCTGTCAAATAAATAAATAAAATCTTTAAAAAAAAGAACAATCATGTTATCTGTGAGCAAAAACAGTCTTATTTCTTACTTCCCTATCTTATGCCTTTTATTTTATTATTTTATTTTATTTTATTATTTTTATTTTCTAGCCTGTTTCTCTAGCTAGGACAGTCAATATGAGATTGGGTAGTGGAGGGAAGGGATATCCTTGCCTTCTTCCCAATCTTAGGGAGAAGGAAAGTGTCCTGCTTCTCACCAGTAAGTAGAATGTTAGCTGTAGGGTTTTTATAGATGTTCTTTATCAAGTGGAGTAAGTTTCCCTCTTTCCCTGTTTGCTGAGAATTTTTATCATGAGATTTTTAAAAAATTCTAGTTATCAATATTTCTTTCATAGATTAAGCCTTTGGTGTTTTTAAAATGACAAAAGCATGTAAAATACTTTTTCTGCATTAATTGATACAGTCATGTCTTTTTTCTTCTTTATCTTTTTGATGTGATATATTCCATTATCTGATTTTTTTAATATTAATTCAGTTTACACACCAGAAATAAATGCCACTTGCTATAATTTTCTATACATGATTATATTTAATTTGCTAATATTTTCTTAAGGATCTTTGCATTTTATGTTCATACGAAATATTGGTCTGGAGTTTTCCTTTGTAATAATGTCTTTATCTGCTTTTGGTATTAAGGTAATACTGGCTTCCACTGAATTAGGAAGTATTCCCTTAGCTCTTACTTTCTGGAATAGATTGTGAAGAATTGATATTGATATAATATCTTCTTTAAATGTTTGATAGAATTCACCAGTGAAACCATTCAGGCCTGGGGCTTTCTTTTTTGGAAGGTTATTATTGACTTAATTTATTTAATTAACATAGACCTATTCATATTATCTGTTTTTCTTTGTGTGAACTTTGGTCATTTGTGACTTGCAAGGAATTGGTCCATTTCATTTCAGTTATTGAATTTGTGAGTACAGAGTTATTCATTGTATTCACTATCCTTTTAGCTTTATGAGATTGGTGGTGGTGACCATTCTTTCATTTCTGATTTTGGTAATTTTTGTTCTCTTTCTCTCTTATTTTTGATTAGCCTGCATAGAGGTTTTATCAACTTTATTGATCTTTTCTAAAAATCAGTATTTAGAGTTTGTTGGTTTAGAGTTTGTTGATACTCTTCCTGTTTTCTATTTTACTGATTTTTGCTCTAATTTTTTATTTTTTTGTTCTGCCTGATTTAGGCTTAAATTGTTCTTCTTTCTCCAGTTTCATAAAATAAAGGTTAGATTATTGATTTTAGATCTTTCTTCTTTTACAATATTTAAATTTAATGCTATAAATTTTCCTCTATGCATTATGTTGTTGCATCCCCCAAATTCTAAGTTTTATTTTCATTTTCACTTAGAACAAAATATTTCTTAATTTCTCTTAAGGCTTCTTTTTGAACCCATGTGCTCTTAAGAAGTGATTGTTCAATTAAGAAGCTGGGGATTTTCCAGCTGTCTATTATTGATTTCTCATTTAGTTCCATCACTGTCTAGGAATATTCTTTATACCATTTCTATTCACTTAAACTCATTTTATTCAAATTTCATTCACTTAAATTCTTAAGTGTGTTTTATGCCCAGGAATGTGGTCTGTTTTAATGTTCCATATGAGCCTGAGAAGAATGTGTATTCTGCTGTTGTTGAATGTAGTCTATAAATGCCAATTTGATCGAGTTGATTGATAGCACTGTTCGGGTCAACTACATCCTTACTAATTTTCTGCCTCCTTTATGTATCAGTTACTAAAACAAGGGTGTTGAAGTCTTCAACCATAATAGTAGATCAGTCTATTTATTCTTGAAGTTCTATTGATTTTTTGTAGTGTATTTTGATGCTCTGGTGTTAGATTTATACAGTCTAAGAATTGTTATGTCTGCTTGGAGAATTGACCCCTTTATCATTATATAATGCCCTTCATTGTCTCTGAGAAATTTCTCTGCTCTGAAGTCAGCTTTGCCTGAAATTAATATGGCTACTCCAGCTTCCTTTTGATTCGTTATATTGATAGCCAGCATTGTATATATTTTTCAGTTTTTACTTTTAACCTATGTGACTCTATATTTAAAATGAGTTTCTTGGGTGCCTGGGTGGCTCAGTCAGTTAAACATCTGCCTTCAGCTCAGGTCATGATCCAAGGTCCTGGGATCCAGCCCCACATTGGGCTCCCTGCTCAGTAGGGAGTCTGCTTCTCCCTCTGCCTCTTCACCTCCCCCTAGCTCTCATGCTCTCTCACTCTCTTGGTCTCCCTGAAACAAATAAGTAAAATCTTAAAAAAATAATAAGGTGAGTTTCTTATAGACAACATGGTTGGATGTTGTTTTTTATTCACTCTGACCATCTTCTGTCCTTATTTGGTGTATTGAGACCGTTCATACTTAGAATGATTATTGGGTGCAGTTGGATTAATGCCTACCATATCTGTGTCTATTGTCCATTGGTTGCCCTTGTTCAATGTTGCTTTTATCTTATTCCCTTCTTTTTCTGCCTTTCCTGGATTTAATTGAGAATTTTATATGATTTCATTTTCTGTCTTTTTTTTAGAGTACTAATTATGTTTTTTTTTTCAATTTGGTAAATGGTTGCACTAGAAATTGCAATATGCATTTATAACTAATCTATCATTCAAACATTTCTTTTAGATCAATTAAGTATAATAAAAATGATTTTGTTTTATTTGTATTTATTCCTTCTCTGATTTTCTTTCTTTCTTTATGTAGATCTGAATTTCTGTTATATTGCTTTCCTTCTTCTTGAAGTACTTCTTTTAACATTTCTTGTAGAACAGGTCTACTGGAAATTAATTTCCTCAATTTTTCTTTGAGAAAGTCTTTTATTTTTCCTTTATTTTTGAGGGATAATTTCCTATCTGGATCATATCCTTCACTGTTGAAGGATAATTCTAATCTGGATATAGAATTCTAGATTGGTAGGATTTTCTTTCAATACTTTAAATATTTTGCTTTACTCTCTTCTTGCTTACATAGTTTCTGATGTACGTACTAAATTTCTTATCCTTGTTCCTTTATAAATAAAGTGTTTTTTTCCCCATCTGGCTTTTTCAAGATTTTCTGTCTTTGGTTTTCTACAGTTTGAATATAAGATGCCTAGATGTTGTTTTTGTTGTTTTCTGTGATTTGATGTCTGTCATTAATTTTGGAAAGTTCTCAGAAATTGTTATTCAGATATTTCTTCTGTGCCCTCTTTCTTCTCCCCCTGGTATTTATGCATATGCTGCACCTTTTAAAATTGTTCCATAGTTCTTGAATATTCTGTTCTAATTTTTTTTTCACTCTTTTTTATCTTTGTATTTCACTTTGGGAAGTTTCTACTGGCATATCTTCAATCTCCTTGGTTCTTTTATTGGCCCTGTCTAGGCCACTGCAAAGGCTATCAAAGACATTTTTTATTTCTATTACAGTGTTTTTAATTTCTAGCATTTCCTTATGATTGTTTCTTAGAGTTTTCATTGTTCTGCTTATGTTACCCATCTGATCTGTTTTTGCATGTTGTCTACTTTTTCCTCTAGACCCCTTAATCATGCTATTTTCAATTTCCTGTTGAAAGTTCCAAAGTCTGTATCATACGTGAATCTGGTCCTGATGCTTTCCTTGTCTCTTCCGGATGTATTTTTTTCTTACCTTTTATCTTGATTTGGACTTTTTTGTTAAAAGCAGATATGACACATGAGTAAAAAGAATCAAGGTAAAAGAACTTTAATGTGAGATTTCGTTAATTTAGCTAGGAGTTGGGCTATGTTTAATATTTTCTGTAGCTTTAGCTACCAGAGTTTGCAGATTCCTTTAGGGTCCTTGTTTTTGTCTCCTCTTTTTTCTTTGGGCTTCCCTAGAAGCTCCTTTTTCTTTTTTTTTTTTTTTTTTAAGGTTTATATTTATTTTGAGAGAGAGCGTGTATGAGTGGGGGCAGGGGCAGAGGGAGAGGGAGAATCTCAAGCAGACTCCCCACTGAGGGCAGAGCCCAATGCAGGGCTGGACACAGCCTGATCATGACCTTAAGATTACAACCTGAGCCAAAACCAAGAGTCAGACACTTAACTGACTGAGCCACCCAGGAGCCCCTAGGAACTCTTTTTTAAATAATGTATGTTTTTTTCAGCTTTTGCAGCTATAATCCTCTCTACTTATATTAGAATGGCTAACTTGGTGATAAATTGTGGGGGCATGCTCTATAATCTTATGTTTAGTTTTTTTTTTACTGAGCTGGTTTCCCTAGGCTGTGACCTTCATGAGTGCTTCTTACTTTCTCCCGTCCCCTTTGGTGAGATCAACAAGGCTAGAAGAGTCTATAGTTGGATTAATACCCTTCTCCCTAAGTGGGATAAGGCTATGGTAAAAATCTTTTCCCTATAAAGAATATTCAGGGTGCATTTCAAATTGGTTACTTTTTTCCACCCCCTTCTAGAGCCATAAGAGGATTTTTCTTGGCTTTTCTCTATGAGAACCTGGTGGGGTTCCTAAAGGTAAAATTGATGAACCATGTGTGGGAGATCCCCCTAAGACTACAGCTTCCAGGATTTTCTCATTCTCACACTAGTCCTCAGTCAGCTGACAGCAATTTGTCTTTAACAATTTTGTCTTTAACAATTACTATTTAAGTGTTCCTACCAGTTATTGGTTCTGCCCCCCAGTAAGCGGATTTCAGCTGTGATTCTCTGTATTCTCCTGTCTCTGCAGATTTCAGGGTGGCAGTTTGCCCCATGGCTTCAATTTTCTGATAGATCTAAGATGTCATTACCTTTGAGCTCATTTTGGTTTTTCTCTTTTTTCTTGGTGTGAGGACAGGAGTGACAACTTTCGAGTCCTTTACGTGGCAAAGCTGAAACTGGAAGTCCGTGTGTAGTTTAATCTTTCCATTAACTGTCACCACGAATTATCTGCCCAGTGATCACAACAGGCTCTCTCTCTCCTGGTCAAATTGAGCCAAGGACTCTTGATTATTGCAGCAGGTACAATGGAAGTAGCACCATTACATAGTATCCCAGTTTCTCCTCTTGAACAAGTGGGCCGGGACAGGGTATTGTTTCCATTTTTGTTGGATTAGGTCAACCTGATCTTTGTCAAAATGGTCACATTTATTAACATTTGGTGTGCAACATATGATTCTAATTTGATCAAGTCCTATGTGAGAGTGATCAAAGAAGTAAGGGGAAAAATCATCTCTACTCCTCTTGGCATTACAACATGGGTTTCTTGATAGTTCCTAGAAAATGTTTGGGTCACAACAGGGGAGGTTTATCTCCTGGTGTGAGGAAAACAACCTATTTTATTATTATAAATATAGGAAATAAATACCTGTATGTTAGTTTCTTTCTTAGAAGTAGTGATATATAAGTAAATTCTATATTTTTCCAGTTGCTGAGTCTGAAAACATTACCAAGAAAATAATACATAGCCTTTTGTACTCTAGGCACACAGAGAATTTTCCTTGATATAAGTAAATATTCTACAAAATATATTTTTATAATTGAAGTATAGTTCAACTTTAGGTGATAATATTTTTTTAAGATTTATTTCCTTATTGTCAGAGAGAGAGAGTGTGCGTGAACAGGGGGAACTGCAGGCAGAGGGAGAAACAGGCTCCCCAATGAGCAAAGAGCCTGGGATGGGACTTGATCCCAGGACCCTTAAGCTGAAGGCAGACGCTTAACTGACTGAGCCTCCCAGATGTCCTTTTTTTTTTTTTTTAAAAAAAAGACTTATTTATACAGGTGATAAATTTATCCTAAAAGGTTCTGATACCCCAGTAGTTATTTTAGGAAATGATAGCATTACTTATAATTAAAGTTAATAATTAGAGAAATACTCAGATTTGGGGCAGAAAGTGAGAAGAAAAGGGAAGACCAGGTAGGGAAAAACAGAGAGAGAGGCCCCATGTAGATGTTTTTGGAAATTGTAGATCACAGAGCAAAGTTGAAATATGTAATAATGGAAGCCTTAATCTGGAATACACAAGATGCTGATGTCACTTAACACAGGAGACACCTGGAGGGTAGAGGCTATCCAAAGCAGAGGGCCAATATCAGGCTATTGCTTATGACCCAAGGAAAATAGAAGCCCAACACCAAGGATGGGTCCCAGGCTAAGCCAGATGAATGTGACTGCTGAAGTGAGTACAAGAGGCCAGAGGACAGAAGAAACCATAACTAAACCCAGGTTTGCTTTTGACAGACCTTTTCCCAAATATGGCTGGGGAGGCTGGTCAACTTCCTCATATGCCCAAATCATAGTCGAAACTCAGGAGTTTGATGCCAGGCCTCAAAATTTAAAAAAGGGAAATCAGTCACTATAAAAATGATTTAAGGGTCATAGTGAAGTCTGATGAGTCTCAGTCCCAGTAATTATGAATCAAAGAGAAGCAAAGTGATCACAGACTTCAGAAATTGTTAATGCTGCTGAAGACCGTGGTGACTACAATGGAAATGTTGATAAGTTACCCATGTGTAGCCTATTCTGTGATACACATCAGAGTCCATTTTCTGCTTCACTAAAAATATGACACATTTTGTCAATCTGTCTACTTGGTTCACCCACTTCTGTTGTTCAAACCCCTGAGGAAGGACAATGATCTACACTGGCCATGCCAAATAGTGCCCCAAAGAATATTAATAGTAGCTACACACAGTTGAAAGGAGTATATATGATAATGCCTGTAGAACACTTAGTGCAGGTCGGGAACACATAATATGCTCACTGAATATCATTGCTATTATAAAAATGCTTAGGATATTTAAAGGAGATGTAATTGTCTCCATTTTATAGATGAGGAAATTAGAACTCGGGAAGATTAAGTTACCTCCTCAGTTCTGTAGGGCTAATTAGTGCCAGCATAAGGAGTCAAGTCCCTGCATTATTCTACCAGTTTTCCCACTTGCCTGCAGGGGCTATGGCACAATGGAGAGAAGCAACTGTCTTTTTTTCAAGGGCTGGCCTGTGTGGGGTTGGGTTGTTCATCTCAAATTTGGGAGTGGAAAATAGGAAAATAGGCAAGAACTTGCTGGGAAACAGTCTCGGGGGTGGGTTCAAGTCAGAGAATTCCAGGAAGGAGTGCTTATTTAAATCTGATTGTTGAGGTCTCAGTTTTAATAAAATGTCATTTTAACAAAAATACAGTTAAATGCTAGCTCCAGTAAAGTTGTTTTTCAACTTACTAAAATTTGTAGTGCTTATAAAATAATCTAGTCTTAGAAATTATTATCCAAATCCATTTTCCACTTAGGGTGTTTTTGGCTTTGTAGGTAAGTAAAAGTTGATATTTCTTTTTAAGTCAGTTCAACCTGTCATACTTTTTAAGAAAGAGATTGATTGTAAATAGAGGAGGCTCTCACTCACACAGCTGGGAGGATAGCATTTAGACTTTGACACTTTAATCCAACCAGTACAACTCTCAGAAGGCACTCTCAAAAGAATAAAGCTGATAAACAGTTGAGGCATCTAAGATGGATACTCTTCATATCACATAAAATCAAAACTGAGTAATTCTCAAGAAGTTACTCAATGCAAAGGGGGAAATTGGAAGAGAACGTGGAGAAATTATTCTCAAACATTGCCAATTAAGCATTCTAAGTTTGACTAAAATAGAAGATGAATTCAAAAGAGGCCATGAACTCTGATTTTTAATCAGTAGACAAGCATTGAAAGAAATAACTCAAAGAAAGGATAGCTAAGAATATTAATTGCTTGGAATGAGTATGTCCAAGGCTGGTATGACCCACCAAAACAGAACAGAATGAGGTACCTTCTTCTTGGTCCAAGGACAGAAACATTCCTCCTGAAATAAATGACAATAGTGGAACCTTACCAAAAATCAAATTAAAATAGGTATTTGGCTGAATTTGAGCCAAAATCTGATATCCCATTTCAGCCAAATACCTTCAGTGAAATCTCTTGAGGAGCCAAATGTTCTTTGAAGCCAGAAGGACTATATTTTTGCAAATTACTATAACTATGTATAAATAGGATGACCATATAATTTATCATCCAAACTGGATGATAAGCGAAAGGAGATGCTGTTGATAATAATGCCGGTACAATAGACACAAAGTCAGATGGTTCTGGACAAACCAGGACATATGATCACCTTGTATATAAGCCATTCTTGTGTAGATTATGGTGGTGGTCATAAAAATGGTACTGAAAAGTATATAGAAGGATATGGTGATAACTGAAGTCAAAACTCCAGGATTATATTTCACCAGTTAGCTAAGATTGCATCTCAGTAGATGTCGAAGATATTCCTAACTAATTTATGTCAACATTTTCTAAAAATTAAAAATATTTAAATAATTGTAACTTGAGTATACAGAATCCTGATAGCACAATTATGCTACTTGCTTATTCGTTGGAGTAGAAATTAACTAGTGCTGGGTCCTTAGCTGTTATGTGAACGTGCATTTGTATGCACACTTCTGCTGATGATGCGTTAGTGGGTTTTTTACTTTGGTCAATGTGGAGACAGCAACAAAGTCCCCTTCAGCCCTTAGGCCAATCTTTGATAGAAGTAATCTTCAAAAGAAGCATGTCTCTTTTTTAAAAATTTTAGTTAAAAAACAAACAAACAAACACATTTTGGCCAGAGGGATCAATTAGCAAATTAAATGCAAATATATTTCTCTTTTTGAGTTTAGATGACACTGATGATGATAATGATGACCACGATGATGATGGAAGACTCTTGATATCCCTCCCACACCACCTATCCTTCCCCAACAACAACACATACATACACACACACACACACACACACACACACACACTCTCCCCATATTTGTGTATGGAACAACCACCTACCCACTTCCTGCTCAGCCCCGCATAGGAATCATAACTGATATCTTCTCTTCACAAATTCCTCACATCTCATCTGTCAGCAGGTCTTTAGGCGCCAAAGCACATCTTGAATGTGTCCACTTTTTTCCACGGATACTACACCACAAGTCCAAGCTACTAGACCTTGCTGCCACCCATTTTTCTACCACCCACAGGCAGGGTAATCTTCGAAAAAATGTAAAGCATATCACTTAACCCCCTGTTGAAGCTCTTCGATGGCTTCCCATTGCACAACAATAAACTAGCACTTTCTGTCGTGGTTGACTAGGCCCTATATGAGCTTACCTCCTGCCATTTTCTCCTCCCCTCACAGTGATTCCACCTCACTGGCTGACTCTGTGTTCCCTCAGAGTTCTGCCCTCCCTGACTCAGGACGCTGTCTCTTAACACTTTCTTCAGCTTATAACAGTCTGTGCCGAGCTCTTCTTAGGATGGCGCCTTCCTATCCTTCAAATCTCTGGTCATGTGACATCGTCTTAGGATTCCCATGACTACCTGTCTTCCCACAGTTTACTTTCTATTCTACCTGGTAAGTTATTTTCTAGAGCAATTATCATAATCCAGCTGTTCTTATGTGTTTTCCTATGCCCTCCCCTCTCCTCAAACTGCATTGTAAGCATCTAGGGCAGAGGTTAACAAACTTTTTTTCTGTAAAGAGACAGTAAATATTTCAGGCTCTGTAGGACATATGCTCTTCCATTTTACGTCTACTCTACCATTGTAGTGTGAAGGCAGCTATGCAAAGTACTTAATGGATGTGGCTGTGTTGTAGTAAAACTTTATTCAGAAAACAGGCTTTTGGCTGTGTTGGTTCATGGGCCATAGGTTGCCAATCCCCTCAAGGCCCAGTACCTTCTATGCATTGTTCCCTCCCTTATCCTCCGTGCCTAGCACAAAGCAGGTACACACATTCACAACCTTTCATCCTTACCAAAACCCTGGAAGGTGCGTATTGTTATTTTCATTTTATGGATTAGCTCAGTGAGGTTTACTAATTCACTTAAACTCACATAAATATTGTATTACTCTCCTAGGGCTGCAATGACAAAGTACCACAAGTACCCGCACACACGGCTTAAAACAGCAGAAATGTATTCTCTCACAGCTGTGGAGGCTAGAAGTCCACAACCAAGGTATTAGCAGGGCTACGCCTTCTCTGAGGTCTCTAGAGGAGAATCCCTCCTTGCCTCTTCTAGCTACTGGTGGCTCCTGGCATTCCTTGGTTTGGGGAGGCATCACCACTCCATTCTCTGCTTCTGTTTTCACATGGCCTTCCTCTCTCTGGGTCTCTTTGTGTCTTCATATGGCCTCCTTCCTTGTATGTGTGTGTGTGCTTTCTCTCCTCTTATAAAGACACTAGCCTTTGGATTTAGGACTCATCCTAATATAGTATGAACTCATTTTAGGTAATTTCATCTGTAAAGACCCATTTCCAAAAAAGGGCACATTCTGAGGTTCTGAATGAACATGAGTTGGGGGATCGTGGGGAGACAGCATTAAACCCACTACAATTATCAAATGGTAGAGTAAGGATTTGAACGTGACACCATTTCAGTGATTTTCCACTTTGAGGTTGTAATCTCAGCCATTAAGTTAAATTAACAGTTAACAGTGGTATCCAATTTTAGAGTTATTTTGAGAAACGATGATTTGAGAATATCAGTGGAAAGCAGAGTTAAGAAACTTACCTTAGAGGAGCTTTGTCTAGGTTATTATTTCTGACTAGTACCCTGACCGTAATGTTAGTGCTGTCCTTCAACGAATCTGATACATAGAGGTTTAAGATGTTAAGAATAGAGATTTAAGACATTTTCCAAAGATATCATTGGTTGAGCAAGGAGAATTACATTGGATTTTCATGGTCTCTCTAGTTAACATCTTTGCATACCATGCTTGTAAGTCAGGATTTTCCCTAAAGCTTGTGTAAGGCATGTTTTTCCCGTGAGGAGAGAAAATACAGTTCTCTTACAGTCCAAATACATTTGGGAAATGCCAGGCCAAACCAAGTAAAACAGATTTCTTTCCTGTAGTAAATAATTGCTTCATCACATTTTATTTGTTAAGGAGGCTTGTGAATTTCTAAGAGGGAGGTATTGTGTACATTATTCTAAGCTTACTGGGCATTTTTGTAGAGTACCTTCTCATACTAATCCTCTGTGCTACACACTTCTGTACAGCTACTTTGGGCGTTTGCTTGCTTATCTAAGTGCGGATACGTTCTACTTTTCTGAAGGTAGATTTGTACAGATATACTTCTTTGGATTTTAGAAATTGGTTTTGAACCCCTCCGTAATGGATGAGATTCCTGACAGAAGGAGAGACACTGATGGGTTGCACCATCGGCACCTACTAATTTATTGGTCAGTTCATTCACTCCTTTATTCATTTATTTACTCACTGATTTCACATGTACTTGTGGAGCCCAGGGAAGTGGCTATGAACATAAAGATGATCAAGAACAGATGTCTTTTCATTAAGTCATCCAGATAATACACGTCAATCACTATTTCCCGAAGTAATTCTAATAAATGGAAATCACTTGTATTGGACTGAATTGTCCCCCTAAAATTCATATGTTGAAGCCCTAATCCCTAGTACCTTAGAATGTAACTGTACTTGGAGATAGGCCTTTAGCGAGGTTATTAAAATGAAATGAGGTCATAATGGTGGGGCCCCCGTCCTATAAGAATGATGTCCTTATAAGCAGAAGGAGAGAAACCAGGGATGGGCTTGCACAGAGAAAAGGCCATGTGAGGACACGGCAAGAAAGTGCCCATCTGGGGCGCCTGGGTGGCACAGTGGTTGAGCGTCTGCCTTCGGCTCAGGGCGTGATCCCGGCGTTGTGGGATCGAGCCCCACATCAGGCTCCTCCGCTATGAGCCTGCTTCTTCCTCTCCCACTCCCCCTGCCTGTGTTCCCTCTCTTGCTGGCTGTCTCTCTCTCTGTCAAATAAATAAATAAAATCTTTAAAAAAAAAAAAAGAAAGTGCCCATGTACAAGCCAAGAAGAGGCCTCAGGAAAAATCAGTCCTGCCAGCATTTTGATCTTGTATTTCCAGCCTCCAGAACTGTGAGGAACTAAACTTCTGTTGTTGAAGCCACCTAGTCTGTGGTGTTTTGTTATGGCAGCCCTGGAAAACAGAAGTACCACTGTTAATTGTTTATTCGGCCCCTGCCATCCAGAGCTTTATTCAGCTAGTTCTGACATCTACTGAGGACTTACAATTCCTCTATTTGTATTTTAGAAGAATTTCAAGAGGACTGATTTGACTATAAACCTCTTGAGGACAAGGCCTTTGTTGCATCTCTGTATCGACAATAGGCATCTTATAGAGTATCATTCTCATCTCTAACTCCTCTCTGTACATTAATAATTGAGGGATGGCCTACGACATCTCTTGGAGAGAGCAAGAAATAAGAACAAGAGAACTACAAAGTGTTAGGCACATAGCTAGATGCTTCAAATATATCTTTTCCATTTAATATTTCTCTTCTATTTTGAGACAAATGTCTTTACCCCACTTTTCAGATGAGAAAACCAAGGTTCAGAGAGGATAAGTGATTTTACCAAAATCATAAAAACACTGGTAGAGCCAGAATTCAAACTCATTTCCACCCCTGAATATATGCTAAATAAATAAATGAGTAAATTTTTTTTTTGCAATGATGAAAAGATGATTAGAATGTTTTCATCAATTGCTTAATTAGAGGAAAGAGGAAATCTGGTTAGGCATCAGCACTTACGAAAAAACCTGGAAATTTTAGTAGACTGTGTTTATTTCAGCGACATCATTATAACTGACATTGGTTACCTATATTACCAATATTAAGTTGTGCAAATAAAAATAATGATTTTAAAGCACTTACTAAGTGCCAGATACTGTTCTTGGTTCTTTGTATGTATTCTTGATACTGCTATTCAGGAAAACTAGGGAAAAAACATGAGTGTATCCAAAGGCAGATAACCAGAATGATCAGACTTTGAAATTATGCCACATGATTACTGGTTGGATAAACTGGCAAAGTTTACACTGAAAAAAAAACATTAAAGATGACATGATAGCCATCTCAAATAGTTGAAAACTTTTCAAGTAGAAGAGAGATTTAGACATAGGAATAGAATTGAGAGGTACAGAGCCTTCCATTAGGCTTTGTCAATGTAGGAGCAAGAAATCGCATTTATGGGAGATCAAGTAGTCAAACATAAACCCTTAAACTTGAAGATTTTGGATTTTTAGGATTCATAAATATCACCTTCTTTTTCATTAACAAAGTTAGGCTTGGAAGAAAAAAAAATATATGTATTAGTGCTAGATCCTTTCTGGAACTAAAGAAAGAATTCTGCAGGAGAGAAACCTATCACTTCTCTCGTCACCATTTCTAAGAGAGATATGCACTAGGAAACCGTTGTTCAATTTGAACTCTTCTCTATATTGATTTCTTTATAATAATATTAACAACATTCAGTCTTCAGGTTTCAAAGCCTGTAACAGTACGTGTTTTGAAGGGATTGTCTGTTTATTTTTCCCTTTACCAGCAAGAGAAACTCATCCTTAATGCCTATCATTGGGCCAGGCATTGAGCAAAAGCTTCTTACAATAGGCTATGGTTGGGTGTTTTTCTTATCTGGGATCAGTGTTTCTTGAGAAGTACCTACAGTGGCTAAGAAGTGAGTACACGACGGTAGTGAGCATCGTCAGAGGAATTCAAGTAGATAATCCATTTGCAAGCTCCAGAGAAGCGCGGTTATGCGATGCGATGGGGCTACCCAGAGCCCAAAATGACAAATTAAGTAGTTGCTGGGTTGTGGGGCATCTTAAGGGGGAATTAGGATAAACAGCAGAACAGTCAGTCCTACTGAGCATGGGTCAAGAAAGACACTAAATACAATGGACCCAGAAAATCCAAGCTGTCGGAAGGGTGTGTGTGTATCAAAATTATCTTAAAAAAACAAAACAAAACAAAACACTGCTGTTGCTGTGAACACTTGACTAGTAAATGTGAAATATATCGTAGCAGGGGGAAAAAAAAATGCGTCCAGAGTGTGTTCCATCCTGCTGTTCGGAACATCGTGGGTGCTCAAATAATATTAACGCTCCACGATGAAGATGGTAGCGAGGATGATGATGATTAATGCAATCCAAGGAAAAATAGGGCTGGGGAGGATGACACAGACGAGAGACCAGGAAAGGGAGGATGACTCACGGGTGAGGGGTACCTGGGGATAGAGCGACGTGGCGTGCACGTTGGCGAGCGTGGGGGGAGAGGCTGGGGCACGCGTGGCTCGGACCTGGGGAGTGGGCGGGTGGGTGCCCGTGGGCGGAGCGGCTCCGGGACTGAGTGGCTGGCAGCTATGTCTGCGAGAGCAGCAGCATCACCCGGGAGCGAAGCCTCCGAGACTCCGCCTAACTGACACCCAAAACTCTCCCTCTCCCTCTCCCTCCCGCAGCCCCAAACTGGAGGCAGCCGAGCCTGCCAGCAGCCTCGGCGGCGGCGGCAACAACCGCGGCTGCGGCGGCGGCGGCGGCGGCGGCGGTAGCGGCGGCTGCGGCCCCGGCCTGCCTCGGCCCGGCCTCCCAGCCCCAGCCCCGCCTCGCCCCGCGCGGCGAGCGCGCGACGCCCGGATCGGCCGAGCCTGGCGCGAGCCCTCGCCCCCTCGCCGCGCCCGCCGCGCCTCCGCCTGCCCGCCCCCGCCGGCTGAGGCTGGGCTGCGGGAGGCGTCCGGGCGGCCCCGAGCCTAGCTAGGGCGACC
Source organism: Ursus maritimus (assembly GCF_017311325.1). Lineage (NCBI taxonomy): Eukaryota > Metazoa > Chordata > Mammalia > Carnivora > Ursidae > Ursus > Ursus maritimus. The sequence goes on from NW_024425452.1 coordinate 24,500,699, forward strand.
AAAACAAAGGCAGCATCCGGGGCTGGGTGGATGCAAACAACCATGAAAGACTGGGTTCTCTCTCTCCCCGGCTCTGCTGCTGCCGCCGCCGCTGCTCGTCCTCCTCCTGCCGCCGCCAGGAGGGCTCCTCTGTGAGGGGAAGCAGGGGCGCAGCTGCTGGGCGTGAATCCGAAAGGTGAGAGCCAGGGAGCCAGAAGAGGGGGCGGGCAGGCCACGAAAATGTCCTCGGCCGTGGGGCCCCGCGGTCCTCGCCCACCCACGGTGCCTCCCCCCATGCAAGAGCTGCCCGACCTGAGCCACCTGACCGAGGAAGAGAGGAACATTATCATGGCAGTGATGGACCGGCAGAAGGAAGAGGAGGAAAAAGAAGAAGCCATGCTCAAGTAAGCCACCCCCAGCCGCGCCATCCGTGCCTCCGTGCCTCCTTCGGTCCATTCACCACTCACTCACCCAATCCTCTCGGCTGAGTGTGGGGGAAGGGCGGGCGGGGGTGATGGGTGGGGGGCGGAGGCGCCCGCCTTGGGGCCAGGGGCGCTGGGCTTGAGCGGGGAAGAGATTAGGGGGTCAGGAGGAAGGAGGGGATGCCACCCAGCTGGGAGCCCAGGAGCCAGGAAAGGATGGCTTGAGGCTGGGTTGCAGAGGAAGATTGGGTGGACAGGGACCACCCTGAGGGTGGGGTATGCAGAAGCTGAGGAGAGCTGATGCCACCCAGGTGGAAGGGCCCTGGGCTGGGAACAGGTGAAGGGGCAGGGGAGGAGTGGAAGAAAGGGAGGGATGAAGAGGTGCTGAGAACAGCTCCTCTTCTGTTCTTGGAGTTGTTTAGGAGGTTGGGGTTACCCCAGTAAAGGGTGCCAGTATTTATGTAAGAAAAATGCTTATTTTAGTGTTGATTTTGGTACTCATTCATCTCCAGATCAAGGTTGGGTCTTTTTTGGGCAGTTGCCATCTTTGGTAACCTGCCTACCCAGCTTCTCTTGAAGCTTTTAGTCACATCTTCTATACAGAATACCTGTGTGAAGACACATTCTCTTACCCATATACAATGCCATTGGCAATGCAAAGTTTTTAATAATGGGTGAAGCTGATGGGGACTCTGGCCAGAATAAAATAGAGGTTCCTCTTTACTGGTTACCTAGAGACCTCTGGGGCCTGCTCAGTTCCTGGTGGAAGCTGTACAATAGGGGATCACATATTTGCACACATCCCTCTTCTTTAAAGCCCATCAGCCCTTCAGGGGCTCTCTGTCTAGTGCCCCGTTTTCCTGGGTCTGGGGAGGGGATGGGGCTCGTTGCTGGTGGTGCAGGGGTGTGTGACACTGCCTGTGCTGCTGCTCATCATATTCTCAGACAAAACTGCTTACAAGGTACTGGCATCCAGACTGGGTTTTCCTTGCTCCTTAGCATCACTCACAGAGTGGAGCTGAAGGGGACTTCGACCCTGCCTTCCCTTGGGAGGTCTTCTCGTATTCAGGAAAGTTTTCAACTTGGGGGTAAAGGAATTTGGAGACCCCGATTGGGACTAATTCCTTGGTGTCTCCCATTTAGTCCACAAGGTGTATCTGGGGGCAGAGGATTGGCACGAAGAGCCAAAGGGAACCTGTTGCATCTGGAGTTAGCTGAGAGCAAAGAAGAGGCAGGGAGGGAACAGGGGTGACACCCAGGCACAGAACACACCCATCAGGGCTTCCCCCCTACCCTGAAGGATTGCCCCCTGAAGAGAAGATGCTGTCACTGAAGCTTTCTTCTGCTTCCTCTCAGTGCAGCAGTGCCTGGAAGGAGAGGAAGGGAGGAGGCTGCATTCACAGCCTGATGGGTCCCCACCAGTGTAACTGCCACCCAGATGGGAGAGGGGGATATTGAGCAAGCGCTGTGCGTGCTGGGTCACAGCAAAAGAGTAGAAATCCCGTTATTCCTGCTCTTTCATTGTAGACTCAGAAAGGGTCCATTAACTCAGAAGGCCAGAGCTGGCCTCGTTCTATAAAGAGCAGCAGGTTTCTGGATTCCCTGCTCCTTCTCATCCAAAAAACAAATACTTTAAGCCTGCCGGCTTGAGGGAGGCAGAACCCTCGTTAATCTGCTGCCTGTCCCTAGTGCAACAATCACATCCCTGGTGCTGCAGGCTTCCCCTCTTCTGAGACTGGAAGTAATGGATTGTGTCTGATGGTTCTGCTGTTTGTCTGTCTGGTTGTCAGTCCGTCTGTCCTCACTGGTTGCAGTCCCTACCACCTGTCCTGGACACCTTTTATGCTGGTCAGGATTTACAGTTTGCTCCTGTTTCGTTTGGTGTTCACTGCAGACAGCAGGTGGATGGAGGCCTCCAGCAGCCAGTGGAACACAGGAGCTGCTGCTTGACAGGGTCCGAATAGGAAGGGGAAGGCACAGTGCAAGTAGTGGCCATCACGCCTCTCCGTTAGCTGTTTCAGGCTGGGGGAGAGCGAGAGATTTTTAAGTGGGAGAGGGTGAGTTTTAGGACAGAATTCCAAATCTGCTAACTGCCTAAGGATAGCATAAGATCGTATGGGCTTCTATGGACAAATAAAAATGAAGAATACCGTCCAACTGCTCATGCCTAAAACATCTTTCCCGCTGCTGTTCCTGTGACTGCTTTGCACTAGCTTGCAAATATTGTTCCTTTATTGCAAGGATTCACAAAATATTGCAGTGTGTGACGCTGTTATACAACAGCCCTCTATCATCCCAGACCTCTGCATTAACTTTATCAATCAGCCTCCTCTGTTAATGTCTTGGCCTTTTGTGCAGTGGCAGATTGGTAGTGTTTTGGAATCCCAGTTTGCTGCTGTGTAAGCGTGTCATATTGTCTGCAATTAGTGGAACAGTTCTGTACCTTTTTCTAGAGGGCACTTTATGTCTTAAAAACTGGTGATTGTAGAGGCTATTCAGATGACACATATATGTGGGAACTTAACGACACAGTCATAAGTGGTGGCCTTTTCTCAACTTTGCATAAAAATAGATTGGGAAAAAAAATAGATTGGAAAACATGATGCTTTTCATGGGGCTTTGAAGTATTTGTTAAATCAGAGATAAGTTTTTATGGTAATGCTTGGTCCATCATATCACATATCTGAGAAATTACTTTCACAACAGGCCCCACAAAGCTAAAGTTCTGGTCACAGCAGTTAGACTTAAAATTCACTTTTGTCATCACTGCAGAACCATCACCTTGAGCTACCTGCTGTGCATGCTGTCTCTCTTTTCACGATGTGTACGAATGTGTAAGGCGTTAATAGAAGGTAGAAAACTGATGCGTGAATATGAGAAAGATAAAACATATAGATTTAAATATATTTGTGTAGTTTCATCAGCCGTGATTATAAATTACTACTTGAATTTGGCCTTGATGATGTCTTTAAATATGTGTAAATGGAAAAGAATAATCAAGCTAACTTTTACCTCAAGATTTCAGAAAAATTTTCTCAAAATTATAAATACTTAGTCATAAAAATAATTCATTTTGTTGGCAAGGCACACTAATTTTAAATACCATTGCCATATAACAAGAAATAGTTGACCCCCACAAATAATTCTTGATGACTGATTTAATTATCTGCAAATCAGAAGTCTTTTCTTAATCTTAACCCCTTAGTAGGGTTTTGGTGTGTGTGTGCGCGTGTGTGTGTGAGTGTGTGTGTGTGTGTGTGTGTTCTGGAGGCTTTTTGAAACCTAACTTCCTCAATGAATACTCTTTCAAGTAACTGTCACCAGACACCATGAGCCAATATATTACATGAGTTGAAAACTGCATTATCTGGGACCTAAATCAGAGAAGATCTCATTAGATCTAAAATCTTATTCCTTTTTTATAAAAGCTTCATAGAGAAAGAAGCTACAGAATAGTAAGAGAAGAGGAAAAAATAGAAGCAGAGAGTTAAAGGGGTTTGAGGATGGGAATTGAGAACCATATTGAAATATTTAATAAACTACTAACATTTATTGAGCATTTACCTCATGCTGGCCATTATTCTAAGTGGTTATTGAATCAAATGCCAAAGAGTTGAACTATGCTCAAGCTTTAATACATGCATATTTGGATTCTCACAACAGCCCGTGCAGAAGGTAAGTCAGGTCATATAATCCTCAAATCTTCATCCTAAACTCAGAGAATTCCAGTAATACCCTAAGCTGACTCACATTACATAGCCCAACCAGGATTCAAGCCCAGACCTTTTAAGTCCAAATATTTTCCCACACACTACACCATCCTTCTACCAAGAAAAACTTGCATTTCATCTACCTTTTCCTTAAATTAGTTTGTGCTCTTTCCTCAGTTTCAGAGAAGTGGTTTGGCAAAGGATTAGGTTGACTCAGTAGATCAGCCGCTGATTATAGGAGGGCCTGGAGCTTCACTCACACTCTTAATAGTTTCCTGTGGATTGAGGACAAGGGAATTGTCTCCAATTTGAAGAAAATAAAAAGCATCATTGTATGGTGGAAAGACCATTAACTTTGGATCCAAGCATTTTGGGGTTCTAGTTCTAATTCTGACACTTATTGTGTAAATGTGGGCAAGACAATTAAATGAGGATTCTTTGAGGTTCAATTTTACTTATAAATTCTGCAATTCATAGTGTGAAATTGATTTATAAAAATTGTTGACTTTAGACTTCTCCCTGTCTTTTTTTTTATTATTTTTTTTATTATTATGTTCAGTTAGCCAGCATATTCTCCCTCTCTTCTTAACAGGGAGCTTAGCGCTGACTTTTCACACATCCATAGCATCTACTTCCTTTACGAAAGGAGAAAGAAAGTAGAAGTAGAACACTTGTAACGTTAGCCTTTCTTTCTTTTTCTCCCTCTAACCAATTATGCTATTGTATCCATAAGACTCAATATGAAAGACCTCAATTAGCAAGTAGGAAAAAAAGGAAAAGTAGATGGGGCAGCTAGAGAGGAGTGCAGATAGAGTCCCCATCGATGCAAGTATCATGTATTTGTTGGGGTTTGCAAAGATTTTCATATCTTACGTCTGAAAATATTATCTTGCTTTGCTGAGGCAAGGATGGTAAGAAGGAAAAGAAAGAAGGCGTATAGTAATAAGGGAATGCTGCTAAAACAGGAGCTGGTGTCTACCATTTTTGAGATGCTGTGTTAAATAGAAAAGAAGGAGAAAACTCACCATTTTACTTGGACTCTAGTCTCTTTTACGCCATTTATGGATAGGGTTACATTAGAGAAGGTTAATCCTGAACTCTTGAAATTTTCTTCTTTCAACAAAAACTTATCTTAGTAAATGCATGTGCCCAGGACTGAATTCCCAAATGTTCCAGAGAAAATATAAAATAGGGAAGCCTTAAAAAATGAAAGACATGAAGAGCTATCAAAGAAAATGGAGGGAAAGAGACATAACCATTAGTTCACATTTTTGCTAACATGTCTTGACTTTCTTTTAACTTGTATGTGTTCTTTCTTAACCAGAAGTGAGGGGGCACCATTGTTTAAATAAGTAGATTACCAAATTTGAAATAGAATATGGAAACCAGTGTGGGCTATATGTGCTACTGCTGACTTGAATAGAAACACAACATCTTGGGAGTGTTATTTGCTCAACTTGTTAAATGAGGAGAATGATTTATCTTAAACCTGTGCGGTAAGCTTCCTGGAAAGATATCAAATCGGAATTCCTGAAATAATATTATTCTCCCACACCTGGAACATACAGATGGATGGGGCTGATGTATCATGGGTTATAAAGTCCATTGTATTGCATTTCATATATCTTTATGGACAATTTTATATTTTTAAACACTTTTTACATTTTATTCTATGATATGAGTTGGATATTTCAGAGCTGGTTCTGCAACTTGAAGTAAATTTTTCTAGGGCACATGGCAACTAGAGTTATAGAACCCAGAACCTATGTGTATTGACTCCAAGTTGCTAGTCCTCTTGTAAATCTTTTTAAAAGTACATCAAGCAAAAATAAATTAATAATAATAATAATAATGATAATGATAATAAAAGTATGTCAAGCTGTGGTATTATGGTCTATTTCTCTGTTCTCTTTGGTGGTGGAGGGGCTAACATTTATTGTGTGCCTTCCATGTGTCAGGCATTTGGCTGTATACTTTGCATATTTCACTCTGCCCTGAACTCACCTCTTGATAAGAAGTTCATCCTGTCAGTATTCTGTTTGTTTTCTAGTATTAGTGAAATTCCAGCACCAGCTAGATACTTTCCTGACCCTTTGCTTACCACATTTGATTCTGGCATCCAGAGTATTAACATAAAAGGGGGAAGAGAAGAATTTCTTATGGCTAATAGCAGTTTCGACCCTTTTCCAAGTCCACCCCTCTTCAGTCTCTAGATCTGACCACAGCTTCCTTGTTAACCCTGTGCACCAGAGGCTTTTCTGATCTGTTGGCTCTTTTGCTCATGATGTTAATGCCTTAGCATTTTCCCACCATTCTCCTCCACTGTGAGGTTATCTTTTCAACCCACTATTGTTCTCAATTCTATTTGTTGGGTTGGCTATTTCAAACAAAGTGTTGTACAATAGTCAATTCAACAGTAAGATCATTTTCTCAGGTATTGGAATGGGGTCAGGCATATGGCTATTGGGGTAGAATAGAGAGAGTCCTTTGCTGAGAGCCTGATGTTGGTCTAGTTACTACAATTTTAAAGCTGCCATGGTCAGAAGGGGAGGTGAGCATCACATAGTTGGATGGAGCCGTGGACTAAATGCTGGTCTTAACACTATGACTTTCTATAGGTGTCACCCATCCAAGTCTCAGTTTCTTTATGTGTCAAGTGGGATTGATAATGCCTGCCTTGCTACCTTAGGAGGAAGTGGATAGTAGAAGCACCCTTAAACTTGAAATTGCTGTACCAAAGAAAGGTGCCATTATTATCTTTACTCTGGAAAACTATAGAAGAATCTCACGATTATCTATTCCTGTGGTTACTGCAGCTACTAGGGGTCCTGTGGAGATGAGTTCTTAAAGAACAATCCATTCATTGTATCATGCTAACGGTACAGTGTGGCGAGGGCTGCAGCTACCAGTTGGAGAATTTGGTAAGGAGGCACAAGGTAAAATGAGACCAGGGCTTGGTCTGAGGTGGCATTTACCTTCTTTATGTTCTTCCTTCTTTCTCATTAAGTAGCTCGTAAGTGTCTTTAGCACAAAAAGCAGTGTGGGCAAAGTGATAAAGCCTGAAGTAGCTACAGGGCAACCCTAATTCAAAAATGCGAAGAGAAATTAGTTTAGGGTAATTTCTTCCTCTTTTACTAGAAAAAGACCTATGATTTTAATGCCACTGGATTTTATAAATCATTCATTTTCAGAATTGGGTGAATAGGGGCTGTATATTTATTAAGTAGTAGTTTCTCTATCATGTCCGTTTATCATTAGGTATTGTAATAGATTATATGTGTTTCAGATTTTTTTAAGATTCTCTACTGGGTGCTTTGGGTTTTCTGTATGCATATTCTCACACTCCTTCATCAAGTTTGTATCCAGTTAACTTCGATCTAGGTCAGTTTTCTGTGAATGCCAAGAGGGGAGTATACCGTATTGAATTTAGATTTTCTACCTCTGTTGCCATCTTGTGAAAACTTCCTGTACATGTGACTGTTTATTTAAAGAGAAAAATAGAGTTGTTTAAAAGGAAAGTGACTATACATGTTGGTTTGCCCAGGACAGTATCTATTTATGCCTATCTCCTCTATGATTACAGAAAGTACCTCTTTTCCTCAATTTTGTGTTTCAATATGGGCAATAAGTTATAGTGTCTTCTTCTTTATATGTTTTGCTTCCCCAACCCATTATTCATTTAAAATTTAAGAAAGCCAAGCAATTAACAGTCATGAAACATATCTTACCAATAAATAATACAAGCAAGTTATAGACATATTATTTTGAACATCATTGGTAAATGAAAGAGCTTTTGCTGAGAAGGAGGTGTTATCTTTTATGGAGTCTCAGTGGAATGCTACCTTTTATGGCAAAATAGAATTAAAATTTCAAAACATTTTTCAAGTAACAGTGGCTCTGAATTGCAACTGCATGCAGGACTCTCTTTATGAATGTTCTCTTCTGGGCCTTGCAGAAGAGCAGCCTGCAGTTTAGAGAAGACATTTAAATAGATTTTAGAATGCAGCATTTTAATAAGTCTTCTCAAGTTTAGATAGTAAAATAAGGTAGTGTTATAGAAAGTAATTTCATACAAATTGAAAGTAATTAATGTGCTTAATTAGATATTAGCTATTTTAAAGAACTATAATGAACCAAACAGTTACCTTTATGTAATATAACAGGTAATACCTTGCTAGTGATTTACATAGTATCTAGTCTTTTTGTGTGTGTGTTCCCCATCATTATACAGGTAATTATTTGGAAGATGCCATTATATTTACGTAGAGAAGATAAATGAATTGAAAACCAGTGAAAGTATCTGCACTGCACTGTCCTGTGAATTTATCTTGCACACTTTACCTTCTTTTAATGGACTCATGCATGTTCACAAATGGGAGCTAGTATAGTAGGAGTTATTGATAGGGCTTTCTGGTTGTATTCCCTGCACTTCGTGTCGTCTATTTGATTAGCTACCCACTTGCATTCCTGTGCTCAAATATGATCGATATTTGAGCAATATTCTGGGACATTACTGATCTTCTCAAGAATATCAGGTCATTTTAAAGTTGTAAGTAACTAGTGCAGAAACATTATGTGTCACATTATTGTTCTTGATGTTTAAACATAGCTCTTAATAAATGCAATGAGAAGCTCTTTATTTGAGTGGCTAGCTGTTTTGTTTTCAATTTATGGTTTTACATTTTTAAAAAATTGGGCAGATGGTATATGAAATATCTAGGGAATGTTTAAATCAATTTATTAGGTTTCTTTAAATATAGGAATATATATATACATATATACATATATATATATATATGTTTTATCCAGGTCAGAAACATTACATAGTGTATTAGTAGAAAGAGATGAAAACAAAAGTAACCAAATAGCTTTTCCTTTTATATTTTCCTTTTATATTTCATACAGCTTAGCAGATTTATCTTTCTTAGCTATCCTGTCTTGTAATATATTGGAGCTTAAGTCTTCTTTCCTAACCCTTTTTTTCGGGAGTAAAACTTGATGTATTTTATGTCTTGGTATCTGAAATAAAGGGAAATTGAAATGAGCTGGCTTATTTATTTGGGATATTAAAATTTTGGTAAGAGTAAAAATTGTAAAGAGATTCTACTTCGATATTCTTCATGACCATCATGACATTGTCATAAAAATGTAATTTGGAAAAAATAAAATATAGCAAAGTCTTTTTATGAATTAGGCTGGATATTTCAATATAAAGATGTCTACATACCCTAGGACAAATCTAACCAGTTAATCTATAGCAACCTGGAGTAAAAACTTAATACTAGTCTGAAGAAGATACTATTGTCTGCGTTTTGTTCCAGACATAGGCAGCGAAAGGGATTGTGTGGTATTTGGAGCTCCAAAGGCCTAAACTGTAATAGTTACTATTGAGTAGAACTATGATTGAGAAGCTGTCAGGTGGTTATCTGTCTAATCCCTGTCTTCCATAAAGGCAGGATACTTTAAGGTTCTTGGAGGTCCACATGCAGAAAAAGAAAAAAAAAAAAAAAAACAACTTACAATCCTAGGCCAGGTACCAGATAATTTACCTGGTGAGGTAGTACAAATTTTAAAAAAGACAATGTGTACTTTGGGAAGATGCTAAACAAGCCATACAAAATAGTTCAAAATGAGTGGTGGTTATAATAGGAGCTGGAGGACTTTTCGAAGCTCTCTCTTGCCCTTCTTTCTATAACTCCATTACTTTCTGATTTGTCTTCTCCTTTCCTTTGTGTCCCTAATCAATCTTCTGTTGATAATACAATCTTCCCCTTCCGATGGGTCCTACTCTCAACCTTCTGCTCGCATTTTATAAGCAGTTTCTGGTCAATTTCAAACACACTCATGGCTTCAATCATACTTATATTTTAATGATTTCCAAATCCATCTTACTATCTTAGAATTTTCTACCAATTTCTGCATCCATGTACCTAACCACCTGCTAAATATCTCTACATGGATGTTCTTGGGAACTTCACACCAATTGTGATCCATCATAAATATCTTGACCCTCTGCCTAAGCACAGCGCTTTTCTTATAATCCCTGTCTTTCTGGATGGCATCTCCAGGGCAACTTCTTATTCAATCCATTGTCAGATCTTTCTGATTCAATCTTCTTAGAGTCCTTTGAATTTCTTCTTTACTTTCCAGTTGCACTGCTGTTACTTTAATGTAGACTCTCATCACTACTCACTGGGTTGCCTGCAATAACCTCCTAATTCATTTCCCTGCCACTGATCAGAGCCCCCTCCCATCTCATCTTCACACTGCTGTCAGAGGAATCATTTTAACATTCATTTAATAATGTCCCTTCAATAAAACCCTTGTGCTTTCAGTGTAAAGATTCAATTTCATAATCTGTACTGTGCCTACTGTCTCCTTTCACTGGTCTATGTGCACCTTCCTGCCATAGCCTTACTGAACAGGATCTCAAAGTATCACCACTGCTTCACAGCTTGGTGACTCCAGTTGTGTTTTTCTCTCTGTCAGGAATTTCCTTCTTAATCTACCTAATTTTTACATAGCCTTTCAAATGAGTTCAAGTGATATCTCATCTGGTACATCTTCCCAGACTTCCCAGATTAATTTTTGTATTTTTCTCTGTGCCCATCTTTTTCATAATCCTTTTCACTCGACAGTCCCAGCTCAGTACAGCATATGTTCCTGAGAGCAAGATCATTCTTATTTGCCAGTGCCTGGCATGTAATAGGTGCCTGAATTTTTTAAACACTGTGTGTGAATGAATGAATAAATCCAGAGGATGTGGAGTGGAAGAGTCACCTAAGGCTGCTGGATGGATTAATAGGGTATGAGTAGGTGGATAGAGTGGGAAGGTTATGCTAACCATGGGAATTCTATCAACAAATTCTGAAAGCAAAAAAATGAGCTGGGTGTTTTTGGCTATTGAGAGAACCACGGTTGGCCAGAACTTATGAGAAGAACATACCGTATGTTAGATATTACAAGGTGAGATTGAAATACAGTTTTCAGATGATCTGTTGTACTCTTAATTTATCATTAATGGCTTTTTGAAGGACAGCATTTTTAAAGTGTTTGATGTCAGTGTGGGAGGATGTAAATAATACATTTAAAAAAGTAATTCTCTAGACAGACATGCTTCATGGAAACATTTCCTTTGATTTAAAACATCACTAACTTCAGTAACAGTTTAAACCATAATATATGTTTTCTGATTTGGTATTTAGAATTAGATCATAAGCAAAGTGTTGTACTGGATTATTTTTTAATTAAAAAATGCCCCTGGTTTAAGTCATCTTCTGGACTTAAACTCCTTAAATGCAGGTATCTTCTTCTAATCATATTAGCATTTCCATTGCTTAACGCTGTGGCTGATATATGGTGGGACCTCAATAAGTGCTTGTTGAACTGAATTGCTCAGTCTGCATGCCCAAGGCAGAAAAGCACTGGTTTTTGACATAATATAACTGGATTGAGTTGAGATATGGATGAGAGCTTAGAGACCATCCAGTCCAGGGCTGGCAAATACTCAGTGCACAGATGACTTCCTGAAACCAGAAAAGCATCAATGATAAATGTTGGATGCCTCAGAACCTTTCTGAGTGTAGTACTCCAGACCATCAACTGATGAGAATTGGCAATCAAGATGAAACATTTTAGCCACTGAAGATATATTCCAACTCCAGTTTTAAGAGAAAACTAAGGCCCAGAGATTCTTTCAGGTTTTCATTATTAACTAGTGAGAGAGTTAGGTATAAGACTTTGGGTCTTATATCTTCTGGTCCAGTGTGTTTTCTACTGTCATAATTTTACATAATTTTATTGTAACTACCATCAAATCCAAAAAATTGATTTTTTTCAATTTTGCTTTGATTTGCCTGCTCAGTAAGAGTACATGCTGTTATAGGAAACTTTAAGGGAACTTAAAAAAGGGGGGGGGGAGAAAATTTTAAAAAAAAAGAAAGAAAGAAAGCTCCATGGGAACTCTTAATTACTTTGTTGTTTTTGAATTTTGTCATTTTGAGTATTATTCAAAGTAAGTGGATCATTGCCAGCGACTAAGAAATATTTTATTTAAAGATTTCCTTTGCTATGATATTTGTTGGACTTATATTTAAGCTATCAATACTTCTTAATTGTGATCATTTTATTTTTAATTTTTAATACTTCTCTGAAAGATACAATGTTTTCAATATGCAGTAATTTATTTATGATTCTAAATAGCTTTTCCTACTATGCTTTTGAATTATGTACATGTTAAACTCATATTTTGTTTTTTTCACTTAGAAAAGCCAGTTGGTTTTTGCTCACTGTGAGAAGAGCTTTTCTTGGTTCCCCCTCATTTGGAGGGACTGTTGATTAGTGACCGAAAGAAAGAATTAGAGGAATGGGAAGGAAATGGCAACCCACATATGCATCCACAAATACTCCCAGTTCATCCATGCACCTGTACATGTAAACTCTCATACCCACAAACTTGAAAACTTAAAAACATTCTTTCTATAGTCTTTTTAAAGAAGTTCATTTTATCTTATTTACATAATTTGCATGATCTAGACATGCCTCGTATTACTTTTTGTAACCTTCTGTAAATTTTGCCCTCTTGGGCGTTTTGGAAGAAGGAGCTCTGTATCAATATGATGGCACCCTGGCCATGGCTGATTGAACTAAAGATGGGCCCTTGATCCAAGTCCAAATGATTCATTGGCTAAGAACTAATGAAATTCTCTTCAAGCTGAAAATAAGAAAATAATCAGAGGGTCAAGAAAATGAATAATACCCATTCATTTTTTCGTAGAACAAAGATGGATTGAGCAATTATGATATGCCAGGCATTGTACTAGAATTAATAGAACCATCTATCCCCTACCCTTTGGAGAAGGTACATTTTATTTAAGTAAAATTTTAGAAGAAATGTTAAATTAAAATATATGATAAATGCAACCCAAGACAACATATGATATTTTGATAAGATGATATAAACTAGGAATTTTGATTAGTATCAGGCTGGCCTAGAGTGGCTCTCCATGGAAATGACAGTGAGGATTGAGCTAAGATCTGAGGATGAATGGGAGTTAGTTAGGCAAATAGGGAGTGAAGTACCTCACCAGCAGGCAGGAGGAACAGAGGGTCTCGGGTGGAAGGCAGAATGGTAAACCTGAAGAAGTAGAAGAAAGCCAGTGGTTGTGGAAGGGGAGAAAGTCAAGAGGAAGCCAAGAGGGGTATGGTTTGAGAGAAACTTGGAGAGATAGGCAGAAGCTTCACACTTTGGGGTCTTCCAGATCATGTGCTGAGTTTTGTCTTTATCCAAAGAACCCAGATATTTTTAAGAGAGATATGATACAATCCTATTAGTATTTAAAAACTATTCTGGCTACAGTATCAAGAACTGATTGGATGAAGGCCCAGGCACGTCTGTGGATAAACTGGCTGGGAGGCTGTCGCAGAAGTTCTGGTGAGAGATGTTAGAAGCAACGACTTTGATGGTGATGACAAAGTGTTAAGATTTGAGAGAGATTTGGGAAGCAAAAGCCATAATTATTTTCTTTTAATGGATTGAATATAATAAGTTGACTTCTGACTTGTGCCACCAGGTTTTGGGAGCATCTGGAGGGATGGAAGGGAGAGTCCCAAGGTTAGTCTTGGTCATTTGGCTTTTGCAGGCTATAGGTCAGGAACTCAGAAGAGAGGATGGGCTGGAAATATAAATTTATGAGTCATCTAGCCATGAAGCTACAGGTGGGAATGAGTGATTAGATTCAAAAAAGAAGAAAGCCTAAGAATGAGTTTTAAGGAAACCTCACTTTTGAAAGTTGAAAGGGGTCAATGACCTAGGAAAACACTAAAACGAAGAAAGGTAGGATAAAACCCAGGAGACTCTTGATATGGCAAATAAGAGGGAAGAGAGTATTTCAAGGAGGAAAAGGCACTGTCACTAGGATGACCAAAACAAAGACTGCAACATAAAATGTTGATGAAGGTAATGAGGAATTAGAATTCTTATGCATTGCTTGTGGAAGCATAATATAGTACAACCACTTTAAAAAATTGTTTCGTAATTTTTTTTAAAAGAGCTAAACAAGCATCTACATTATGACCCAGCAGTTCCACTCATATTTATTTATAGAAGGGAAGTGAAACATGTATTCACAAAAACTCCTATAAGGGAATGTTTATAGCAGCCTTCTTCATAATAGCCCTAAACTGAAAATAGCTCAGATGTCCATTAGCAGGAGAATGAATTTTAGAACTGTGGTGTATTCATCCAATGAAATATTGCCCAGCAACAAATAAGAGTAAATTTCTGATACATGAACAACAAAACTAAATCTCAAAAACATCATGCTGAATAAAAAAAGCCAGACACAAGTAGTGCAGACCATATGATTCTATGTACATGGAGCTCTAGACTAGGCAAAGTGAATCCATGGCGTTAGAAATCAGACTGGTGTTCTCTTTTATGGGAGCAGGGCTGAGGGGTTGACAGGAAAGGGAAAGGAGCAATTTTCTAGAGCGAAAGAAATGTTCTGTATTTTGTAGGGATGTTTATGACACATGTGTATGCATTAGTTGAAACTGATCAAGCTATACACTTAAGATCTGTGCCTATCATGGTATGTAAATTATATCTGAATTAATAAAAAGGCAATTCTGAGACATCAAATACAATGAGGACTGATAAATAGCTATTGGATTCAGTTGTTGGATTCAACAAAGAGATCACTGGTGACTTCAGAAAAAGTAGTAGGGCCAGAACTAGAATGGAGTGGTCAGAGTGAGAGAGACATGAATCATTCCATACACTTAATACGGGCAGATCTTTTGGAATATTTGGGAAGGGAGAAATAAGGGGAATACCCGAAAGGAAATGAGAGGTAGAACCAGTGTGGGCCTCTTTTAAATGGAATTTAAATATAATAAATTTAAAAATGTTAAACAGTTGATGGAAAGAATACAGTGAACAAGATGGTTTGAATAAAAGAGAAAAGGTATAAGTTTGTAACTGAAAAGATAAGGGACTTAATATCTGATGGTTTCTGTTTTTCCTGTGAGGTGGGAGTTGAGTCATCTGCTGAGAGTGATGGGAGCTGGAGATTTGAGGATGAGGAAGAAAGTCTGAAATAGTTGGGGTGGAAAGCAGGAGTATGGATTTACCAGAAAGACAGACAATTGCTGGTCTACAGAGGAAGCCATGTTGGGCCATGTGCAAGATGGGTCAACAGAGAGGGAGATAGTGACAAAGGCAGAGGCCTTTTGGCCCATGAGGCACCAAGCATCTTTGGTCCTGACCTCCCAGACTGAGTCACTCTGAGGCTGGCTGAACACTTTCCTGTGTAACCTTTTTTTGTTGTTTCTTGTTTTTGTTTTTGGGGTTTTTTGTTTGCTTGTTTGTTTTTTGATTGCTGTGTAACCTCAAACTGAATTAGTTTGAGTAGGTTTCTATTTCTTCCCACCAAAATAGAGCCCTGGTTAGGATTTTGTAATTGTTCTTTTTTTCTAAAAATTACAAAGATATTCTCAAGTCTGTATTTGGATTTTCATATTCAGAGAGAGAGAACATTTTTAATTTTTCAATTCAATAACAAACACGTGTGTGTGTATGTGTGTGTGTGTGTGTGTGTGTGTATGTGTGTGTACATATAAAAACACATATGAAATCTCCATAAAGGAGCACACTGTTGTCAAGGTAAATTTTCCTTCCTCTTTTCTATAAACATCTTTTCAGTTCATGTTTCTGCCTTGTCTCCCAGGATGCCCCAGTTTATTTTAACTTGAAAGCATTTGGGGATACAGAATCCAGAAAGACACGATTTGCTTCAGATCCTTTACCATGAGGGACAGTCTAGGAAATAGAATGTGATAGGAAAAGACCTGACCACTCTAGTTTGACTTGTTTCCCATCCCCATGTTTGGAGAGTAATTTAGATTTCTTGTAGGTTAAGTTCCCCAGAACAGACGCTGAGATGGAGATTATTGTGCAAGAGGTGTGTTAGGGAGTGCCTTCAGGATTAATATCTGTATGGGAAGGAAAGCAGAGAGGCTGGGAGAATTTGGGCTGAAGTGGGAAGTCCTCAGTTAGTCCCTTGGGAGCTGTGAAACTGGTTATAATATTCTTACATTGGCCAGTCACTGGATTCATGCTGCCAAGGGAATGGGACCTGGCCTTGGGAGAGGCGGCTCTCTTCAGGTGTGAAGGGAGGGTTGATAGCTAAAGGATCCCCAACATGTAGAGGAATGAGTCTCCCCATCTTGAAAGGGGCATCTATATAGCTTGGCAAGGCATCTGCTTAATAATTTTAGCTGAAATTCAAAATAAGAAATTTGGGAAAGTCAAATATTCCTTAACTGCCTAAAAATTAAAGGAAGTCACAGATTAAATATGAAGTCAATTAATAAGATGAGGATAAACCTAAGATTTATAAACAAAATTGAGTATTTAAATCAATTGTTATGAGTATCCAGATTGTAGGTCTGTTTTGGGGATTGACAATATCACCAAATCCTAAATTATAAATATACCTATGAAACACTTGCAAATGCCTGTGTGGCAATGATTAAGATTTGTGGAGGTTAGTGACTTCACTTGAGAACTGATTTCTCTGTTTTTTTCTACATTTAATGGAAAGGTATGTTTTCATGAAACCTTTGGCTCTATTTCCTCCCACAGATTTTTTGTAAAGAAAACAATCTACCTGGAACTTAAGACAGTGTGGGAATATGCAATGATGGGATTTTAATTCAATGATATAAGTTTTGGGGCAACTCTGGCATACGGTTTTTGGAAAATCCCCTTTTCCTATCTAGGTAATTGTTCCCAAAACAATCCTTACCTCATCTCTTGAAGTGTGTGCCTTCCATAAGCACTAAAGTCTGAGGAAATAAGAAATATATAGGAAAACAGCGCAGTACATTTTAGATCTATTCAGTGCTCAGTCTAAATATCTCCATTAAATTTAAAATATATATTTGTCAAAAAAATAATATAAACAACTTTCAAATCTTCAGAGCTTAACATCTTAATATAATAAATTTTATTTCTTATTTGCACAGTTCCATGTGGATTGGGTGGCCTTCTTCCATGTGGAAGTTGTGATCTCAAACATGTGGCCACATCCAGGGAAGAGAGGGATGGAGGAGGTAGAATTAACATGCGTTACTACAGCTCATGGGCCATTGGCCAGGGCCAGGCTACTGCAAGAGAGGATGGGAAAGGTAGAAGAGCACATGGGATATTTGGTGAGAAAATTAAAATAATTTAAAAGTAAATGTTTTATTAATTAAGCTACTTATTTCCAATAAGAAGCTAGCTTACTTTCTTTAATGTAGAAATAATTAACCTGTTGAAGATAGAAATCAGTATTTAGACTTATGGAATTTGAGTCAAAAAGGGCTTTAGCATCTAGATCAGTGGTTTACACACTGTGTCTGATGGAGCTGTCCCAAAGTGTTGGGGAGTAATGTTGATTGGACAAGGAAAAAGCATGGTTGATAGGGTCCAGGTCTAGGCATCTATATTGCTGCTTCATTTCCAGCTCACTGCCTTTATCTGTTTTATATTTTGTGATTTGGGGATCTTACTGAAAAAAGAAAGAGTTCTGCAGCAAAAGGAAACATCTGAAAACTACTCATCTATGCCAATACCCTTCTTTTATAGTTACGGTGGTTTATTCATCCATTTAACCAATACTTTTGAGCACTTGCTATGTAGCAGGCCCTGAGGTAGGTGCAGAGTCCCTTCCTCCTCAGGCCTCTACCGTGGTGTGTCCCAGATAGTTCCAGTGACTCCCCAGCATCAGAATAAGATCTGGAACCCATATCCCTGATTCTTGGTCCTGCCTGAAATGACAATATAATTGTTAATGGAGAATATTCTGAAGACATCTAGAAAATCCTGGCATGGAATTGACTATCTAGGGAGTGTCTATACCTCCCTTAGAGAATGGCTTTTATCTTGGAAAAAGAACACAAACCTCTTTGAAGTTCTTTTAAGTCCAAAATATTGGTGTTGTATGGACTTTTCTTCTTTCTTACTTCTAACATCTATATGGCCAACAATTCAAGAGTACAGTATTTTTTCTTTATGACAAAGTACTATCATCAACAGCTGTCATTTGCCTCTAACAAAAAGTGCTTATTTATTCTTATTATGACTCTATGAAGTCAGCAAGACAGTTATTACAACTATCCCTACTTTGCATAAAAGAAAATAGAAAAAAAAGAGATTAAGGTAAAGATGACATCACACGAGTAGTAATTCCATGGAACTGGGAAATAAACTTTGTTATTACTACCAGATACTAAAATGCAAGTGGTAAATAAAAGTTTCTCTAATATACTCTCTTACCACTAGTACTAGTAGTAATTATTGCGGGATGCAGGGAAACGAGTACCTGGATTTGAGAATCAAAGAGGCCTGGGTTTGAAACCAAGGCTCTACTGAGTACTGTGTGATCTTAAGTCATTTACCCCCCCAGTTGTTTCATCCGTGAAACACGGATGGGTGGGAGGAATAAATGAGATAACAGTGGTTATATAATGTACTTGGCATATCTCTTCATACATGGGCAGCATTAGCAACTGTTGGCAATAATAATTGTTATAATAGTATGAATTTAAATAGTACTATGCAACCAGTATTCACATCTCTTTGAATATAAAGACAGGTGCAGCTATGCTGTATGAGCACTGTTCCAGCTCAAAAGTACAGTACTCGCTGTGTTGATACTATATAAAGGAATTTTGAATCACAATTGGAGCGTTGGTTCTGACATTGTACTAAGCCAGAATACTCCTATTCATTGTAGTGATTTTAGCACAATGCAGTTACCTGAGCTTTAGGAACACACAGAAGAAGTTGGGTGCTTTTTTTTATGTCGAACTAGGGTAATACCCCTTATTTTAGCAGCACTTCGGAATAGACTTACATTGCATTATGTGTGCAGATTTAATTCTTCACATTTGTTGTTTTACTAAAGAAGCATTTTGACTCACCTATTGAGTTTATAATCTCAGATGAATGCATACAGATTTACATACATAATTCGTATGGTCTGTATTCAGTGGAAAAGAATACTCTGTCTTGAGTTTGTGGCATGAAAGAATACCTCCAACTGGTTAGACTACCTCTTTGTACAGGAATGCCTTATTTAAAAAATTAATAGATTGCCACATTGAATCAGTGGCATTCTTGAGTAAATACTCATAATAAATGCTGAATACAATGTAAAAAATAATCTTCAAAAATATTGTTTAAATGTAAGGCTGGTGTGGACCCGTAAGCTGATGAATAATTGACATAATGCTGATATTTTCATACAAAGTTAGGGGTGATGGGGATAATTTCCCACTATTTTAAAAAGGCATATACATTAAAGCTCTGCACCTTTGCTGAGATTAAGATGTAATGAAAATACTAAAAAATAGTAGTATAATCTGACCATCACTACGAGGGTCTAGCTCACAGCATGTATAGCTCCATAACACCATATATATGAAAATGCTTGCTTTTAACTCATGAGAAAAGCAAGTGTACGTAATAAAGGTTTGTGTTTTCTTGGCAAAACTTTAGTAATTTGGATAAACTCCACAGCATTTAATGCAAATTTTCTAAAAGATTAAGTTCCTTCCAGAGTTTTCCTTATACTTAAGTTGGCAATGACTTATAAGGATCGGTATAACTCTGAGAATTAGTTCTTAGGTTGTTTTTTTTTTTTTCCTTCAAGTTTGAAATTAAAAGGCTGATCATAGCAGGCATTGCTAAATCTTTCACACCCCATGGTTAAGAGGGCTTGGTGATATGAAAGGTGGGCAGTTATAATTCCATTTACCCTCTGTCTCTTGGTTCTAGTAGAACTGGTGTTCTTTCCCCTCTACCTCCATAGAGGGCACTCTGGCTTTTAGGTTCTGTTTTTATTTTTTTAGGGAAGAAATAATGGGTAATTTGGGCAGAAATTTAGGCACTTTATCTTCTTTCTTTCCTTCTTTGCTCTCTACTCCTCATTACAGGAGACAGAAATATGAGAGCCTCAGTGGGGGATTTTTCCCAGAAGAGAAATGAAGCATGCGTTCCTCTATAATGCCAGTCATTTCTGGGGAGGAGTGATTTTTCTTGTTTGGCCCTTGGACTCTCCCCTGCTGGGTAAATCCAACTCTTTGCCATCCCCTCAGGGTTCCTGGAAGGGAGACCTTCTGGAAGGAAGGAGCTGGGTGGATGGTAGGGAGGCACCGCTTCCATGAGCTTCTTCTCTTTGACCTCTCCTTATAAGAGAGTCAGCACTTCAGGGTGAAATCAGCATTTCTCACTATACAGGAGGCTGCATATAGGGTATTTAATTTACTTGTAGACAAAACAAAACTGTGGATGAGGCAGAACAGCTCATTTAGAAAGGAAGAAGATGCTGTGCTGGCTGCACAGTCATTGGTGAAGTTTGAGCACCCCTATTATTTTCCCTTCAGCATGATGTTACAATATGTTTTGTTCAAGCCTAAATGAACCTTTTCATCTGGTAATTAACATTTTTACAGTGTTTCTCCTACCACCATATATTTTTGTTTAGAAAATTAAGACCCAGAGCCAAAGTCAATGAGTAAAATGTTTGTTTTGCAAAGAGTATGTATTTAAACCTGTAAGAGATGATTAGAGTGTTAAGTGAGAAAGTTAAAAAGTCATTTAATCTCAACTTCCTCGATTTCCCCACTCTCAGTATTTGGATCCTACTGTCTTGGCAGTTTATTTCATACTTACCATTCTTTGAAAATGTTTCTGAAATCATCTTTTACTCATATTAATTGACAGAGACAACCACTGAGCGAATTCAGTGGCCTCCTTTTTATGCTGTGCATTTTGACACACACAAAGAATTGACTCTGAGTTGGTGAAATTTGCACAGCAAACTGACATCCTAATCACACGTTAGCTCAGGAATTCGTGGATTCCAGTCTTGATTCTACTTTCTCTAATCTAACCCTCTAGGGTCTCTGAGTTTTCAAGAATGTTTCATTCATTTAAATTAATTAATTGCTTAATTAAAATAATGTTTTGGCTCTGGCTTGCATCAGGAAATCCAGAGGTACACTAAATTAACAACAATTATGTGATTCTGTAAGTTACTGCAGAGCTTATTAAACTTTCAGGAAGCTCTGTTTTTTTATGTACATGTCGGAGCTAGTTTTTAATTTATCAGAAGTGGTTTGTAATTATTGGTAATGCTGATAATAAAATTTATACTGTTTAGATCAGAAAAAAATTATAGACTCAGCCTTTTATTAAGTGCAATATGGACTCTGAAATGTACTTCCTGGCACTCGTCATATTGTAGATGTTAGCTTTCTGCCCTCCTTTCATAGAACACAAGTGCAGCCTAGATGAGGAGTCAACCCATCTCTTTCAAACACTGATGATTTTCTAGAAGTTGGATTGTCAGAGAATTTCAGCATGACTGTCTTAGCCTCCACTTAGAGGTCTAAACTGGAGCCAAGGAGAGTTAATTTATAGATGGGAAATAACTTTTTAGTAATAAGGCTATGGTGGGAGGCTGCGAAAATCAGAGAGAGAGAGAGAGGCATTTCTCTGCACATGCTTTTTCCTTGATCAGGAGAAAATTAAAAATAACTGCCCATTTGATAGACTATCAGATAAGCTGACAGCCCAAGGCTTAAGAGGAAAGAACAAACATTTTATGTTTTAAAAGTACATAATTTTAGAGGGATGGAGAGAAAAGTAAAGCAAAGTTTTCAGTATATTTGTCTGACTGTGGAAGCTTTGAAATATAGTAAAATATTGTGCATTTTTGGATTGGCCATATTTTAGTCTGTATACTGGCTGGGAGGTCCCTGGGCTGACAACAGAGTCTGGCACAGTCACTGGTGGCCCGTCGGTGCACAATGTCCGGACCATGAATACACACCGGGCCACATGATGCTTACCAAACTTTTGGACTATTAGAATTTTTTAACCGGGTGTGAAGTCTCCTCCTATTCTGTATTGATGATTTGCAATTATCAATGCTTATGATTGTTTTATGAACTTAGAGGGTTTTTTTTAAAACAGTTTTAAGACCGTGAAATGAAAGATTTATATTTAGTAAGGCCATCTTGGCAAAATTCAACTAAATGCCTGCTGTTGCTGCTCTGAATTATTGTGCACATTTTATGACTTGAGCTTATTTCCTGCTCACTTTCTTAGTCGTATCAAGGTACTTATCCCCTCTGCTCTGTTCTGTATCCTTTTCGATCCAGGATTGCTCTCACAGATACTTTATATACATTTTGTGATGACGTACGGTACACATGATATCGTTTTTCAGAGTACTTTTGCCTATGTACTCTGCATAGGTAAGATGCAGAGAACAAAGGAAGTTAGTTTTAAGTGAATTTGGATATTTTTGAAGTGTGTGGTAGGTGCCCTCTAATAGCTTGAAGCTTGTCCCAAGCCAAAAATTAAATAATTTGTTACTATCCTTTTGCCTAGTAAGTAGTGAAAGAGAACTTGGGGAGTACTAGCTGCTACACAGGATGAGATGAGTCTGTCAGTCAGCCTGGCTCCATGAGGAAAACTGGTTTGGAGGAGAAGGAAAGGAAATCAGGGGAGAATTTTCCACTAAAGCTCCGCAAGGGTGAAGGTGACATGAAATCAAATCTAATTTAGGTTCTATAGGCAGTGCAGTAGATAAGGTGAAATTTGAGGATTGTTGAAATTTTACCTTTGAAAATCCCTTTGGAAGAATCCACACTGAAGGCAAGCCATCATCTTTGTTCTATCCTCTGGCATTGCATAAAGCAACTCTGTTGAGCACCAGGTTATGTAGTTGTGTTTTCAGGTCTGTGTTGGATAAAAAATATGTGTCTGAGTGTCACTGAATTCCCTGAATTCCACAGTCTCACTCAACTGGAGAGGTATTCTGTGGATGAGAGACAGGAAGTGAGGCTGCCCTTGCATAGAAGATTCTCATGCTCACTCACAGTAAATACTTATGGAGAGAATTGGAAATAGTGCATGGATTCCTGCCCACTATTTAAACAATTTTCTTATTTCTCTCTCTGTCATATGGTTTAATTCTCGTAAGTTTAATGCTTGTATGATGCAAATGCACTATTTTTGTGGTCAGCTGGCAATAGCCAGCATCCCCTAGTTCCTCATACTATTTCTTGATGGATTTAGCACTGGAAATAAAAATATCCATTGGTAAAAGATTTCTCTCTTTGAGATGGATTACATCTATAGAAATAGGCTAGACTTGTTCTCGCAAAATCTTACTTAACATAGCTTTGAAACATACAAAACTGTTGAAACCTCGGCTTTCTTAATACACATTGGTCTAAAGGTAGCGGATTAAAGGGCACTTATCTGCCAGAAATCTGTTGATACTTGCAGAGTGTAAGACACCGTCTGGCCCTGGTGAGTCAGTATATAGCAAAGAACATATGTTGCAGGCCTTTATAGGGCTTCCGCCTGGATTTGGCCTTGCTGTTTTTCTTACATTTTATATCTCTTAAATTTGACCTCATCACACATCCTTTAAGACCTTTGGGAGTGGACTCCTGTCAGTGGGGCTTCAGCCGAAAGGTGGAAATTTTCTTTCCTTACCGGAGCCATAATCCTTGTATCCAGTGTTAAGAAGAGTAGCTTTAGGGGCGCCTGGGTGTCTCAGTCATTAAGCGTCTGCCTTCGTCTCAGGGTGTGATCCCAGAGATCTGGGATCGAGCCCCACATCAGGCTCCTCTGCTGCGAGCCTGCTTCTTCCTCTCCCACTCCCCCTGCTTGTGTTCCCTCTCTCGCTGGCTGTCTCTCTCTCTGTTAAATAAATAAAATCTTTGGGAAAAAAATAAACTCAATTAAAAAAAAAAAAGAAGAGTAGCTTTATGTTCTCAAGTTTTTGCTGCTCCCTCTATATCAGATCTATAGATAAATATAAGATTTTTAATTAAATCTTCAAGTTCATATCCTGAAACTAATCATTCGAGTCCAAGGGAGAATTTGGAATTAGGCATAGAAAAATCTGAAAATGAAGTAACTTAAAAACTGGGATTCAACCTTGCCTTTTCTGTAGTCTATGAAGTTTTATCAGGAGGGAATGTTTCAAAGAGGCAGGGACAGTTCTTCTTTTGTTTTAGGTATTACATTTTTTTGCTTAGTCCAAATATGTTTTATTGAAATATTTAAAAACAAAATCTCTGATACTGAAATGAATTCTTCACATCTTATCATACCTTCCTTCTCCAGCTTCTTTATTTCTTGCATCATTGTGCCTCCAATAGAGCAAACATAAAACACTGATGTCTAAAATATTGGAATAGAATTTAAATAGTCTTCCTTTTTCTTGCTGTGATTTATCATAATTTCTACTAAATTATAAGAAATATATTTATTTTTAATGACTCTTGTTCTTACTGAGTCTTCTTTCACATGCTGACATACTTATTTAAAATGTCATAGCATTGTTCCCAGGGATGGTCCCATAATCTTCCCCAAACAATGACTTGTTGCAATGACAAGAAACCTCTTTAACGGTGAAGAAGGTGCTCAAGAGGTCTTGATGAAACATTTGGCAAATATTAGCCCTTAGAAATGAACACAAGCTTAAACATCCAATTTAATTGAACAAATATTTATTGAGTAAGTATTATGTGTCAGGTACTGAATCTTATTGCCCAACAGAAAAATCTATTAGTAAAATAAATAGAACTTTAAAGGGAGAGGAGTATTTGCTGTCTTCTGTGAACCCAGTGGCATGGGAAAGGAGTTGATGTTTCAGTATTATTTTGCATACAAAAGACAAATACCTTTATTATAAAATCCTAGGTGAAAACAAATGTGAAAAATAGACTCCGTGAAAGCTTCTTGAATTTCACACACTATCCTTTGTTCTAAAAACAACTGACTGCAATCAGATATGGTTTGAACTTTTTAAGGGAAATAGACTCAGACTTACTTTTTCTTCATTTAACCAAAAGCTACTTTGATCCAGTTATTAAATCTGAATGCTAATGCCTTACTACAACCACAAGTTTCTGAACTGTATGTTGTATGTTTTGTGTTAAAAGACTTATACTTATTTGAAATATGAGAAATATTTTATTATTTAAAAGATCAGTAATATAATTTTATATTGCTAAATGTTTGTAAACAAGGGTCTAATGATAGAATGTACCTGGGAGATAGTTAGGCTTAGCTCATCCCTCAGTGTGACTGATGGACAAATTGACGTGGATGCTCACAAGAGAGGCTGGAAGGTTGAAAGGAGAGGCCGGCTGGTGAACAGCCAAGTATATGTTGACAACACTGATTTTTTAGCCCTGAATATTGTTTGGGGAGAATTAGTTTATCTTTTTATAAATTTTATAATCTTCTTAAAATTGCTTAAAGAATATATTCCACACTCCGTTCCCCAGTCTGTTTCTGTCTATACTGGGATTTTCGTAATATAACACCCTTAAATAGAGAACAGTTGCATCTAATCCTATTTAAAATGGTTGCTAAGGGACTATTCATAGGAGCTTAGAAATGACTCAAGATCTCTCTCTAAGGAGTAAAGGAGAAAAATTAAAGAAAATTCTGAAAATATATGGAAAGAATTTTGACATATGGGTTTGTGTCATGTGGTTTCTGGTATTTAGGATGTAGGAATCATTTCCCAATCCGTGACGTTCTGGGCCTCCCATGGAGCCCTGAACATTCTCCTAGTGTGCCGGTCTCCAATTTTCCTGAAGACTCCTGTGGGAAAATAAGTTTACACCGCTGAGTTCGGGGTGAGAGGGATACTTCCTTTTTCTACAACTCAGGTGTGGTAGAAAATGATAACTAAAGTTTTGATCCATATCTCTGCTAACCAACTCCTTCAGAAGAGGAGGTAAGGGCAGTTGGTGGGTGAGGGGGTGGGGGTAAGATGAGCTGGGCAACTGTGCTCAGCTCTTTCATATCCATTTCAGGAAACATAGAGGCCTGGTTTATGTTGCTCTCTTTTTTGTTGCTGTTGTTTCAGGATGAATGTGTAATATTTCTTTTTTCCCTTCATTTGTGAGAGTGATTTTTATTTAACTTTGTGACTAGGAAAATATGAACTCTAGGGCTCACCATAGACCAGTTGAAGTATATGTCTACTATAAACATTGCCTTTCTTTTTTTCTTTTTTTCTTTTTTTTTTTTTTTTTTTTTTTGCCAGTTGCAAATATTCAGGAGTTTGTAAGAGGGAACTTTGAATGCCAAACCAGAAATTTCTTCTGACATACAGAAAGTTAGAGATCTCTTTGCCCACAGAACATTTAAGAATGGATACAGGGGCCTTTTAAAAATCAAAACCTGGCCAGAGATTTTAGAGCAAGGAACACAGTAAGAAACTTCTAATCCTAAGTAAAAAGGTAGGGTAAATTAGTGCTCAAAACTAAGGTGAGGTTACATATGAAACTTTAATAATAAAGGAGTCAATTAATCCTTAGACAGTTATATTGAAAATAAGAGCTAAATAGCTTTGTTCATAGACCATTGCTAGCTAATATTTACTGACTATAAAGTACAGAGTTCTTGTTCTATGAAACTACCAAAATCAGGTGGGAAATTGTTAGAGTCTCCATCTCATTTTGTTAGACTGCTTTGAGATCTAAGGCACCATAATTCATTATTTGTTCTATAGGGAGCAAACCTAACTCGCTGATTGCTAGCCTCCAGATGTAAACAAATCAAAAATAGGAAATATAAAACATGCTAGAAATTTAGGGCCTCTTTTGCTGGATTTAGGTTGTTTGAGGGTCAGACACCTAAGTCGATAACCTTTGTGCTTCCTGCAGCATGAGCACATTAAATACAGTAGCCATAGAAAATCTTTGTTGTCCAAGTGAATTTAAGTATATAAGAACTTACATGACTTCGATTTAATCCTGTTTGAGAAGCTTGATTTTTATAAAGAGAATGCCAGTTGGGATCATTTAGTGTTCCCCTATCACTCTAGACCTCTGTCCACCTATATATTGACAACTTTCTATTTACAAGATATCCTGACTAATGTTATATATGCACACATATATTTTTTCCCCCTTTCCTGGTCTTATTTATCTTTCCGCAATCCTGTCACATATGTTTTTCATCTTTGCCTCCACTTCCTCTCCAACTATGGCCAGGCTGCTCCAGAAAAAAAATCAGTCTAGTGACATATGAGGTAATCTGCCTTTCTTTAAACAACGGTTGTGAGTGTAAAAGGCCAGCATCGTGGAATATGTTTGCTCTGTGTAGGTGGTCCAGGCTATTTTCCAGTTGTCCGCATGCCTTTTTTTCTTTTTCGCCAACACCTGTGTATCTTTCTCACTCAAGAATATTCACTATCCTTTGCTCCACAGATGCCTTTTCTTCTTCCTCACGTATGAGAACAGGGTGTAGTTACTGAGAATGTCAGAGCTTGGGCTAGTCACTTAACCGCTCTGTGTTTCAGTTTCCTTTTGTTACAGGATTATTTGGAGGATTAAATGAGTTAATATTTACAAAGCACTTAAAACAGTGATAAGCACTTGGTGAACATTATCAAATTACTTATTAAATTAAATAAATAAAAATAAATGTAGAGAAGAATGAGTGGTGAGAAAAAGTGGTATTTGAGATGTAGAGTAGGAATTCCTCACTTCTAATGCTTAAGAGCGTTGAAGTTCTGTGAGTTAGTGTTTGGAGAAGCTGGAATGAGCACCAGGGAGAGCTTTCAAACTGATAGATCAAGTAATTTCCAGTAAAAGCCAGCTACAATAACTAGCATTCAAAAAATCATTTCTTGGATTAGCGTGTTTGAAGAAGAATTTGTAAATTGTTTCCAAGGTTACAGAGCATTTTCTAACAGACCCCTTGGCTGTACCCATTGCCTCACTGAGCCATAATGAAATTTTCCTTTTCCATGTTCCTTCTAAAAATTCAGTCTGCTCTTCTTCCAATGGTTGATGAGTTATCTGACCCAATTGGTATTTGTATTTGTAATAATTCAAATTATCTTTGAGTAATCATAAGCTGATTTTTATTTATTTTTATTTATTTATTTTTTAAATATTATTTATTTATTTGAGAGAGAGAGACATAGCCAGGGAGAGAGGAAACACAAGCAGGGGGAGTGGGAGAGGAAGAAGCAGGCTTCCCACTGAGCAGGAAGCCCAATGCTGGGCTCTTTCCCAGGACCCTAGGATCACACCCTGAGCCGAAGGCAGACGCTTAACGACTGAGCCACCCAGGCGCCCCATAAGCTGATTTTTAAATTAACCTTAAAAATTATTGTTGCTTTAGATTTCTAAGCATATTATTAATTTGCTGATTCACAAGTCATTTATGAAGAACCAGGATTATATCTTTAAAAAATGTCTTGGAAAAAAAATGAAAATAAAAAATGTCTTGAGCATCCAAAACGGATGTTACTCAGCATATTGTATCTCAAGGATTTTATTTGTAGGCAAACTCTTTGTGGTCTCACACTGAGCATGTTTATTCTAACTTGTTTAGGTCATGATTTAATTAATTAAGATAGATAATTAATCATTTATTGCCAATTAGGAGGGGAAGAAGAACAACTGGAGGCAGACACATTCATTTATTCATTCACTCAGTACTTATTTACCAAGTGCCTACAGTTCAGGGAATATTATAATACAGTGACAACCAGACAAAGTCCTTACCCTCATGGAGCTTACATTCTAGTGAAGCAAATACATGATGTTATGAAACTGGAGGCATTTATATTCCAGTGGTTATCATTCTGCCTACTTACTATGTGACCATGCCATATTTTTTAAACTCTCTGTACTTCTATTTCTCTATATGTATAGTAAGAATAATAAAATTACTTATTTCATAGATTGTTTTGAAAATTAAATGAGTTAATATATGTATAATGCGTATTGTATCAACTAAGGATATAGAAGGGGGTGAGGGTAAAGAAGACTATTCAGCACTATACTGCAGACATTCAGGTAAGAGATAGCTTGAATTCGAGTAGTAGCAAAGAGGGGTTGATGAGTTGGGATTGGGTATAAGATATATTGCCAAAAGTGGAGTTGACAAGAGTTTCTTTGATTTGATTGGGTGTGAATAAAATAAAGGAGTCAAGAATGATTCCAGTTTTGTGCCTGAGCATCCAAATGTTTGAGGTGCCATTTACTGAAATAGTGTACATTTAGAAAAGAGGTCTAATTGGACAAAGAGTTCAGTTTGAGACATGGTAACATTGAGATGCTGATTAGATATACAGCTGAAAAAACTGAATGGGTAGTTGAATATTCAGGTTTGGAGTACAGGCAAGTGTTGGGGCTGGAGCCATAAATTTGGAGTGGTCAGATTATAGATCTTTTGAAAAGCCATGGAGCTTGGGTTTGTCAGGACCAAGAATAGACAGAGAAGAGAAGAGGGCTGAAGATTGAGCTATGGTTTTGCTAATTTTTAGATGTGGAGAAGAGGGTGTAGAGCCAGTAAAGGAGTAAGAAAAGAGGTGACAAATGAGATAGGAAGAAGACTAGGAAAATGTGGAATCATAGAGGCCTAGTGAAGAAACAGTTTGAAGAAGGGGAGAGTGAAAAAGGTCTTGCAAATACTTGTGAGGAACAGATTAACAGTGAGGGCTGAGAGTTGCGCATTGGATTAGACAATCTGAAGGTCACTAGTACCCTTGTCAAAAACAGCACCTTGGAATATTTAGACCAAAACATAATTTGTTGAGTGGATTCAGGAGAGAATGGGAAACTGCAAAGATGCAATAACTCCTTTGAAGAGTTTTGATACAAAATCGGGAGGGAAATGGGGTATTATGTGGAGAGGATGCAAGGTTAAATTTTGTCTTTTTTAAAGGGAGTTACTATTACAAGTCAGTGTGCTATTAAGAATGAGCCAATCAAGGTTTGAGAGAAAAATAATGGTGTAGAGGACAGAGGGATGATTATAGGATTAAAATCCTTGACTAGGCAAGAAAGGATGAACATGAGCAGAAAGGAGGAGGAGTAGTCTGTATATACGAGCAAGGACAGTTGATCCATTATAACGGAGAAGACGTACATTAAATGGGCACAGACCCAGAAGGTGGTAGATGTGAAAGTGATGGGGAAAGGTGGAAATTCTGATTTGATCACTTTCCTTCTCAGAGACACAGTGAGCAACTGGCAACAATGAGAAGGTAGGGGATGCTAGAGAGGAGAGGAGAAAATGCAAAATAGTGGCTTCAGAGAGTGCGTGAATAAATTTGCTGGAAATATATAGAGAATTGCCAGCAATACTGAGGATTTATTTGAGGTTTGAGATCGTAAGTCTAATTTGAATTCAGTTAGCAGGGTGTGTGATTTTTCTCCAACCATGTTCAGCTGTTTGTAAGCAAGGGGTGAGTGGAGAGTTAGATTTACCCAGGGTTAGAGTTTTGCCAAGTGTCTATGAGTGCTCACTAAAAGGGCAGATCTACTGAGGGTGTATCTCACTGTGATAATAGTGAATCATGGTTCATGAAATCTAAGTGAAATCTAAGTGGTAAAGGGAATAGAGTCAATGAATTGTAGGTATTCTGGGCCAAAGAATTATGAAGAGAGGTTTCTAGAGTGAGTGAGTGAGTGAACAGAAGAGAAAGTGATGTTGAGAGAGTGGACTGTTTAAAGTTGAGAATTGGTAATAACAAGGTCCAGCATGTGACTATGGCAGGGGGTCACTGAGTTGTGGCGGTGAGCCAGATCAGTAGGGAAGAGAGGTCAAGTACCTAAGAGTCCAGTGGTTGGATGAATCATCTGCATGTGCACTGAAATTGCTGACTGATGTTTTAGTCTGTTTGGGTGCTGTAACAAAGTATGCATGGACTGGGTAGCTTATAAACAACAGAAATTTATTTCTCACAATTCTGAAGGCTGGGTGTGAGCTCTGAGTGCCAGCACAGTCTGGTTCTGGTGAGAGCCCTCTTCCAGGTTGTGGACTGCCATCTTTTTGTTGTCTTCACATGGCAGAAAGTACAAGAGAGCTCTCATGGGTCCCTTTGTATAAAAACACTGATCCTCAGGAGAGTTCCACTCTCATGACCTAATTACCTTCCTAATACCACCACGTGGGGCTTAGGATTTCAACATATGAATTTGGGGAAAGGCACAAACATTCAGTCCATTTCAACTGCTGACAGAAATAGTGGTAAAGAGAAAGACAGTAAGTCACTGCAAAAATCTTTGGTGCCTGGGGGTTTGTCTCCAGGAAGCAAAAAAGCAGATTGGTAGTTATATTGGTTCATGGGGCATGTGCTTTGACTTTTTTAGGGACTTTTCTAGGGAGGAGAGAGTTTAGCACCTGTGATATTCAGGCACCTTAGGAGATCAAAAGATGCATCAGATAGTCATCTTAAGGATTTTGAAGTCATTTTGTAGGGAAGATGAGAAAACTGCATGAGTAATTTAAAAGCAGGGTAAAATGGGATACAAGAAACAATGGAGGTATAGCTGACACAAAGGAGATTCAGCAGAAGAGTCTACTTTGAGATGGGGGAATCCAAGGGAAGCTTTTTATAGGAGGTGTCTTTCAGGTAGACTTTGAAGACTGGAAAGGATTTGAACACAGAGATAGGAAAGAGGGAACTTCACACACAAGGAAGAATGTAAGCAAAGGCTTGGAAATAAGGAATTACAGGGAAGCAGCCATTTTTGCTTCCAGGATGCATGAAGAGGCTGAAAAAGGGAGAACTGGGAAGTATGATTGGGGTCAGATAAAAGGAATCTAATTTCAAACAAAGGCCTTTTGTTCCATAGGCAGCAAGGAGTGGAGCAAGACCTACGGGCACATTGAAAGTTTTTGAGCAGAAGAATGACACGGTCCAGTGTGGGCTTCAGGAAAAGATATGATGCAGCTCAATGTCCAACACATAGAGGAGGAAGAGTCTCGGAAAAAGAGACAAGTTAATAGCACAGTCAGGGAGTAACTTATATTTGCTTTACAACTTATGAACACCAACTGTGGTTGGTACTAATACTGATGGTGGCATTGCAAAGGATTGGTGAGGACAAATTAATAAAATCTAGTAGCAACTCAGTCAATAAATGTCGACAACATTTGGATGTAGTATTGAGAAGAGGAGAGAAGAAAGCCAAGTAAATGACAAGGTTTTGACTTTAGCTGATATGAGAGAACAATGATATCATAAATAAAGGACAAAGGAAGAAAAGGACCAAGTATGAATGGGAAGATTATCAGTTCAGTTTTGGCATATTGAGTTTGAGATGCCAGTGTCCAGACACAGTTTTTTAGCAGGCAGTTAGGAACTTAAGACTGCCCCTTGGGAGTCATCAGTGGATTGCCAATGGTGGAAGTCATGAGACCAGGTGAGAATGCCAAAGAAAGAATGGGTGTAAGAGAAGTAAATAATATCAATGACAGGTCACTGTGGCACATATTTATTGGGGGGGAAGAATGATTGGAAATAGAGATTGAGGCAGATAAGTGGTAGTGAAGTCAGCTACAGAGCAAGTCTGCAAAACTGTTATGTCACTGAATCCAAGGAAAAAAAAGCAGGTTTTTTTTTTTTTTTCTTAATGAAAGAGCTATTTAATTATATCAAAGGATCCAAAGTGGTTAAGGACAAGAACTGAAATATGCTGTTAGACTTTGTAATAACTAAGAAATCACAATTGATGGATGACAGCAAAACATCAATGACAGTAACAACCACCACAACAGCTTCAACTTTGACTATGATCAATACAACAACAGTATTTTACCACCAGGGGAGAAAAACAGATAGTAAAAACACCATAAGCATAAGAATGTACTCAAATTTATAGCTGACTGGGGCCGGTTAGTGTAAGATTCAAAGAGTGCAACTCATTTGAACAAACCCTGAAAGAATCAGGGAATTATTATATAATTGATGTTTATAATATTAAAACATATTTTCAGAAAAGATCACTTCACATGAAAAATACTTGATTTAAAAAATCAGTGACATTAAATGCAATGTGCTATCCTGAATTGGATCTTGGAACAGCAAAAGAATATTAGTTGAAAAACTGATGAAATGCAAATTAAGTTCTATAGTTAGTAGTCATGTACCAATGTTAATTTTTTAGTACAATAATACATGTACAATGGAAAATCAGGAGAAACTGGGCAAAGGGTAATGGAAATTCTTTTCGCTATGCTTGCAACTTTTCTGTAAATGTAAAATTGTCCCAAATTAAGAAGTTTATTTTAAAAAATATGACCCAACAAATCCAGTGGTACATGTAATGTAAATTTTCAACCCAAATAGTTAAATGAATAAACTCTTGGTGCTTACATAAGTAAATTTTGCTTAATGAAAATTTTATGAAAACTAACTCATTCCACTGGTGTTTTTATACAAATGTGGCATTATTGTTCTGAGACTAAAGAGTGATGCTGAATAAAATATCCTTCAAGTCACCTATTTTCTCCAGTCACTTTTTAGATCTATAGCCTAAATAGCCAGCTCCAAGTGAACCTATTCTCACAATGAAATTAACTGCAGTTTGTATTTGTATTTTGCTTTTTTTCATAAAAAATAATTCATATTTTTGCTTTTTCTTACTAATTATTTAAGACTAGAAAAAGACAGGTGCCCATTGTTTACAAACAAAGTGTTCTAACGACAACAAAAGTACTCACTTGCTCTTGCTGGGACATATTTCAGCTTAGTGGGTGACGATTTGCATGTATAATTCACATTAACCAAAAGCAAAGCCATCCTCCTGGAAGTCCTGGATAAAAGGACATCTGTACAGTCAGGCAGGAATAAGGAATAAGGAATAAGTCTGCTCTTATTGAAGCCAGTGAGGTTATTAAAAAAAATTCTGGTCTTGAATACATTCCATTCTTCAGCCAGTTTCTTGTCAAAGGAAGTTAAAATTTCAAACTCCCAAGTTTCCACTATGGTATATTAAATTGCCCAGATAATTTCAACCACCTTTATGCTCCTCTCTGTGGTATGACTTGTGCTTAGCATAGTGATTTACAAATATGGACTCTACTATTCTGGGCTCCTGTAGAATCACATTCATTTACTTACATTGTAGCCATATAAGAAGTTTGCCTACTGTGTTAGCAAGCTTGGGAGCCAAAATTGCCTATGAAAAAGAGATGGCAAATTATTGAAGGCTTTTTCTTATACAGGCATTGAATTATGCAAAGTCTTAAATTTGCTTTCATATTATACTTTCTCTAGTGGGAACCACAAATATAAAAAATAGTCATCTTATACATGTAGGAACAAAAAAGGAACCGGTATGGTCTTTATTATACAAATGCGCTTGAAGAAACTTTCCACCACGTTCTGCGGTATTTCCTTTATGAGAATCTCTGGTGATACTCTTCTTTAGTTTCTCTTCCAGTACTTACCACAGTTGTTTTGTTTGTTATTTAATGAATATTGCAATTTTTGTTTTGGCTACTAAGAAAATCAGAACAAAGCTTGCATCTTGCCTTTAGCCACCATGTTGAACTTAACAGAATACATTATGTGTACTTACCTCATTTCAGCCTATTTTCCTGTCCATCCTTATTGTCACTTAGTTCCAATTCTCTTTCTCCCCCACCCCATCACACACACACACAAACCCACATACATGCATATTTATGCATTTCAGTCCTTTTTTCCAATTCTTTTTTTATGGTGGTAAAGTTATATACATAACTTGATATTTATCATTTTAACTCTTTGTAAGTAATGGCATTACATACATTAATAGCAATGGTGTGTGATTTTCACCACTGCCCACATCCAAATCTTTTTATTCATCCCTAACAAAAACTTTGTAACCATTAAATAATAATTCCCTCTTCTCCCCTCCTCTCATTCCCTGGTAACTTCTATGCTATTTTTTGTGTCTATGAATTTAGCTATTTAGCTGTCTATTCATATAGGTAGAATCATACATTATTTGGACTTTTGTGTTTGGCTTATTTCACTAACAGTGTTTTCAAGGTTCATCCATGTTGTAGTGTATATCAAAATTCCATTAAAAAAAAAACAGCTGATTAATATTCCCTCAAATCCTTTTTGAAAAAAAGCGAAGTTTAAAGAAGAAGGAGGAGGAGGAAGATGTAGAATTAAATGCCATAAAATATGGGAATATGCCCCCAATATAGTAAGTGCTCCACAAAAATAAAAGCATGAAAAAATATTGATGTTACTTTGTTAGCAACTAAGAGCTACTCCTGGGAAAAATTGTGAGATAAATGAAATTAATTAATATTTAAGACTTTTCTCCCTCACTCTCCTCAGCAGCCTTTACGTTACTCTTTGAGATCTCAAGGTGCTCTACTCTACTTGTATTGTCCCACACTGTCTCCACAGCCAGGGCCCTATATGTAAGTCTGTTTCTGAACTGTCCACCACTTCTTTAGGATTCAACTTCTGGTTATCCTTAACAGGCTACCATGTGATAAATTTATGCAATGGCATTACTGCTAATAATAATAAATCTAAAACTAAGAAAACATTTAATGTAATACTCTTATTTTTGTTTAATTCAAGAGAATTAGGATTCTAATGTTGGAATTTCATATTTCACAGCTGTCCAATGTGGTAATGGATTTTCCTCAGGGTACATGGTGATAAAATAGGGGCTTAGTCTTTCTCAATCTCCTCAGGCCACATTACTACCCTGTGGTAAAGACAGCCCTGTCTGTAATGGTCTCAGGGCACATGTCTAGGATAGGACATTAAGGACACGCTGCTGCATGCTATACCTCTTTCTGTAACTGCTTAAAACGGGGTTTGGGAAATCACACTACCTAGAAATGTTATGTGTTCTACATAGAAAAGGAGGACTGATTCTACTCTTCTCTTCAGCTTTGGTATTTACTCAGCTAATCATCTGTATATATTCTTCCTAAACTGCCTTTCCTTGCCACTGTATTCTTTGTTTTTTAATCAATATTTACATTTCCCCCCCAAGTTTTTATTTAAATCCCAACTAGTTAACGTGTAGTGCAATATTAGTTTTAGGTGTAGAATTTAGAGATTTATCACTTATGTACATCATCTGGTGCTCATCACAACAAGTGATGTACCCTCCTTAATCCCCATCACCCATTTAACCCATCCCCCGCCAACCTCCCCTCTAGTAGCCCTAGTTTGTTCTCTGTATGTAGTTAAGAGTCTATTTCCTGGTTTGCCTCTATTTTTTCCCCTTCGCTCATTTGTTTTGTTTCTTAAATTCCACATGAGTGAAATCATATGGTATTTGTCTTTCTTTGACTGACATTTCATTCAGCATAACACACTGTAGCTCTATCCATGTCATGGCAAATAGCAAGATTTCAATCTTTTTGATGGCTAATATTCCATTTTATATATATATATAATATATCACATCTTCTTTATTCATACCTCGGTCAATGGATGACATTTGGGCCCGTTCCATAATTTGGCTATTGTTGATAATGCTGCTATCAGAGTGTATTTATCCTTTCAAATTGGTATTAATGTATCCTTTGGGTAAATACCTACTTGTTCAATTGGTGGATCATAGCATAGTTCTATTTTTAACTTTTTGAGGAACATCCATATTGTTTTCCAGAGTGGCTGCACCAGTTTGCATTCCCACCAACAGTGTAAGAGGGTTCCCCTTTCTCTGCGTCCTTGCCAATACTTGTTGTTTCCTGTGTTGTTAATTTTAGCCATTCTGACAGCTGTGGGGTGATATCTCATTGTAGTTTTGATTTGTATTTCGTGGATGATGAGTGATGTTGAGCATCTTTTCATGTGTCTATTAGCCATCTGCATGTCTTCTTTGGAAAAACATCTATTCATGTCTTCTGCCATTTTTTAAAAAGATTTTATTTATTTGAGAGAGAGAGTGAGAGAGCACAGAGGGAGAGTGAGAGGGAGAAGCAGACTCCCCACGGAGCAGGAAGCCAGGTGCGGGACTCAATCCCAGGACCGTAGGATCATGACCTATGCCGAAGGCAGATGCTTAACCAACTGAGCCACCCAGGCGCCCCTCTTCTGCCATTTTTTAACTGGATTACTTGTTTTTTGGGGTGTCGAGTTTTATAAGTTCTTTATATGTTTTGGATACTATCCCTTTATCAGATATGTCATTTGCATTATCAAGTAGGATTTATTCCTGTGCTGCAAGGGTGGTTCAGTATCCACAAATCAATCAACATGATACACCACATTAATAAAAGAAAGGATAAGAACCATATGATTCTTTCAATAGGTGCAGAAAAAAAAATTTGATAAAGTACAACATCCATTCATGATAAAAAAGGCCATAAAGGCCATCATAAAGGTCATATATGAAAAACCCACAGCTAATATCCTACTCAATAGGGAAAAACTGAGAGCTTTTCCTCTATGATCAGGAACAAGACAGGGATGTCCACTCTCATCACTGTTATTTAACATAGTACTGGAAATCCTAACCTCAGCAATCACACAACACAAAGAAATAAAAGGCATCCAAATCAGCAAGGAAGAAGTCAAACTTTCACTGTTTGCAAATGACACGATACTCTATATAGAAAACCCAAAAAAGACTCCACCAAAAAAGTTGCTAGAACTGTTAACACGAATTCAGTGAAGTTTCAGGATACAAAATCAACATACAGAAATATGTTGCATTTCTGTACACCAACAATGAAGTAGCAGAAAAATATATCAAGGAATCAATCCCATTTATAATTGCACCAAACCCCATAAGATACCTAGGAATAAACTTAACCGAAGAGGTAAGAGATCTGTACTCTGAAAACTCTAAAATGCTGATGAAAGAAATTGAAGATGACAAAAAGAAATGGGAAAATGTTCCATGCTCATGGGTTGGAAGAATAAGTATTGTTTAAATAGTCTATACTACCCAAAGCAATCTATACATTTA
This sequence comes from Ursus maritimus, assembly GCF_017311325.1. NCBI lineage: Eukaryota > Metazoa > Chordata > Mammalia > Carnivora > Ursidae > Ursus > Ursus maritimus. Next base: position 24,538,596 of record NW_024425452.1, read on the forward strand.
ATGCAATCCCTATCAAAATACCACCAGCAGTTTTCACATAGCTGAACAAACAATCCTACATTTGTATGGTACCACAAAAGTCCGCAAATAGCCATAGCAATCTTGAAAAAGAAAAGCAAAGCTGGAGGTATCATAATTCTACATTACAAGTTATATTACAAAGCCGTAATGATCAAGGCAGTATGGTAACTGGCACAAAATCAGACAAATAGATTAATGGAACGGAAAAGAAAACCACTGCATTCTTTTTTCCCTCGCTTTCTGAAACATTGTTTGTTGGGTTTAGGTTTGTCCTATTAAACACTTGCACATTTCAAACTGGAAGTAGTTTTATTTTACTGTTGGGTAAATTATACCATCTAAGTAGTTGGTAGTTGGGAACTAGATTAAGGCTTGTAATATGATGAGGAATACAGAACACTTCTAATGTCCTCAACTCCCAAAAAAACATTTGGTAGATGGGCTCAAAGAGCGTTCATCATAAAGAAAGCTAAGTTTCTATCTTTGCCTTGAGGGAAACAGGCCTTGCTGACCCACTAACCAGTTTGGTAATGTCGTCTTCTGGAATTTATTCTTAGCTTAGTTCCCATGAAGAGGTTTAGGAACCTAAAGTTTATGAGGTTATCATTTATTATTTATTTACTTGAGCTTTGTAAAATAGAAAGGCTTGTTCCTGTCTCTGAATTTCTGTCTTTTTTTGTTATATACACAAGAAAATATTGCTAGAAATCTCTTTGAAGGCGTTGCCTTCATCAGAGGCACACTACTTCTTATTCTTAGATGTTAAATGTCCTCCCTTTGAAGAATGTTCTGTAAGAGGGTCCAAACTCCTCAATGAAAGGAATATGCAGTCTTGGTGTGTGGAATGCTAGGACCTAGTAGGTGCTTAATGAGCATTCTTGAGTGCATGCATCAGTGCTTAAACTGTAATATGCAATATGTTTTCTACAATGCTAATGGGTTAATTGGGAATAATTTGGAAAGGTTACTAATTCTACTTTTGAGATTTCTCTGTTATCTTTCTTTTTGGGATTATGACACCTTTAAACAACTGGATTTGTCAGTTTGGACAACTAATTATCCCTCTGTTTGACCTTATCCATCCTTTGCCTTGTCTGTCTAGCTCTAATGTGGTGAAATCAATGTGATAATGTCCAAGTTAGAACCCCAACTATTATTTGTAAGATGGCGATAATAAGACATCAGAGAGTTTTTATGAGAAATCGGAAAAGGGTCAGGCATCTGATAAATGTTATTTTCCTATTATTTTGTTTGAATTGGGAATTGTCAAAAGGCTGTGAAGCAGGAAGTTAAGTATAAATACAATTGATAAAAATGATTTAATAGACAATTGGTATTCTATTAAGTGGGAATATTTATCTGACGTGGTGTGTGAAAAATGACTATTTGGTGTGTGAAAAATGAAATATTTAATGACAATGTTGGCTGGTATTATAGATCACGACATTCCACAACAGAATTTGTGAGTAGTGCAAAGGCACAAAGTAGTCCAGCTTTTTAAGATAATAACTGCATTTCTCTCTATAGTCTGATTTGAAGGAATGGAGAAAAATTTAGACACCAAAATAAAGTTAGAACTTTGCAAAGGCACTCAAAACTAGAAATTAGCATTAGTCTGAGCAGTTGATTTTGGTCAACCATGTCGTCTTACCTACTATCTTATTTTACAGATTTCATCTCTGTGGTTTTAAAGCTGGTATTTCTGATGTTTCTTTATAGCAAACATAGATTTCATTTTATGTTTAATCAGTTTAGTGGAGAATTGGTAAAGTGTTCAATTAATTCAGCCAGTTTTAGACATCAGCTTGGGATTGTTCAAATCAAAATAGATTTCTTCTCTAAGGAACTTTTCCATATATATTGATACAAATGTCTTCTATTTCTGTTTCACATCAATAATGTAGACATAAATTTTAAGAGCCAATATTATCAAGTATGAAAGGATATAACACCCATTAAAAACACAACTGTGGAATCACATACATAGAGCTAATGCAGTCTTTCGATGCCCACATTAGTCTCTACTCAGTATTGAACAAAGAAACCTGAAACATTTTCTCATGTCATCAGCAGAATCAAAGACCAAATGTTGCTTTCATGTTGAGGGGATAGTTGATATCTCTTCACTAAGTTGAGTAAACTTTTATAGAGTTCAAATTATAATAGTAGCCAGCCACTTCTGCTTGTTAATATCAGCCTAGTAACTTTTACATTAGCCATGACATGAACGTAAACTACATAGATACCATTTCATGGCATCACTTTATAAAAGCAGTATATAAATGTTCATTAATGGCCACATAGACTACCACAGATAATAAGCATTGTCCTGGGTGTATGATACAATGCTATGATGAGTGAGGTATTAAATGCATGTCACATATTAGGGAACTGTGTGGAGCTCATACACCTGATAAGAGGCAAACCAAGATATATCCTAAATCTGATTAAATTCAAAGTCAGTGTTCTGTTTATTTTGCCATATTGCCACTCCAAGATGGCTCCCATTCCAAGATGAACTTTATCTGAACTGATTAGCGGTGAAGAAAAAAGGCAGAAGAAATTAAAAAATGAATGAGTGACAATTAGTAATTTCTTTTCCTCACATATTTTACTCTAAGATGGAGAAATGGGGAGAAGACAAGAATATCCCTCAGTCACCTGTGTACTGTTCTCCCCTTACCTTCAAGCAACCATGTCTTTTAAACTGACAGAGCACGGCTACTTATATGTAAATCTAGCAGAGTTGCTCTATTGGATAAAGACATTTGGAGTATTTAGACCTGACTGACTCACAATTTTCTTATTTGTTATTGTGCAGTTCTGTGCAATGGTTTGTAAAATTATTACAGCTAACTGCATAATATAATAAACTCAAACAATGTTGAATATGTATTAGTGTATCCTATGAGGAATAAGGAGTCACAGTAAATTAGAATTCAAAGGCTAGTTTTGACTGAATAAAGGCAGATGTTATTAATTGACTGGTTAGGCAAAACTCAGTGAAATTTTTAAGGGCATGCAGTATGGAGTGTATGACTGTGAACTTTGTGTATGTGAATGGCTAGTCAGTTCTTTCTTTGATTACATATTAGTGAAATATATTATTGAAGGATAATTGAGGTATTGAAGGATATGATTTAATTACTAGAGAAATCTACTCTCTAATATTCTGGCCATATACCAAGTGATGGTTAGTTCTTATTTTGGGGCCAATGGTGAAATGTCTTGACATCATTATCACAAAACTTTGTGTACTAAAATAAAAATTAGAGACCAACTTATAGCATTTGAAAATTAATAGATTTAAATTGTCAGGTAAGTAGAATGCATTTATAAATTGCCTTGTGGCCAGTTTTCTTTCCGAAATGATGTAGCCCTATATAAAATCTTATAGTTGTTTTATGATTGAAGTCATGGAAGATTCTTCATATGCTTTGTAAGCTAGCAAGTTAGCATGTTCTGTAGAAATTATGGAAATCAGAATCCTAAATTTTCAAGTAAAAGAATGCATGCTCGTTGCTTTAAAAAGCTAGCAGTGTGTGAGTGTACAATGAAAAGGGAAACTCTTTCTTCAACGCCAACCACAGTCTGCAGTGTGTAATGATTTTCAGATATCATTCTTGGTATATATAAACAAATTTAGAGATATTTATATATGCATTCTTATTTACACATACAATTATAATGGAGGACTCATTTCATTCAAACTGTTCTGATATCTGATTTCTTTTCCCCCCACTTAACAGTGTATCTTGGGCATCTTTTCATTCAGAATGTATAGAGTAGCCTTATTATTTTTAATGTTATCCCACTTTATGCATGTAAAACTGTTTATTTGACCAGTTCTTGATTGATAGTTTCTCTTCTGCATTATTTTTAATAATGCTCAAAGAACATCTTTTCAACGTATACCCCCTAAAGTGATTTAATTTGAGTTAATTTTCTCCAACTGTTATCTGATTTTCCTGTAGAGGGTATGTTAAAATCATTATGGATTGCTGAATTATAGAAAATTAGGAGAAAGAACATGTACAAACTAAAACTACACCCATGAATAACGTTTATATGTATATATTCTTTATTAACCAATCATATATACAATAAACCAGCCAATGTACTTCTTTCCTTTATTAAGGCCTTGAACTTCTAGAAAGCACTGCTTAGTGCTTCCCTATCTCTATTAGATTTTTTAAATCTTGATACCCAGGATGCACCAATTAAATTGGAATCTCTAGGGATAGGACCCAGGCTTTGTAAAGCCCTCCAGTTGATCCCAGTGTACAACCAATGTTGAAAATCACTGACTCAAAAGAGTAGCTTGTTTTGAATGTTTCCTGGAGAGAAATAGAGAGGAAGCAAGAAAAAATTCCAATAAATCAATTTGTCATCAAGAATTTAATGTATGTGAAGAACATGTCCATATCATGCTAATTTTTTGCAAGAGACTGAAAGTCTCCACTTCTGGCTTAATTTGGTTAGTGCAAGTAAAGAGAGAAATTTCAGCATCTTGCTGAGCACAGGACTGGTCCTATTACCAGCTATAATTGCTCATAGTACCTCTTTTTTATAGCAGTTGTGTGGTTTACATTTTATATTTTCTATTTATTGTCATCAGTCTTCAATTTATACTTCTCTACCCTGGTAGACAGTACTCTCCTTGAGAGCAGGGCTTCAAGCTGTTTCATTTTAGGGCTATGTTCCTAGATTCAGGCGTAGTGCTGACACAGTTAGCACTTGATCAGTATTGGCTCCATGAATTGATGGCTAGCACTCTGGTACTTTAAAGGAGAATAAAAGGTAGTCAGAGAATAGAGGTGACTGCCAGGGAAGCAGATTGCTTTTGTTTTCACTCTTCTAAAATTCTTATATACCAGACTGAGAACAGAGTACATTTTACTTGAAGATATATCAGATTGTATTTCACTTTAAAGTGGATTTTCAGTAAGAAAAATGTTTTTGGATAAGGTGATTTTACATCATACACAAATGAGGGAAAGCGAGAAAATGACAATAATAAAGAATTATTGGGAAGAAAAAAGACATGTTATTTAACGTGGTAGTGAATACATTCTTCAGGAAAGTAGAAAACTATTATATAGCTTTTCTTAAAAACTTGTCTTGTGTTTAAACAATAAATAATTTGGCAGAAACTTTGTCCCATCAGAAGGGGAAAGATTTGGCATGGAACAGAGATGGTATCTAAAGAAGTCTAGAAGGGTTAGTACAGCACTGGAGGAAAACATTGAAACGAAGTTATAAGAAAAATATTATAAAAGTTCAGTTGAGACAGCTAAGGATGTGAAAGTTATGTTTAATATCTAATATTAAAATTAACAGGACAGGCATGCCATAGACAGGAATAAGAATGATTTTAATATGCTCCAGGACTCTATAAAACCTTGGTATGAAATATCTAATTCAGTTGTTGGAGAAGTAGCCGAGTATTTCAGCCTACCTTTGCAAATTTTTATTTGATATTTGAGGAAATTATGAATAATATTTTAATGGTCAAAGGCATTATGTGGATGATGACCACTATTGTTCAATTAAGATGGACTTGATTTTACTACTGTGTAAATTCAGAAATAGGCAAGTCCCAAGTATATGGGAATAAAGGTGTGAGTACATGAAGATATGGGTATAGAAAGGAAAGTGTATTTTTGTCATGCTTACAGTCATGATTATCTTCAATAAGTCATTTATTCCCTGTATTTATTTCTTATACTTTTATGTCCATACTTCCAAAACAGTTTCGAATTTGTCATTGGAAGAAATGTACTGGTGAAATGAGCCTATTTTTATAATTTTACTGTGACCTTTTCCCCTCACAAAAACTAGGTCACTTTTATGCAGCTAAGTTTTATTCTTCAGTTTATTATTTTTTATTATAAAGATCTTCAGTTGTCCTTGTGTTATCATTTTTTTTTCAGTCATGACCAATGTTATATATAGGCCTCACTAAGAATGTCTTTCTCACAGGTAAAGGTATCAGCATTTGTGGTTTCCAGCGGGCACTTTTAAAAATAATTTTTTCTTTTTTTTCTTTCAAGTTTTTATTTAAATTCCAGCTAGTTAACATACAGTGCAATATTAGTTTCAGGTGTACAATATAGTGATTCAATACTTACATACAACACCCAGTGCTCCTCACAAATGCCCTCCTTAATCCCCGTCTCCTACTTAACCCATCCTCCACCCACCTCCCCCTGGTAACCATCAGTTTCTATAGTTAAGAGTTTGTTTCTTGGTTTGCCTCTCTCTCTCTTTTTTTATTTTTCCTTTGCTCATTTGTTTTATTTCTTAAATTCCAGATATGAGTGAAATCGTACATATTTGTCTTTCTCTGACTGACTTACTTCACTTAGCATAATATATTCTAGTTCCATCCACATCATTGCAAATGGCAAGATTTCATTTTTTTTTTTTGATGGCTAAGCAATATTCCATTTCACATATATATGAAGCCACATCTTCTTTATCTGTTCATTCATCAGTCAATGAACATTTGGGCTCTTTCCAAAAAGAAAGAGCTATTGGGCTATTGTAGATAGTGTTGCTGTAAACATTGGGGTGTATGTATCCCTTCAAATTAGTATTTTTGTATTATTTGGGTAAATACCTAGTAGTGCAATTGCTGGATCAGAGGGTAGTTCTATTTTCAACTTTTTGAGGAACCTCCATACTGTTTTCCAGTATGCATTCCCACTACACCAGTTTGCATTCCCACTGACAGTGCAGGAGCATTCCCCTTTCTCCACATCCTTGCCAACACATGTAAAACAGAATTTAAGGGCAACACTATTTGTTATAAGTAACTCTCTTCATAAAAGGAAATAAACTAGATAGTCTGCTGAAATGTATGTAGTTTATTATTTTGTAGTATTTTTGTTTTTGGTAATACTATTTCTTATTCTGTGTCTACTAAGGAGAGAGGAGTAGCATTTTAATAATGTGAAGTGTTGGCATTAAGAAAGTTTCTAATTGCTCTTTAAAGATATATTTCAAGACTACTTAAATATGTAATCTTCCATCTTAATTTATTTAAGCGTATTTTGTATATTAAGATAACAAACTTATGATTAACTCACGAGAAGTTACTGTAATAAAACCCGAACCAAATGAAACTTGGTATGTTCAAGACGATAGTCTCCCAGATTTTAGGAGATATGAACATTTCATAGATTCAGAATTATATTGCTGGTAGAAAGGCTCTAGAGATCAGTCAGTCCATTACCCTGCTTTACAGATGAAAAGTTGAAGCCCAACAGGTGGTTACTTAGGGAGCCATGATCCATGAGTAAAATCTAAGCTCCCTAGTCTTCTGTTCTTCTGTGTCATGTTTTTACTGAATTTTAAATGAATCAGGTCCAAGTATGTGTCCTCTATAATCCCTCCTTTTCATTAGCAAACTCAGAATTTCTTTTTCACCAGGAAAATAAAAATTATCATCTTCCCCACTTTAAATCTTGCCTGAAGATGTCGAATGGAAATGATGTTAGCACAGCCTAAACTGCAAGATATCTGGTTTAAGTATTTAGATTATATTAAGGTAAAGGTCAGGATTGGAAAAGTCAAAAAGGATTAAAAGCAAAACCTATGTCAGCACTGAGACTGGAATCCACTAAAAATATAAAGCAAAGACTGGCCATACATTGACCCTTTCTGATTATGAAGGCACTAAAAAGAGAAATACATCCCTGTGTAATAAATTACTTACGGTTGTCACCAATATTTTTTACTTTTAGATAGATTTTTTTACTTATAGCTTCATGTATTTGTATATAAGTCCTGTTCAAAACACCAAACTCAAATACATGGACTCTAAGGAACTTAATTCTCTCCAGTCAAAAACAGGAACTTCTGATTAATTTTATCAGAAGGTTACTATGTTTACATCTAAAAGGGTCATGTAAGACCTCTGGAGAAATACTTGCTTATGTTGTATATTTAAATACAGGGCATTTATATCAAAAGTCTAATTTACATATGCTTATAAAATATAAAAGAGCAGAATAAAAGTCTGACAGGAATATATTAAGAATTGGCCCGAGCAAACATAACCATTTTTTTTTTGCAATGAGTAGGTGCTACCATGTATAAAAGAATTTAAGGATAGACTTTCATAAGCAAATTAGATAATTTGTCCTCTAATAATAATGAAGAATTTATCATTAGTGATGACTAGTGGATGTCATTCTAGGATACATATCTTGACAGGTAAGTTTTGTACAACATGCCTGGGATTTTTTTTTTATCATTTCTGGATGGGAAGCTCGCTAGAATAAATTTTATAGAGTGCAATTGGAAGGTATGCTAATTTGGGTGGATAAATGTGATACAAGTTACATATTTGGATAAAATTATGAAAAGGATAGATGAAGGAAACCTGAATTTAAAATTATTTACTGAGCTCCTAATGTTCCTTTTTTTTTTCTTACAAATATTTATTGAGCACATACTTATGTGGCAGGCATTGTACAATGCATTGGAAGACATAACAGTGACCCGAATGGACAATAATCCTTGCTCTAAGGAACTTATATTCAAATGATACATACTTCTTACTGTCAAACTGTCAAAGGTATATTAGTGCTCTGAATACTTTACAAAGAATGGGATAGTAGGGGGTAAGGTGGAGGATGGAGGGAAGGAGAAGGAATAGAACAGAGAGTGGTGAATGGCAGAAAATCGTGGAAGAGAAGTAGACCAAGTTCTGGGGCTATCTCCATTGAGTTGGAACCTTCTCCAACCCAACTTCCACGTGAGGTGCTCTCTCAGGTACCATAGTATATACGTCTTTTTACACCTCTGCATTCTTTCTCACCATACGTTTTCTTGCCTTTTCTCTCTACTTGGCTCTGAGGTGCTTTGAGTCATTAATCTTTGTATCCCAGAACCAACCATGGTGTCTGGGACACAATGGGTGCTCTACTGTATTTGTTTAATGAATGTTAATAGTAGTTATCTGACGAAGTATTCAGTTGTTGTGGAGAAACCTGCAACTGTGTATTTGACCCTCTGGGTTATATTGGAAACTGAAGTGGACTTTTTTGACTGAAAAATTATAGTCGAAAAAATCTTTACCTTTCAATTTTTTAAGACCAGTGGAGGGGAAAAGAGATATTGTGAGAGAAAGGATTTTAGCTGCCCCACTTCCTCCAGATAATGTCTATCTGTTCTTCCTCAATTGCAAATAAATACAATTGGATTTTTAAAAAACAATAAAACTGTGAATTTAGCTTCAAAACACTTTCATAGGCCTATCTTCCAAACAAATTTCCAATTCAATATAGTCATTCCAGAGCTGCTACCATCAAGTTACTAGCTACTGGAAATACTTTGAAATCTTAGGAACACTGTCATATATCTTTTAATTATTTAATAATTTTATAAAAACACAATCTGCAAGACAACAACAACAAAACCCCGTCTAACCCAGACCTCTCACTTTGTGGGCCTTATTAATTACTAAAAGGAAATCCATACCTTTGAGTGTATTACAAGGGAAAATGCACTTGAATTAATGCCTGGAGAACTCTCCCACCTCTTCAGGTTTCCATGACAAGTACTGTTTTAAGTTCTAGCTAACTCTGTACAGAAGATCTGAGATGTGGGAGTAAAAGGATGCGCGTCAGTGTGTGCTTAGTTCAAACAGTTAAAATTAAATTTCAAGAGTTCCCTAGAAGAACTTTGTATCAACCTGACCCTGCATTACCTCTGGTATTTGCTCTTCCAAATAATTTAAAACATATAACTGTTGTCTTTTGCTTCAAGTTTATAGTCAGAGTGGTTTCAAAACTATTGGTGCCAAACATAACAGTCAAGAGATGAAAGTGGAACGTATCAACACTGAACATAGGTTGTGATGAATCACAGTTTGTCAGCTTTCAAGTATTACAGTTGTCTACCTAAAAATACCGTACTGTACTCAGTCACCTTCCCTAGCCGTTTAACTTGCTTGCCACTTAAAAAATTTCTAGTACTGTTGTATGTTTGTTTTTAGGTTGTAATGTTAATACTCCTTAATATTTTTTACTTACCAATTATCTTTTAATTGCCATATATTTGTCTTTTGAGATAAATATAGTACCTCGTTAATCACACTAATTGTGGGTGGGCATTGGTAGCATTCTGGGATTTAGAGATTAGTCACTGTGGGGAGGAAGGGAAGTCAATGCCAGTTGGATTATAATAGTGTTACTAATTGAAGAGAGAAAAAAATTAATGCAGACTTTGATCCTGGTCTCTGAGTCCTAGGGATAGCTGTTGAATGGCACCAGATTCCTGCTGCTTGATATTAAACATCCCAAACATGGTGTTGTTTTACTAGCACACTTGTCTGATTATTGGAGTTTAAAAAACCTCCACCATTGTTATCTATATCCACAATGGCCCTGAACTGTGTTTGTGGAGAGACCACCTTTCCCTCCAGAATTAATGCATGTGTGTGGGCATGTGTGCGCTAGTCTGCCGCTGAGAAAGAGGTGAGATGCAACTCAGAATGAAAGCTCTGTAAAATTAAACCACTGTTAACACTGAGATCAGTGGTAAACTAAACACACTGAATAAAAAGACAAAGTAACTATAGTTATTAGTGTGGGGGGAAAAGACAGAAAGGGATATGCAGAGAGAAGGAAGCATAAATTGGCGAGATGGGTTGATTTCCTGGTGGTTTTCTTTCAGTTCTACATGAGACAAGAGAACAACCTAAAGCATTCTCCTTTTCCCCTCACTTCTCAGACAAATACTTAATTTAGTGCTACACTGAAAACTCTTGAATTCAAGCAGAGGTGAAGGATGAATATTTTATCAAGTCAGATGGATTTCCCCTCTGCATCTTATTCTGTAAACCAGAAAAGATAATTTATGTACCAATTAAAAATGTCAGAACACAATTTTACCTGATTTAAGGGCTATGGGTTATTTTCCATATCATGTTATTTTTAACATCATATATTTTCACATATGTTCTGTCATCATTTTGACAAGAAAAACATGAAGAAAAATATATAATCACATAATTACCCTCTAGAAAAATTTTGTTTTAAAAAGCATAGGGTTTTCTCAACAATCTGATGGTTACCATAGGGGAGGATGGTGGGGGGTGGGTTAAATAGGTGATGGGGATTAAGGAGTGCGCTTGTGAGGAGCACAGGGTAATGTATGAAATTGTTGAATTACTATATTGTACACCCGAAACTATAACACGGTATGTTAACTAACTGTAATTAAAATAAAAACTTTCAAAAAAAAGCATAGGGTTCTCTCAGTAAAATATGCTTTGGTTTCGACATTCAGGATAGGCAGGGGAACTACAGGAACAAAATAGCTTGTTCTTGCTGGGAAGAGAGAAAAGCCAGCATGCAGGTTGACACTCTGGCCCATATGTTTGCGTATCTCTCCCAGTTTATTGCTATAGCCGTCCTTTCTGACTGGGACCCAGCCTGAAACACCCTTAAAAAGGTGAAAAAATAGCACTTGTGGCCTGGGGCTGCAGAAACTGGCTGGACTTTCTCCTATTTATTAAAGCCACGATTCTAAAAGTTCAAAGCAGATTCAAGAACACAATGTTGAAATCTCCCTCTCATGCTTCCTGCCCTACCCTCTTAAATATTGTAGATATGACATTTTCTTGATGTAATCCTTTTTTGTGAGCATCAAGGTATCACAGTGTGAAGCGTGAAATGTTGAAAAATTAATAATGTTTGTTTATACTGGAGACCAACCGGGTAACACCTCTAGTTCGTATCTCAGAAAATACTGAGAAATCCCAGTGACAGTGTCCTTTGGGCTCCAATGGAGCACAGTCCCAAGCTTGGAGGAAAGGAAATTGTGAGGGATGGTTATAAGGGACTAAAAACTACCAAGTGTGAGTAGGAGAATTCTGCACATACAAATTAACCAACTGCCTACCTATACCACCCAAAGCAATAATAATCGACAAGGAAGGCAATAAAATGCCCACACAGAGCAGGGTATTCAGTTCAGTTCTTCCCTTTGGAAATAGTAAGCTAGAACAATGAGCAGAATTATCTTGAGAAGAAAAGTAAAGCTTCCACTATGGAACCTGACCTAGATTTTATAGCTGGAATGAAGCTCATGAACACCTAAATTTAGAGAATTAGCTGGTAGATTAGAGAAATTCTGGAATTGTGTCTTTGACTTTGGGGAATAAAATGCTTCTCTGTGGCTACTCTTCTATCCAGTGCTATGTCTGTTTCACAAGACTGACTCAGAATAGGAACCCCTTGAGAGCCCACCTTTGCTGAAGAGGCGCTATTATGTGTATAGCAGAATTTTAGAAGTCACTCCCTAAACCTTTTCATTTCCCTTAACTTTCATCTGAATGACGATGTACTCCGGAAGTGTTCTGCTCCCAATTCCAATGTGTGGGAGAGTTTTCCATACACATCCAAGCAGTTCACCGACACCAGCTGACTGTCCTGCAGTTCAACTCAACTCTGACACTATCTACCTAGAGAAGGTGTCAGATCCCACAGATTAAGGGCTCAATTGCACAAGACAACCCCCACCTCCCCAGTTTAAGACAGTAATTCCCAAGTCCAGGTCGTCACCTGGGTTTCTGCCCAACCCACTATCGATCCGAAGTTCCCATTCCCCCACCTCGGGTTTGATTAATTTGCTAGAGCAGCTCCTAGAGCTCAGAGAAACATTTTACTTACTCGATCACTGGTTTATTATAAAAGGATATACTCAGGAACAGCCAGATGGAAGAGATGCATAGCACGGGGTATGGGGAAAGGGTACAGAGTGAGCGTCCGTTCTCTTTCTGAGCACACTTCTATTCTTAAATCTCTGTTGTTCACCAACCCAGAAGCTCTCTGAACACTGTCCTTTCGGGGTTTACGGAGTCTCTATTACATAGGCATGAATTATTCAACCTCCTGCCCCTTTCCTCTCCCTGAAGGTCAGGGGGGTAGGTTTGAAAATTTCAACCCTCTAATCGGTTGGTTCTTCTGACACAGCCTGCATTCTTAGGTGCATTCCAAAAGTCCCCTGATTAACATAACAAGAGATACCTTTATTACTCTTATCACAGGAAATTCCAAGGGTTTTCGGAGCTCTGTGTCAGAAATCCAGTCAAGGATCAAATGCATATTTCTTATTAAAAGTCTCAATATCAGGTCCACTGACTTAAGTCAGGGAAGGTAGAAGTCTTGAGTGTTTTTCTGTTAGCTAGTGTGGTTCTTGGCTCCTCTGTCTCCGTTTACCTGCCCAGGCTTAATGGAGGCAAGCACTTACCAAGGACAAATTAAACCGACTGGTCAATAGTACTAATTATAATTTGGCCTTCTGTGATAAAAAGACTTTAAAATAACTATATAATGGCAAATGGAATTAGCAGTCCTGGATTTAAATACCATCTCTGCTACTAACTGACCTTGTTGGGCAAGTTACTAAACTTCTCTGATTTTTAGTTTCCTCATCTTAATGGGGGTAATCACTACATTCACCTCACTGTGTTATTGTGAAAATTAAACAAAGCCATTTGTATGAAGTATGGTGTCTGTTTCTTAATAAACATTCGACTTATAGCTATTATTATTAATAGTTAGGAATTACAGTAGTGTTCAGAGCTATGGGATATCATCATAACAGATTCTGGAATTCTTGCTTTTAATTATATCCATTTTTCTGTTCTCCCTGCTCCTTTCATAAACATTTATATGGACACATCCACCCAAGGATGAAGCAAAATTTTACTATACTACCATCTGGGACCATTTTCAATAACTTGTAGGGAATTCTGGTAAGCACAGTATTAGGACACAGACCAACAAAAACCTAAACTCCCTGCAAACATTTAACTTTGAGATCTTACTACATCAGTTTGGCAGTACAGAAGGAAGAGAGGAGAAGAGGGGTTGCTTGACAAGATCCAAGTTGGCTGAACCACCTAACCTCATGGAGTGGGGGCAAAGAGAGTGCTTTTTATTTTTTAAAATTTATTATTTATTTTTTATATTTTATTTTTAAAGAGAGTGCTTTTTAAAGCTGAGTAAACAGACCCATAAAATAAGTATGGTCTGTCAAGGAAAAGAAAAATTGCTTGATGTTAAACAGACAAGGAAGACTTTATTCAAGACTAAGAATTCAATATTATTGCAGGAGGGGAGAGAGATTGAATTGAACTCCACTGAAACAGAAGAGAGGGGGAGAAGGGGATTTTAAACACTGGGGTAAGCTAAGTGCAAAATACTAGAGGACTTTAGGAGAGAGATTGGTAGATGTGGTTGACCCATCAGGGCTACTTGGTTGGCTCTTACGAAAGTTAGGCTCTTAGCTTCCCACAAAGACTGGGAGATCAGTCAGGGACTCTGTCTTTTTTGGTGATTACATTTGAAAGGATTGACTCCCAGGTCTTCAAGAAAGACATTCCTGAGTTGTAAAACTGACAGGAAGCTGGGAAAAGATTTACATCTCAAAGGGCCAGAGAAAGAATTTATAATTGCAAGTTCCCTGAAGTAAATTCTCTAAGAAAAGGGAGGTCAGAGTGCCCATTCAGAGAGAAACCTGTCTAAGGTTTAGTCAAATTGAGGGGAACATTGAGGCTGAATTGGTCAGGTCTGTGATTGCTACGAATCTAATTCTTTTCCTCACATAGTGATTTATCAATGTACTTTTTTTTTTTTCACCAGAACAGATTGAGTCTAGTACTTTACTGTCTGAATAAACTTATGTAATTGCCCATTTATATTTTTTATTGAATAAATGTGTTTGCCTTCTTCTAATTATAAAAGTAATGTTTACAGTAGGAAAATATTGCCCCTAAACCAAGAGAGACAAAATAAAATTTAACCACTTCTCAGAGATTACCATTGCTTGCATTTTTTGGGGTATATCTTCCCCATCTTTTTCTAGATATACACTTATTTTTCTAGTTATACAGTTATTTTTTGGTTTTGTTTTTTTTTTTTTTTTACAAAATTGCAATCGTAGAGTATTACCTGTTTTTTTGCATAGCTGTATATTGCAAATACTGTTTTATTATTGCTATGCGTTCTGTGTTTTATTTACCTATCTTGTGCCTTATTTCTGCTTATTAATATAGCAAGGTGTCTTACAATTAGTGGGAGCATTCAGTCAACATTTAGTGACTTCATAATCACTTATCAGTTTAAATTTTTAAAAACATTTTTAGTAAACTATTTTTATGTAACTTTGTGTATTTGAGGAGTATATGTTTTTTCCTATTTTTCCTCAATTGTTTTCTAACCTTTTTAATGGTAGCATGTTATACATTAGATGAGATTATGAGTCTGGTTCATAGTGGATTCCCAGTAAATAGTAGTATTAAGGGAAAAAAATCATTCATGACACTTGTGAAACCACAATAAAGACAACTTTATTCAAGGGGGACAGTGTGTTGTGATAGGTATAGGGACCACTAGATGGGGTCTTGCAGTGGGGAAGAGAGATTGGACTCAACTCCAAATATAGCATGGGCAAGTGAGAATTTATATCCAAGAAGCAGGATGGGGGTCAGTGGATGGAAAATTACTAAGAGAAAACATCGGAGGTAAAGAAGGTTATGGATAAACCAACCTAATACATTCTTGATGGTTGGCTAGGGTATCAGACATCACCTGGGCGATGGTGGAAGATGGGGAAGCCAATTAGGTATCAAGAATGATCAGACATTGAGGATGGGGTATTTTGGCTAAACTGACTTAGCAGGATTCTGGCTAAAACGAGGTAATGCTGAGACGAACATGGAAGTCCAAAATGAGAAGTCTAATGAGAAGAGGGTCTAATGAGAAGAGGATTCAAAGAGCATAAGTAGGTTTGGTCAAGGAGAAAAATCACTGTTAGTAGCTACTATTATTATTGATCTATATAGGCTCAGGGGGATATATTATAAAGCAGAGGTTTTCTGGAGACCTCCCAAAATACTATCTGGTGGTTTTATTACAGAGTATTCTCATAGTGTCTATAGATTATGGGCCACAGACTTCCAAATTTAAGGTAACATGCTCAGGTTGGGAACGAAGAATGATGTGAATTTTTTTGTGGGGAGGTAAGGGTCTGATTTGCAGAATTTTTTAAGTCCTCTTTTTAGCTCTCTCATTCATTCCTCTGTTTCTTGCTACATAGAAAATCAACCCTTTAATTTGCCTCTACAGTATTCCTGTCCATGGGTCTGAACCTTTTTGTTTCATATTGTTAGTTGTGCTCTGAATCCTTTTGTTACAAACCTAATTGCTGCTACTATGCCCAGCTTCTTCTGATTACAACTTGGGTTGAACTTTCTGCTTGGTTTTGGGGGGATATTACATTGTTTTTCATATCTCGTGCTTCACAGCTTTTGACCAGGTGCTGCCCGAATCTGAAGCAAAGCCAGGCTTTCTGGTTTGGAACAGCTCCAGGTGCAGAGAGGAAATTCATAATAACTTCCCATCATTATGCTACTAAATATGATTCTAGTTCTACAAGACCATCCTTTTGACCAGTTGACACCTTGCCTTTGAAAGGTGAATCCTTCGTAGATTTATTTGTAGGTACTGGTTTATCAAGTTATCTTACCTTCCTTCCTTTAGGTGCTTTCTGGAACAATGCTTTAGACTATGGAGGAGTGACAGAATACACTACCACAGTGACAGGTGGATGAGTTTCTTCTATTATGCAGGTCTTCGTAGGCTTCCTTGTCATAGCTGTAATTATAGCACATGGCAATATTCTCCTCTGCCTGCATGTAAGGCCAACACAGGTAGCTCCACATTTGTTCCAAGCTGAGTACGATAGGCAACTCAATAGTCTGTTTATTGCTCTGCTATTAATGTGAGGATTAAAAATAAAATTCTAAAATCCTCCCATGACTGGCTAGACTCCATAAGCAGGTTGTAAATGACACCTACAATGGATCACTCTGAATTTGACTACATATAATTTTTAATAGATGTAACTTTCCCTGGTTTATATACATTGTACATATATTCTGGCAATTAGAATTTTTTATTTGAATGTCAAACTATTCAAACTTGTATAAAAATACTTGTTTTTTTTCCTGCAATATATTTTATTATGTGTTATATATTTTGTAGTTGTAGTTTAGTGCTACATTTAATTATAGTGTTTATCAAACAACAAACAGGTACAGGTAGCTTTTTTAGAACCCTGGAAGGATTTCTTTTGAAATGTATTATCTGTTTCTATATTATCAGAAATTACTTGGTATTTTGTAAGGAGACATAAAAAGGACAAAAGATATTTATCTTAGAATTAAAGGTAGAAACAAGACTAAATATAAAAATTAGATGCTTATAAATTATAGTTTTTCCTGAATGTCTGAATATTAATGATTATCCATGGATGATTTATCTAAATGTACTTACACTCATTTAGAGCCCTATTTTCACAAATAATAAATGTGTGCAAATACTAAATATAAATGTATATAAATATTAATACTAACCATAGGTATTTAAAAACTTCTGTATTAAAAATGGAAAATGTGTACTAAAGGAAAAGATGTACATAAAGACCAGAGGTGAGTTTAAATCTTGATTCCAAAAATTAATAAACTAGTATTTGAAGGAGTCAAGATAAAATCTAGGTTACTTGTACAAGTTCTCACATACTGTAGTTACTCCTGAAATAGTAGTGACATCCTGTTAAAACAATAACAACAAAAATCCAAACTTTACCTACCACTGAGTTATAAATAATTAATTTTCATTTATAGCTTCAACTATTTAGAATTGAAATTTCACCTTCAGATTTTAACCATAAATTTTGGACTTGGCTATATTTTCTGGCTATGCTTAGCTATTTGAAAGCTGTGATATTTGTGACCAGCAGAATAAGATTCCTTTAGGAACGGTGTCATTGATTTGCGTTCATGTAGCAGGGATTATTTTATGCGTTTCCCACAGGATCATTCCAAGACATTTTCTGTAAAAAAAAAAAAAAAAAAAGTTTCACAAGGATTAGGAGCCAGCTACTTTGGAAAGGACAAACCTTCATCTTTAATTTGTTGCATTTACCTGTGCTCCAAATTAGCACTACTGTAATAATCAGTAATTCTAGTCTTGTAGTAATTCTGTGCACATCAAAAAGGCTGCTGTTAATGGGGATGCAGCATAATGAAAGCTGGTTATTTAAGGGCAGTTCAACTTTGTTCAGCATGTACCATATAATATAGGCAATAAGCAATTTTTCCTTCTCAAAAGCAGCAGTTAATTATTGTAAATGTCAAAACTTTAGCTGTCATGGTTATTTTCCTCCCAGATTGTTTGAGCATATCAACTTTCTGATGGAGTATTTTGAACACCAAGGTTCTGATCCATTCTTTGAGTTACAGTGCTCAAATGTAAAATTGCCAATCCAAATTCTTAAATAGATTAAACATACTAAGTAATAGGAGATTGCAAACTGATAGACTTAATATATTTTACATTACTCAACACATACAAATAGATTATTTTGTTACTAGTTTTAATGTGTAATAGAAGAAAACAAATTCCTTTAAGATACTTTTAATTAACAAATTTTTCTTAATTTTCTTGGAACACAAGCTTATGTAAAATGCAATGCATAAAATAAATGATGACTGTCAATCTTTTAGCCATTACTTATATTACTTGGTAAAACATCATTGTGATTAATATAAATCTGGAGAGGCAATTTTCATATTTGCAAGGTGTCTTATTATAAAATTTTACCTTACAAAAATTTACCTAATGAGACATTTAATATTTTAAATAGGTTAGGTATGTGTGCTAATTCTGCATTAAGACTTTTAAGGGAATACTGTGTACATATTTTAAAAAAAAAGTTGCTAGATGTGTTGTGATGAGCACTGGGTGTTATACGTAACTGATGAATCATTGAACACTTCATCAAAAACTAATGATGTGCTATATACTGGGTAACTGAACATAATAAAAAAATTTGCATACATTAAGAGTTACTCTTTGTGGTATAAAGACCATGGTGTATTTTAATTTCTATTTTTGTGGACGTTACTTGTGCTTCAATGATTGATTAGTAAATTAAATCATATACACGAACACCTTTGATACATGGTCTGGTGATTTTCCAGAGAGTAAGACTTCTAGAAATATAGTCTGGAAAATTTTATATATATAAAATTTCTTTTCTCCTACTATATAAAAAAAAGTTGCTAGAAAACAGATGTAGAAGTGTAGAAGTGTTCAGATAAGAAGAGGCACCCCTTTTTCCTGTGGGCTCAGCCTCCCATCTGGTGCCCAGTGTGTGCTATGGAGGGCAAATCAGCTTTCACCCCTGCCTCAGGCTCTTTGATGACCAGTACATCAAGCCAGGCACACACAACCATCTCAACTGTCCGGGGGAGCCTTGCTCACTTTTGATGTGAGTGAGGGCAGAGTTTGAAGATGTTCTGGAAGATGTTCAGGAAGACGTCATAGTTTTAGAAAATGTGAATTTGGCATGAGGTAGTTATTAGAGAGAAGAGTGTGGGGCAGAAGAGTAGCGAGACCAGTGAGAAGGTCAAGTGGAGAAAAAAGTAGAAAAAAGGCTGGGAAAATTCTCTGAAAAACAGGCTAAAAAGGTTAAGTAAAATAGCAGTAGAAACCATAGCTAACATTGCATGTGGACTTTATCTTTTTAATCTACATAGAAATCATGAGGTAATCTGGCCTAGAGGTACTCTGCTAAAATATCCCAAAATCCGAACTGGAATTAAGGTCCTCAAATCATAAATAAAGCTCTTTTTTAATGATGCTTCGCTGACTTCTAGTGATTTATCCAGATGGGGACTTGTTCCTACCTGTAGGGGAGGAGTCCTACAGAAGTTTTGATCACTTACAGAAAAATCTAACACCTATGTTTTCTTCATATATCTGAATATTGCGTGTGTGTAAATTTGCAAGGTTTCTAATTGTCTCCTATAAGAGATGGCGTGATATAATGGTCTGTTTGGATAGAGATTAATAAAGGGACTAAGTACAAAGATGTGGGCAATGTTTAGGACAGGCAGCAAGGGACGGCGAAGTAACGCATAGCCATGAACAATGTGGGTCTGTGCCTCTCTAGGCCTGAAGGAATAAGGAGAAAGCCAGGGATAGAACTATGTGGAAAGGCACAGATTTGGGGAGTCGTGGCACTCACGAGAGGGATATAGAGGTGATATTTAACAGGGAGTGTGCTGGGGAGATAAATACCTCATCCAAGTTCACTCTCTAGTTCCTAATCTGCTGCAGGTGCCTTCCAATGGCTAAGCCAATCCAGATCAGAGGGGAAAGAATTCCATTGATTTGGTTCAAATAGCTGAGCCTCCCAGGCCTGGAGCTGAGCCTCCCAGGAATAGACATTGGATCAGAAGGTGCAAGCAAAAGATGTCCAGCACACAGTCCTACCGCACCAGTCACTCTTGCCCAAAACCCAGTTTTATTATTTTTTCTTAGCACTTATCAACTAGAATTATCTTATCCATTTATGTATTTCATGCTAATTTTCTGTCTTCCCTCTCTGTTCACAAGAACAAGGACCTTGTCAATCTTGTTCTCTCTTTTCATCTACTTCTTGGAGCAGTGCGTTGCAGATGATAGGTACTCAATAATTTAATTGAATAAAGGAATAATCATGTATTAAACACATGTACTCATGTGTATACACATATATATTATGTATATATTATATATTTTTAATTATTTTTATGTATGGTATATATGTTTGTATAAATACTCTAAATTTCTTATTAAACAATTATGTAGGCATTACATTTTTAATGGCTTGAGCCTAAATAGTACTTGACACACTAATCTCCATACAGTAGCTTCTCATTAAAAACTTGTTAAAAGATTTTAAGTGAATATATTTAAAATGGGTAAATGAACATATTAAAGATATTATAGTAAATAATGGGATGAATTTCATAAGACATCAATTAAAATAAGTATTATTAGCATATGGTCACAATTTGTGTTTTTTAAAGATGTCAGGTTAAAAATATCAATTCATTTATCCAGCATTTATCAAACGGACCACATACTGAGAATATCAACTGAGAATATTGCCAAATCCCGAGAATATCAACTGAGATAATCATTAGTGTTCATCAGATATTTCTGGTTTTCCTTCTTCCAAACATTTGCTAGGATTATACTTCTCTACTCTCTTAATTTAGTCATGGTCATGAAACTTGCTTTGGCCAATGAAATATGAACAGAAATGACGTTTAAATACTTCTGAGTATAAACACTTAAGAGCCAGTGTTCAGTTTGCTACCTTTCTCTTCATCTGCCTGGGGAATTCATGATGGTATTGATATTAGAGCCGCTTGGAATGAGAACGTGTGGGGCAGAGCCCCCGCCTACCTGAGAGGAGCTTGCAAAATCAATGGGAAATGCACCTTTGTTATTTTAAACGACTAAGGTTTAGATGCTGTTTGTCTTGCAGCATAAGTTAGCTGATTTGGAATAATACCGAGGTATACGAGATTAAGTTTGGCTTTCAGGGATCTCATGATTTAATGAAGGAAATAGTCTTAAAGTAAATTATTATAAAACAATTCAAGTGAGTGCTAGGGAGAGATGTCAGAGACCACAGGAACATGGAAAATGAAACTTCTACATGAATTAGGGAAGGATTCAAGAGGTAACACCAGAATTTGGCCTTGAAGAAAATTTAAAGGGTCTTCAGGCAGAAAAGCATTCTAAGGTGAGGAACAGCCTGAGTCATGGCAGGTTTGCAGAATGACAAAAAGCCTTGACTTAGGGACACTTATTTACACCAATGACAGACGCTTGGATCAGATCCAGAGCTCATGGGCACAGTATAGTGCAGTGGAGAGCACAGCCCCTGGAGTAAGATTACTTGGATTTGAACCCTCATTTGTTATCTGTGTCACCTTGGGCATGCTATGTAGCTTTTTAAGACTAAGTTTTCCCCCTATGTAAATTAGAGACAGTACAAATGCTGTGATATTTTTTGATGCACTTATTGTGTCCAAAATGTGAGTTTCATGATTACTAGTAATATCATATGGGCCATAATACTTTCACAGTTGGAGATGAGGGAAAGTTGGGCAGTAGGGATGAACAGTGCCAACCTAAAGGAGAAGGTAGGGAAGAACACTGCATTTGAAGTGACCTGGGAACTCCTCTGTGTATCAGAGCAGGGATGCCCTGGGAATATGTAAAGTTGCTAGAATACTGACCTTGCCAAATCATATCCCCTTATATTTTTAGTCTTTGTACATTAGAAGAATCTAAGTTTACTCATCAAACCTATAAATAGAGTGAGGGCATAAGCTAATTCAGGCCTGCAAAACAGAGTCAAAGGACAATTAGCCGGGCTCTGAGTACACCCGTCATATGGTCCCTAGTGACCTGCCTTGCCCCTGGTGATTAGACAAGTGCATTTCAAACTGTGCTGAAGACATTTTTGTAGTATGAGAATTTGTCCATCTGAGTGCTTATTGGTATATTTTAAGATACATATGCAGTATCTTAATGTGGATTCAGGGTATATATGGAATAGGAATGGAAGAATGGACATGACTTGCAACTTTGATCTCAGTTTTCTATATTAGGATGCAAGCTTACTTGGGAATGTCACCTCCGAGATCCCTGGGTCTGGGCATAGAAAGTTAATGAGAAAAGACTTTTAAGGCTTTCTTCTTTCTCCAAAGATCAGGAGAAAAAAAGAATGAGAGAAAGCACCTGTATGCTATGTTTTACATGGGTCATTAAGTATATTTTTGTAGGCAGCCGCCCATTGTTTCCTATACACTGCAGTGGCCTTGGGAATCAGACCGCCTCAGATAAGGTTCCAAATTGGTCACTTGTCTTGTGAGCAAATTAGCCACTCTAAGCTTCCAGTGTTCTCATCTAAAAAATGAAAATATTAAGTATACTCTCCCTATAGAGATACAGGAGGAGTGAAATGAGATAGGCTGACTCAATCTCCATAATGTTAAATTAACCTAACTTAAATGGCTATGAATCGTCAAGTCATCATGTGTTATTATATAAAATGATCAATTATAATGTTTCCATTGAACGGTTAAGGTGTGAGTAATTGGAACTCTCCTATTCTGCCAGTGGGAATGTAAAATGGTGTAGTCGCTTTGGAGGACAGTTTAGCAATTTCTTATAAAATTAATATACGCTTGCGATATAACCCAACAGTGCCACTCCTAGGTGAAATGAAGAAATATAACTTGGCAAAGACCTGTCCTCTATAGTCATAGAAGTCTTATTCATATAGGCAAAAACTGGACACACTAAAATGATCATCAGCTGGTGAGTGAATAAACAAGCAGTGATACATCCAAGAGATGGGGTATTACTCAGCTACAAAAAGGACCCTACTGCTGATACGTGAAACAATACAAATGAATCTCAAAAATGCTGTGCTAAGTGAAAGAAGTCAAACTGCATACTAGATGATTCCATGTATTTAACATTCTAGGAAAGGCAAAATTACAGAAATTATAAAAAAAATCAATGGTTGTTATGGGGTAGGATGGGGAAGAGGGGTAAACGAAAAGAGATTGACTATAGAAGACAAGAGAGAACTTTTTTGGGTGATAGAAATGTTTTGCTGTGGTGACAGTTACGAGACTGTAAACACTTGTCAAAGCACATACAAGTATATACTTTATTTTTTCTTTTTAAGATGTTTTATTTTGAAATATGTTATTTAAATGGAACAGTGTATAAACCACATATGCATAGTTTTATTTTATTTTTTAATTTTAATCTTATTTTAATTCCACTATAGTTAACCTACAGTGTTATATTAGTTTCAGGTGTACAATATAGTGATTCAGTAATTCTGTATATTATGCAGTGCTCATCAAGATAAGTAAGTGTACTCTTAATCCCCTTCACCTATTTCACCCATCCCCCCCAATGTCTCCTCTAATGTATACTTTAAATGAGTGAATTTTATTGTACATACATTGTATCTCAAGGTAAACAAAAACAAAACCAAAAGCAACTTAAGGAAGTAGTTATGGAAACCTCTAGGTAAGAAGAACATCAGAGACTAGTCAAAGATATGCAATCTAGAAAATCATTCTGGAAAAGAGAAACCAATAACTTTGATTTTGAATGTTTAGCCTCCCTGACAGTGGACACCTGGACATTTAAATCTATCATTAAGTTTTGGTGGTAGTGAATTAAGTCAAAATGTGAATGAAAAAAACTTCTTAGAAAATCTGCAGTTGCAACTTTATTAGAATAATTTTAGAAGCCTCTTCCATAATTTGTATGTGAATGTTTGAGAACTATGATTTGTCCAAGAGTTTCAGGATTTATTTTTAAAAAACTTGCTATCTAAGCTTTCCTCCAAAAACATTTTTTTCCTACTAAGACAGCTTCTTCTTTTAAAGCCAGTTTTAAGTGCTATCGTCTGATGCATTTTTATCCAAAGTGATAAAATAACACAAACTTCCTCCTTAAAAAAAAAAGAGAAATAAAATTCAAAAGTAAGGGATGCCTGAAGCATACTTTTTATACATGCTTGTTTTTCATGTTTACATTTTTATTGAACCGCCTTTACAAAGAAAGCCAGAAGTCTAGATAATATTTAAAATGCAGAAACATACTGTAAATAGCTGTAAAACTTGGCATGTAATTTTTTTCTTAAAATTAGCATGCAAAAATCAAATATACTCTTGGTTGGGTGACTGTGGTAAGATTGGAAGACATGAGAAATCAAAATAAGCATACATGAAGATTAGGATGCAATTTTTGTATTTTGTTCCCTGTCCTGATTTGTGATGGATTGTTTAGATCGTTTCCTTTAGCAGATTGGTAACATGGTAAATGGAGACTTTTTTCCTACTTAAGTCATAGCCAGCTGTAACTTGACTATTATATTGTATATTATATCTACTAATTGCAAAAGGTTGTTTCTTTCCTTGCCCTCAGAACCACCTGTCATTGACCACATAACTATGTTAGTAATGATGATGATATTTATTCAGCTACATTCTTACATACAACAAACAATTTTGGAAAGCCTCTATTTCCAATGTAATATTAAGAGTGGAGGGGCGCCTGGGTGGCACAGCGGTTAAGCGTCTGCCTTCGGCTCAGGGCGTGATCCCGGCATTACGGGATCGAGCCCCACGTCAGGCTCCTCCGCTATGAGCCTGCTACTTCCTCTCCCACTCCCCCTGCTTGTGTTCCCTCTCTCGCTGGCTGTCTCTATCTCTGTCAAATAAATAAATAAAATCTTTAAAAAAAAAAAAAAGAGTGGAGTAAAAAAATACATTGTTAATGGAATACTGTACAATTTGATAATGCTTGAGTGTCTTCAGTACATTTTATACACAGTACTTCATTTGTTACTGCTAACAGCTCTCTCAGACAGGATCCAGAGATATGTTATTAAGCTCACTGTGTTGGCCCATAATAAGAAGTAGAAAGTTGTTTACCTAACATTTTCTAGGCAGTAAGTAGCAAGCCATGCCTCAAACTCAGTTCTGACTCTTGGCCCTGCTGCTCTACTGTACCATAATTCTAAGACAATACTCTTGCTTCCTAGTAAGATGAAAGTGGGTAATTGGATTTGGGTATGTAGTTTTTATGTTTTTCCAGATGAAGGTCCAGATTGGTGGTCACATGGCAGTTCTGTCATGTCCACGCCTGACTCTGACTTAAACTGAGTAATGATAATGTGTAGTGTTACATACTATTATGTGGAGTTGGTGGGAAATCTAGTAACTCTGTCCTTTCGGTGAATATGCTAAAGGTTCCTATGCAATATAGCCATTATCTATACTGAAAAAAATGTCCAACACATTTGTGCCAGACACCAGGAACTAGAGGTACAACAGTGAATAAAATGAACAAAGTCCTAGCCTTCACAAAGATTTTGATTGATCTCATTGATATTATTATGAATTAGCTTCAGCTCAAATCTGGAAAATTTTGAGAACCGTGGAAAATTGTAGGGTATAAATAGTTGATGGGGGAAGATGGGGTCCCATCCTTAGAGAATAGGCCTAGGATAAGTGCATAGTAGGAAGTAACTGTACACCTGGAACTTGGGTATCATGAAAACATGCTAGACAGAGGATGGACCTGCTATAGGGGGAAAAGAAGTCTTTCTTGAAACTGAATACATGGATATCTCCCATGGGGCCCAGCAGTCATTCTGGAGGTAGGAGGAGAAATTAGCTATAAAACTCTCAGTGCATCAGCATCCACCAGCTTAAATATGATCCAGACTTCTTTCAGATATCTGTGGGATAGCTGGAGCATCCCAGCTAATGTCAGCTGAGTTTATTGATGCTTCTTCAGATTGGCTGGGTAAATGTCACCTAGGCTGGGCTTCGTAAGAGGTTGGCTTCAAGCTATAGTTTGGGTCCAGATTTGCTTCATGTGTCTCATGGTGATGGCAATTCAAGAGGGCAAGCCTCAATATACAAATGCATGAGCACATTTCAAGCTTTCTCATTACATCTCCTCAATCTGTTAACATCCTATTGCAAAGCCCAAAACTAGGATCAGGAAATACACTTTGGTTACCATGATGCTAAAGCAAGTGGCATAGTTCAACCCAGTAAAAGGAAATGGGGAAGTGGTATAGGAGTGAGGGAATGAATATTTTTGAACACTAATTTAATCAACCACGGAGCAGAAAAGAACTTTAAGGGCAGAGAAGTGGATCCACTGATGTAAAATTGTCTATGAAAGCATATTAACATTCTGACTTATTTCTCATTTTTTCCATTATTTCATACCCTCCTATTACTACTATTCTTTTTCCTTTCAAAGTCAGTTTTTTTTTTCCTAAATATAAAAACATACTTACCTCCTAGAATAAATACACATTGAAATAGCTTACTTTAGTGACTTCGGGCTGACTCTTCAAGATTCTCAAACCTGAACCAAATGCACTGAAGTTACAGGAATATGCTTTTTACCATATTGCCTTTGGAATCTTAAACCGTTTATGCCTATAGAAGACATAAACTAAAGAGGTTTGGGAAGTAGTGATGGCTGACCTTCATGTAATTATGAATTTTTTTCCAAGTAATAAGAATTTATGTGCTTTTCATGACTTTTTGCATTTTCAGTACTTTTCTAATAAAAATAATTTTTAAAACCTTTTGGTGTAAGATTTTTCTCTTAGAAATTGTAGCTAATGCTCAGAATTTCTTAGAAAATAAATGTCATAAGGCATATGGCATAAGATATATTTTCAGTTATACATAAAATGTAGACAGTCTTTCAAAATACCAATTTTAGGATTTTTTCTATCCATAAATGCTGGTCCTATTCTTAAGTAATATTTTGTGTGAAATAGTAGAAGCAAATTTACCTTTTAAATAATCTACATATAATTTATGACAGGTAATGTTTTAAGCATACAGTACTATGGTTTGTCCTTTTCCTGAACTCTATTTTAAAAGCTCCTTTAAGTTTTTCATGTATATGTAATAATTCAACTTGATGAAAAATATTCCTACACAAATCAAATTTCTTAGCGTTCACTGTGTTTATATTTATCCTTCTGATTCTGACAAGGTATAAAGGAATAAATTGTTCAATTTGAAAAAGTATTAATTGTTTGACATCCACAGTGGTTTAGTGGAATTATTGTTTTCTGACACACATTAAATTATATTCTACTTGCATAAGAGATGACATATGCTTAAATTATGAGACTTTTGCCTACTTTCTTTGAGCCATCAGTTACTTTTCTTATTTATTTTTTACTTTTTTTAAAGATATAATTTATATACAATAGAATGTACAGATCTGAAGTGTTCAGTTTGATAAATACTGGCAATTGTATATACCTATGTCACCACATCTTAAAACAAGGTATAAAACATTCTCATTATCTCCCCACCCCCAACTCCCTCCACACTCAGAGGCAACTACTTTCTGATTTTTGTCACCATTGATTACTTTTAACCTTCTTGAACTTTATAAAAATTGAATCATGCAGTAAGAACTCTATGCCTGGTTTCTTTGCTCAACAAATTGCATTTTTTAAAGATTTTATTCATTTATTTGAGAGAGAGTAAGTGGGCGACAGCAAGTGAGAGAGCACAAGGGGGGAGGGACAGAGGGAGAAGCAAACTTGATCCCAGGATCTAAGTTGAAGGCAGCCGCTTAACTGACAGAGCCACCCAGGTGCCCCATCAACAAAACATTTTTGAGATTCACTCATTCACTCATAACTGTTGCACATATCAGGAGTACATTCCGTTGTATGAATATGCCATGATTCTTTTCAAACACCTGGATTTCCAGTTTAGATTATGAATAAGGCTACTCTGAATATTCGTGTAAGAGTCATTTTGTAGGCGTAAGTTTTCATTTATCTTGAGTAGATACCTATGAATAGATCCTAGTTCATAGGATAGATTGCTTTCTTATTGATTTATAAGAACACTTTATCTATTCTAGATATAAGCCATATATATATATATACACGTATATGTAAGGCATTTATAGGATATATAATGTAAATGTTTTTTATCAGTGTGACTTGTATATTTATGATTTGAATAGTGTCCTGTGGGGGCAAAATTTCCTATTTTGCCCCAAAGCCAAATATTTAAATTTGTATCATTGTTGAAGGATCAGTGAGTTTTAACTACACAGTTACAAACCCAAAAATATTATTTCCAAAATAAGGGGGTCATTTTCAGTTACACAGCAATAAAATTATGGGTAATTTGAGTAGACAAAAACAATCTTGTCAATGTCACATCTTTTTAGTTGGTTTGCTACTTAATTTTATACGTAAGAGAAAAAATAGAAAAATTTTCAATAAGGTAACTACGTGCATGGTTTTAGAGAAAGTGTCTCATTACCTCTTGAAATTTCTCTGCAGGCAAAATAAGCTGTACAATTATTTGCTTGAAAAATGACTATAGAAAATGTGTTTATGAACAATGAAAATGTTAAGAGTTTCTTATATTTCCTCTTTACTATTAGGATGACAGATATAGTCTACCTACTGCAATGATTACATTTTTATTCCTCATACATCTAACTTGGGAATTTCAAAGAAGTACATTAGGATTTCTATGCCTTTTTAGTTATTTACCTCGAAGTTTACATAAATACATTGATTGCTACCAGTGTGAAAAACTAACCAGTCAACAAACAAAAACTCTAGGCTTTACACAAAGAATGATTAGTTTAAGTCAAAATCTGTGCCTTCGATGGGTTTATATTGGATGCTTATTCATGAAAGGATTTATTAAGTACCTCATGTGGGTCATCTGTCTGTGAAATAAATATATGGGAGTGGAGAAAAGTATGTTCCCTGAAACTGTATTGTCACTTGGAAGATGAACTTTCTAAGAATTTTATGATCTGTTAATGGACCAAAATATGAGGTTGTTGCCTATGTTCAGGTAAATGTCGTTATGCTTTTAGAATAAGAAGTGGCCAGTTGAAAATATTTCCTACTGAAGTGAAGTGCCGTATTTGCTCTTCTCTGTTATCATTTGGTAGAATTTACCAAGCATCGATTATATCCCTTGGAGAATGAATATTTCTCATGTTGCAATTATTAAGTGTCACTTCATCATTTCCCAAACCGAACGCTATTCCTTGGGAAATGCTACATAGTATGCTTCTGTCTTAGAAGTGAACAATGAACACTACCGTTTTGAAGATTCTGAAAATCTATTCAGTAAAAAACCCTACTTAACCTGTTAAACTTGTTTCCCAAATTTATTTGACCACGAAGCCATTTCCTTTCTGTGTGATAACACTTACTTAATTCCTATGGAATGTTTCCATGAAACATTTTTTCTGAAATGTTAATTTTTGTAACATTTCAATTTTAGTGAGGTGTCATTATCATCGTAATTATACATACATATATATGTGTGTGTGTGTGTGTGTGTATTTGCTTTTCTCAAGAGGATTTCAGTGTAAAACAGTAAAATAGAAATTTAAACTTACAGTCAAGAAAGAGGTGAGATTATAAACATGGTTACCATGTCAGGTACTGTTATGATAAACTCTTAAGTTTCTCTGAACTTCCTTGGAACCTTGACCAAAAGAAGTCATGATAGGTATTTGTAATAAACAAAGAATGACATTTTTCTTGGTGCTAAATTTTGAAAACAAAAATTGTGGGATGGATGTGAAGGGTTTTTTTTTTTTTTTTTTTTTTTTGAGAGTGTGAGAGAGCAAGAGAGCATGACTCAGGGTTGGGGAGGGGCCAAGAGAATCTTAAGCAGGCTCCATGCTCAGGGCAGAGCTGAACTTTGGGGCTCGATCACACAACCCTGAGATCATGACCTGAGCCGAAATCAAGAGTCAGACACTTTACTGACTGAGCCACCCAGGCGCCCTGGGTGTGGAGTTTTATACAAAGGACTCAAAGTGAGGTAATAGACAGCGACCTCACTGGTAATTTCTACTGAAGGCAGATACTGACTACAGCTATTTCTTGTATCAACTGGTCATAGAAACTAAAGGCATAACATTAAAATGCAGTCAGGAAAAGCTATTCTATGAGGGACTATGATAATGTGGGCCAAGTGATTTGAGATCTTGTGGTTTAGCTTCCTCGAAGGAAAGGACTCAGACTGTCCTGTGGAGTGAATGAATGGCTCATTCTTCGTCAGGAGTTCACAAACACCTGCCTGGACATATTAGAATCACCCTGGGAAGCTAATCATTTGAAAATCCCTGGGCCCAAACTCCAGCTCTGCAGGTCTGGGTGAGCACCCAAAGACTTTGTCCCTTTAAAAACCTCTTTAGATAATTATGATGTATGACCATGTTTGGAAGCCTCTCATGGATGATTTCCCTTGAATATTGCTTCTGTCAGTTGGTCTTCTTATATGACTTGGCTATTAGAGAGGCCATTAGAGTTTGTGTTCCTTCCTGTGGATCTAGAGTGAAAACATTACACAACCAATGGAGTTAACTTTTAAGAGAGTTGTTAACCAAAAGAAGTACAGCTATGGAGCACATGCCTAATGAGAGGGAATTGGGGGGCTAATGAGAAAGAGAAGTGAAGTGAGGTTAGAGGGAACACAAGACTACTGAATTCAAATATATGAGAAGATGGTCTCTGTAAAGGGCAGAAAACTTGTTCCATACGGCTTTTCAAGGGCTGAGTTAGGACTGATGTGTGGAAGTTACATCTGGGTAAATTTCAGTAGACATTTAAAAAATAATATTGCAACAGTCAGAAATCTTTAACAATATAATTAGCTATCTAAAGGCTAGTGAAAGCTCTGTGGCTTTAGGTTTCCTACAGCAAAAGCACGAATGCCATAGAAGTTAGTGACTTGTGGGGGTGCCTGGGTGGTGTTAAGTATCTGAGTCCTGGTTTCAGTTCAGGTCATGATTTCAGGGTCCTGGGATCAAGCCCTGCATTGGCCTCCACGCTCAGTGTGGAGTCTGCTTGAGATTGTCTCTCTCCCTCTCCCCCTCCCACTTCTGCTGTCTCTCTTCCTCTCTAAATAAATTAATTAATTGATTAAAGAAAATAAGTTAGTGATTTGGATAGAAGGGGTGACAAATTTCAGTCTTGGAGTTTGAAAAACCTCTATTTTTTTTTTTTAACATTCATGGATCTGTAAGTAAGAGGTATAAATCAAGTAAGTCCCAGGAGTGAGCTTAAATTCTGGAAGTGATGCTGAAGAGTGACATGAACATTAGTTATATATGATAATGTAATTAAAATTATTTTATGATCTCTGAGAACACTGACATTAGAGAATACCTATACATTAAAATTATAATACAGTTTTATTTTTCTAAAATTTTATTTGAGTATAGTCAACACACAATGTTACGTTAGTTTCAGGTGTACCACTTAGTGATTTGACAAGTTTATCTACATTATGCTATGTTCACCACAAGTGTCTGTCACCATCTGTCCCATTACATCACTATTACAATGTCATTGATTATATTCCTTATGCTCTGCTTTTTATTCCCATGACTTACTCATTCCATAACTGGAGGCTTGTATCTCCCTTTTCCCCTCACCCATTTTGCCCAACCCACCACCACCCTCCCCTCTGAAACATCAGGTTTTTCTCTGTATTTATAGTTCTGGTTCTGCTTTTTGTTTGTTTATTCATTTTTTAAAATTCCATTTATGAGTGGAATCATATGGTGTATGTTCTTCTCAGTCTGACTAAATCACTTAGCATAATACCTCTCTAGGTTAGTCCATGTTGTCTCAAATGGCATGATCCCATCCTTTATATGGCTGTGTAATATTCCACTGTGTGTGTGTGTATGTGTGTGTGTATATACAGTGAACAGACTGACTTGATTTCAGGTTGTGATACACACACACACACACACACACACACACACATATCACACCACATTTTCCTTATCCATTCATCTATGGAGGGACACTGAGGTTGCTACCATGTCTTGGGTATTATAAATAATGCTATAATAAACATAGGGGTGCATGTGTCTCTTCGAGTTAGCATTTTCATTTTCCCTGGGTAAATACCCAATTGTGGAATTATTAGATCATATGGTATTTCTATTTTAATTTTTGAGGAACCTCTGTACTGTTTTTCACAGTGGTCATAACAATTTACATTCTTACCAACAGTGCACAAGGGTTTTCTTTTCTTGACATCCTCACCAACACTTGTTGTTTCTTGTCTTCTTGATTCTAACCATTCAGGCATGAGGTGGTATCTCATTATGGTTTTGATTTGCAGTTCCCTGATGATTAGTGATGATCATTTTTCATGTGTCTGTTGACCATCTGTATGTCACCTTTGGAAAAATGTCTATTCAGATCATCGGCCCATTTTCTAATTGGACTATTGGGGGTTTTCTGGTATTGAGTTATATAATTTCTTTATACATTTTGGATATTAACCTCTTATCACATACATCATTTGCAAATATCTTCTCCCATTCAGTAGTTGTCTTTTTGTTTTGTTGATGGTTACCTTTGTTGTGCAAAAGCTTTTTATTTTGATGTAGTCTCAATATTCTTATTTTTACTTTTGTTTCCCTTGCCTTCAGAGACGTACCTAGAAAAAGGTTGCTATGGCTGATGTCAGAGAAATAACTGCCTATGTTCTCTTTTAAAAGTTTTATGTTTTCAGGTGTCACACTTAGGTTTTTAATCTGTTTTGAGTTTATTTTTGTGTATAATGTTAGAAAGTAGTCCAGTTTCATTCTTTTACATGTAGGTGATAACAGACTAGACTTTTATTCTTTAAAATAAAAATAATTTATATTTAGCATTTTTTGGGGGGGAAGTCATCCTTTCTCACATTATTCATCTAGATTTCTACACTTAGTCTTGTTTTTACCTACATTTGAAGATAATTAATTTTTATATTATAAAAGGGATAATTTAAACAATTTCAAGGAAATAAAATGGTATTCAAATAGAATCCAGTTTGTTGAACTAATACTGTTGTAACTTACATATAACAGGGCTTTGTAAATGCTATGTTAAGTGGTTATTTTCTCTGCCTAGCACATGGAGTTGTGAGGATCACATGAGTTAATGCATATAAAGAGCTGAAAAAGTCCATGTAATACTCAATAAATGTCAGTTATTTTTATTACCATCATTATTCATGAACAGACTGACTTGATTTCAGGCTGTGATCACAGTACTTGTCATGGTGTATGGCACAGAGTAGGTGTCCTGTAAGTATTTGTTCATTGATCCCAGAGATGACATAATCATCAGGGCTTTCCAACTGGTGCTTTGGAACATGCCTCCATTTTATGTCCTATTTCTAAAGCAGACATTTATTGAACTTCTTCCTAGTAGTTGAGCTGCAGCTATTAAACAAAGACTCTCTTGTCTATATAAGAACCCATTTTT
Organism: Ursus maritimus; assembly: GCF_017311325.1. NCBI lineage: Eukaryota > Metazoa > Chordata > Mammalia > Carnivora > Ursidae > Ursus > Ursus maritimus. The sequence goes on from NW_024425452.1 coordinate 24,572,400, forward strand.
TAGAATATACTGGTGAAGGATTAATGAGAATCCTTAGCCTGGAAGGCTTCCTGGAGTTTAGTACATTTCAGTTGATCTTGAAAGAACTAAAAATTAATGGAGACGGAAAAGAAGACAGATAATTTTGTGTAAGAAAAAATGGTATATGGAATGGAGATAAAAATAGCAAAATTGTGTTCTAGAAATTTGAGATAGATATGCTGACTTGGGAAATGGGCTTTATTAGGAATTAAGAAGAAGAGATTAGTGAATGAGGGCATTTGCTAAAGAAATACCCTGGAACTGAATAGCTGTATATGTATTTGATAGGGTGGGGAATGTGAGCCATTTTACAGAATCTATGAATAGGAGAAAACAGAACTTGAGGAAAATTACTCTAGCACTTCATTCAAGAGGTAAAATGAATTTGGAAGTAGTATACAAAAATAAGAAAGGGCAATTTCAAGAGAAACTTCAAAGGAATAGTCAGAGGACTTAATAATCATTTATTGTCCATTAGGGAGAGTGAGAGGTCATAACAGCATCAAGATTGTGAACATCAGTAATAGGAAGATTTGATTAACTCCTATGTAGAATTTGGGAGGTATTTAAGTTTGAGAGAAGGAGGAATATTGAGGTCAACATTTTAATTGGCTTAAGCTCAGTTGTTAGGAAAGTATTTAAGTAGATACAGATTTAAGACCTGATAGATAATGGGGGTAAAGTCCGGAAATGACAAGTCATGAACCATCAGCCCATTTGAAGCCACAAGAATAGCAGTCCTACCAAGTCAAGAGAGAGAGAAGAGCGTTTAGAGAATGTTTACCCTTGTCAGTGAGGAGTAAGAAGTCATATTCACTAGATTATCTTTCCAGATATCTTACTTTTCATTAATATTGTGGCCCCTTGATAAAGAAATATTATTTACAATAAAATATGAATAGTATATTTTCATGCACCATAGTCCGCGTACAACATATGTTCATATCTGGCTCCATTTTCTCTCTAAATTTCTAGGCAGGTGAATCAGTTGAGAAAATAGTTACAATTAATTGAAAGCAATGCCTGAAATATTTCATTAATCCTTTTCCAAGTTTCGTTTTCCCATTTTATTTTATCTATTTAAAATCCACTTAAATACCACCAAGGAACTATTATGGACCTCTTAGTAGATATTTATTTAGCTATCTGGCTCCCAGATGAGGAAGGAGAATGAACGGTTGTGGAGAAAAGGCATACTTAGTTACATAGAACTACTCTAAAATCATTATTCAAAGAACTATGGTTTTGTGTTATAAATAAAGAGCAGAAAAGTTGTGAGTTGTAAAGAAGCTCTGGCAATAATCTTTACAAATACCATTTATCCCTCTCTACTACCAAACTGCATTCCTAACTCTGGACATTTAGACTGTAGGTAACCATTACGTGACAACTCTCTGTCATTCTTCTACAACAGTGAAATGTGGCAAGGCGATGTGTGTGAGGGGCTTAAACTTGAAATACTCAATCACAATTGTGTGCCTCTTGCTAAAACTTGAATGACAATGAAACAATTTATTTGCTCAAAACAAAGTACCTCACAGAAACCATAGATTTTTGAAGTGATGAGTTGAATCTCCTAAGAAGAAATGGGTATTTCACAAATCAATGTGTAACTTGGGTAGTGCCAGGTGTCATGACTAATGGCATATGGAATTCTTAGCATAGCTCCTAGCCCACTGTAGGCACTCAGAAATTTTAGCTGATATTATTCACTGTTATTTTTCTGTTCTGTGATTGTATAGTTTTCATAACTAAATATGTTCAAATTCATCTTGTTTTGCTGAATTTCTTTTTTGAATTAATCAAGACAATTTTTAGTTACATGTTCTCTCTGAGAGTGCTACTATTCCTGTTTAACTTGGTGTTATTGCTGACAAAGAGTCTCTCTCATCCCATTCAAGTCTGTGATTGTTAGGATGGAGAGGCCACACTCAGCCAGGCTTGGGACAGAGCCAGGGGTTCAGACCAGTGGTTCTTTGTCGGACTGGCAGGCACCAAAGTTAGCTGTGAGGGGTACTGGGAACTATTTATTAGTGAAATTGAACTAAAAGCTGTAAACAGTTTCCTCTTTAGGATAACTTGATGATAGTTCCGGGGTTACCCCCACAGTACTATCATTCTCACTCACTTTTAGACCAATATGCTTTCTTTCATGGAAAAGAAATGGGTGAGACTTTTGTTTGTGAACCTGGAGCCCATGAGTCTGTGTTCCACACAGAAGCACTGTCATGAGTTCCAGAAGATCAAAATGGGCTGAAGTTGCTGATCCACACTAGGTTTCTTCCCTCACTAGAGAAAAGTAGATAGTATTTAACTTTTTGTGATGTTCTCCTTATTTGCTATGGGTTGTCATTCCCAGGTGAGTTTTTGTTGCTGTTGTCATTGTTTCATTTCTGTTTTCTTAATTCACCGTGAGTCTGAAAGACGAAGTCCTCTGAGCCGGCTTCAGATGTATTTACCCACATAGCTTGCACAGTGCTGGGTTAGTGAGACAAAGAGGTAGAGTTAGCAATATCACAGACTTCGCCCCACCCAGATCTGCTCAGGGTGCTTACTGAAGGAAGCTGAATGCTCAAGCAGAAGCAAAAAGAGGTCCCTCTGTGTTTGAACTCAACAAGCCAAGAGGAAACTGCCCGCTTATTCTTGCCTTTGAGGCCTGGTAATCCTTGTCATTAGTGAAAACAGACTCGTAGTAGATGATGGTTGGGAGGAGAGAGCTCCCTCAGACATTCCCCATTATTCCGGGCATAGGCAGGAATGGGGAAGTTTTAAGCAGAACTTTCTGCCTTTAAGGAGATGAATTAGAAATAGGAGAAGAGGTGGAAAGAGGATTTTTGCTCTCCAAAATCTTTCCAAAATGAATCTCATAGAACATTATCCTGCAAGAATCTTTTTTGGAGAAAATGGAAATGGCATTTAGGGTCAAATGAAAGGTGAAATTCTGGGGACAAATCCCCTACCTATTTGTTTCATGCCATCCCTTTCTATTTTCCCAACAGCATTGCTTTCTTACTAGATTCTGTCCTTTTTCCCCTCCCCTGCCTCTTCCACAACTCTCTCCCTGTACCCTGAACTTCTCCCTTTTCCCAGGGCCAATTCCCTCCTAGAATCTTGCCTGGAACTGTGAAAAAGACCATCTTCCCTCACTACTCCTCTTTTTTCAAATCAGCTTTGTTTCCTTTTGCACTAATTGACTACATTCTCTCTCTCCACTTTCATATCACCCCTTGTCCTATCAACCCATAATTCCACTTGTGCCCCATCTCTTTGTACTCCTGGAGAGTTCAAAACATGATTTCAGGGCTCATCCTTGATACTTCTGCTACATGGACCATATTAATTGCTTTCTCCCTCTGGAAATTCCTTACTTCTTATTAGATGGGTTTTCCCCACTCTGGGGAATGAACAGAAATTGTCTCTTGCAGGTTTAGTGATAGGAAATTTCTGGTACTTTTGAGTTTTCTAAAATTGTGTTGTTTTGCAGGTGACTTTTGGAGAATGTACACAGGTTAGTTAAGTATAAGAATGTAAATGAGACAGTGTGTGGGAGATGTTAGCAGATATAAATTCATAGATATGCCTAATACTTAAAGAATTGGTGAATGGAAGAGGAAACTAATTATGTTAACAGAATACAGTAGCAAAATACAGGAAACAAAATTAGCCTATTAGCACTTTGGAGACATTAAGGGCTAATAAATGGAGTGTGTTTGAATAATTCAGAAGACCTGGACTCGATTTTTTACCTATCATTTTCTTTTTTATTGGTCTTTGAAAAATCTGTTTTTCTAAAATTTAGAATCACCCATTAATCTCTGTAGTGAATCTTCATCTTGTTATCACCTTTATTTTAGAATCCTCTACTTTTTTGTCTGGTTTTGTGAATAACTTCCTGGCCTCTTCAGGGGAGGTTCAGCAACCCTCATCAGTCATTGTGAAAAATGGCCAGCTGGCTTCCCTTTTCATATAATTAGGAACCTACTTCGCCTGTCCTCCACATCTTTTTTTAAAATAAAAATCTCTCTAATGTAGCTTCTGAGGGTTCCCTGAATGCACATCAGAGGTATAACAGGCCCTGATGATTTGTGATTAGTACATCTGGATTTTCAAAATACCAACATTCACTCTCCTTCTGGTGTAGAATTTTTACTATTCCATCTTCATCTTATGGGTAACAGTCATCATACTCATTTGTTCATGGTTAAATTGACATGAATATGCAATTTTTGAAACTCACTTTTTAAAGTAATATTTTTCAGCTTTTTCTCTTTTAGTACTTGTGAGTGGAAATGAGATCACTTTTGAAGCCCTCCTTTGAAAAATATATTTGAAGAGATTTTTATCAATTGTATTGTCTGTCTTGAAAATATATTTAAAAAAATCTTTTTAGCTTTCTTGATTCTTTTTCTTATATAAGCTTTTACTATATGCCAGATGGCCTGTCTTCCATTTCACACTCCATAATGTTGCCATTGGTCTTAAGGTCACTCTGCATTTCTAATTTAACCAACCTGACCCCCCTGTGTAAATTTCAGGAGGCTGCTTGCAATGATGGAAAGGACGTCAACTGTGATGCCAAAGAGACCTTGATAAAAATCTTGGCTTCTTAAAATATCAATATTTGTCATTACTATTGGAAAAATAATCTCTTAGATGTATAGTTTCTTCATCTGTTAAATGGGACAATCATATCTCCTTTCAGGGTAGGTATCTTGAAGATTGAATAAGATATGCTATCTACATTTGGTACATAATAGGTATTAAATGAACAAAAGTACTTCTTATTTTCCTACATGTTTAGAACAATCAGAAGAAAAAGGGATTTTCTCTCTTTACCATTAAGGAATTGCCTCACATAAAATTATTTTAAAGTTTTATTTGATAAAATATCAGTACACTACATGTTAAATATATCTTGCTGGTTCAACCAGTGACTTGACATTAAAGAGTCTTTTCCACTAAATAAGTCATATGCTGAGAAATATCTTTTTTCTTGTTCAGAAAGAGAATGAAACTTATTCAAACCATATAAAAACACACTTAGTGAAGTTATTCAAGTCACAAATTTGTTGGCCATAAATCAATTTATATTTTGTAAAAATTTGTAGAAATATGCTGTAATCTTGCAAGAAGTGTTACATAGAATCTATTCTAAATCACTATGTTTTAGAGTGTTAAAATTACTCAAGCATGGGGCGCCTGGGTGGCTCAGTCGTTAAGCGTCTGCCTTCGGCTCAGGGTGTGATCCCAGCGTTCTGGGATCGATTCCCACATCAGGCTCCTCTGCTAGGAGCCTGCTTCTTCCTCTCCCACTCCCCCTGCTTGTGTTTCCTTTCTCGCCGGCTGTCTCTCTCTGTCAAATAAATAAATAAAATCTTTAAAAAAAATAAAATAAAATTACTCAAGCTTGAAATCCACAGCTTTTGTCCTTTTTTTTTTTTTTAAAGATTTTATTTATTTATTTGACAGAGACAGAGACAGCCAGCGAGAGAGGGAACACAAGCAGGGGGAGTGGGAGAGGAAGAAGCAGGCTCATAGCAGAGGAGCCTGATGTGGGGCTTGATCCCGGAACGCCGGGATCACGCCCTGAGCCGAAGGCAGACGCTTAACCGCTGTGCCACCCAGGCACCCCAGCTTTTGTCCTTTTTATCTTATTCATTCATTTAACGAATATGTATTAAGTGACTATTATGTCAGGCACTGTTCTAAGTTCTTGGCATATGTCAGTGAACCAAAGAGACCAAGATCCCTCCTCTTGAGCAGTTCGTATTTCAGCAGTGGGAGACAGTAAACTTTAGTGAGTAGTAGAGCAAGGTAAGGCGTATTGGACGTATAGGAGTGCGGTGGCTATGGGAAGCCAGATTATAGTGGTAAGTAAAATAATCAGAATGGGAACCTTCAAGAACTGACATTGGAGCAAAGTCTTGAAAGAGGTGAGGGAGTTGGTCATACCAATACCAGAAAGAATATTCCGGACAGAAGGAAATATTGGTTGGTGAAAGGGACCCAAAGTAAGATCATGCCTGGTATATTTGAGGAAAACTAGCAAGGAAGCCAGTGTGGTTGGAGCAGAATGAGCAAGGAGGGAGGGAGAGAGTAGGGAGCAAAGAGTAGTAGGAGATGAACTCTGGAGTTGTGGGAGGCCAGATTATATTCTGAGGACTCTGGCAATTTCTTTGTTAGTAAACCAGGGAACCATTGCAGAATTTTGAGCACAGCAGTCATGATCTGATTTATCTTTCAGAAGAGTCACTTTGGCATTTGAGTTGAGAATAGACTAGAGGAGGAGGGCTAGGGTAAATGCTGGGCAACCAGTTAAACGTCTTGTGGGAATCCAAGTAAATGGTGATAATGTCTCAAGACAGGATGGCAATAATTGAGGAGGTAAAAAAAAATGGTCAGACTCTGAACATATTTTGAAAGTAGAACCAATTTTATGAATTGGATGCAAGGTGTAAGAAAAGAGGAGTAAAGCCTAAAGTTTTTGGCCTGAACAGCTAGAGAAATGTATTTGCAATCAGCCAAGGTGGAGATGACTACTGGAGAATCTTTGTTTCTTTCTATCTATCTGTCTCTCTCTCTCTCTCTCTTTTTTTTTTTTTTTTTTGAGAGAGAGAGCCTGTGAGGGGGTTGGGGGGGGTCAGAGGGAGACAGAGATTTCTAAGCAAACTCCAGCTGAGTGAGGACCCCAGTGTGGGGGTTGATCTTACCACCATGAGATCATGACCTGAGCAAAATCAAGAGTCATATGTTCAACCAACTGAGCCACAGAGGCGCCCCTCTATATAACTTTAATTAGTGATCTGCAAATCAGAAGATTGTGTATTTTTCATTTTCTCAGTCTTATGTTATTTTAACTGTCTCTAAGGTTTCTTAGGACAAATGCAAACTAGTACAATAACACTTGGGGACACAAGTAAGCACAAATACACTTTTTCCCCAGATACTGTTTGAATGTACTTATCTCCAGTGATTATAGGAAAAATCTCAGTAAAATTCAAAAACCAAGAAATTGAGAACAGAAATGTAAACAAGTCATATCTATTTGACAGCTTAGTGCACAGTAACTAGTTTCCTGACATTAGTCATGAAAGAGAAAACAATTTAGATAAAGTTCAAATTGAGATAAAGTTTCATAAAATAGTGTTTGTTTTGTTTTTTGCAGGTGGGTCAAGGGGGGGGTGGATAGTGATTACAGGACCCAAAAAGGAAGCTCAAAAGAGAGAAAGTAATTATGTAAATTGTTTTTTTTTTTTTTGAAAGCATTTAGGATTTTTAACTCACATACTCTGAGTATCTGGAAGCACATTTAGTTCCCGTTTGAGGAGATGAAACTCTAACCATAACCTCATCGACGGGCTTGTGGCAGTTCGAGTTTCTCTCTGTGTATGTGCAGGGAAGAGTAGAAGTGGTTGAGTGGGCAGTTGGCAGCCATTCATCGCATTGATTGCAGTCATTCATAAAACCCAGCAGCGCTGAGGGCGGAGTCAGGAGGAACATTCCCCTGAGGTGGTTGCAGAATGTCTCATTTGCATAAATCTGCAGTGATGCTTGAGCGATGAGGGAATGCTCACTTGCAGTTTGAAGACTGTTAAGAGTCCATGTCTGATAAATCTCTGAGGAATTAAAAGACATTTCAAAGAATAAGAGGTCAAACCCCTTGAACTCCTAGTCTCTTGATCTTTAGTAATTCTGGGAAGTCAGCAGTTTGGCAGTGTTTGTGGCCTCCTTATGTCTGGCTGAAGGAATAAATCATATGTATAGGAAGACACGTAAGAGCTACAACATACTGAAATATTGCTGTGTTTCTTAAAGTGTGAGGGGTCTATATAATACAAGTTTAATGCATGGAAGATAATAGAAGATACCAGTGCTAAACAATTTCTGCATATTAGAACTGTCAAAACTATTATAGCTTACCCCTCCAAACTGATATGCCAGACACAACACAATGCAGTTATGATCTTAAAGAAATGTTAATCCACACAAGCTAACAGAAGTCTCAAGTGTATTATGTATTTTTTATATATTTTATGTATCTATCCGAGCATAGGGGTTTTTAAAAAATCTTTTCTTTCTTAGATCTAGAAGAAATTTCAGCTAAAAAGAAGTCAAATTAGAAAATATAGGAGTATGTATTACCATAGTTTAGAGCCCCATCAAATTGGTTGAATAACTAGCAATCTGAAACAAATTGTTTTTCCCTCAAAAACACAGATTCAGTAGCCAGCTGTATCACTTTAGTCTTGTGGTCAGAATACATGTTGGTATGAAAAATATGTTGTACGTGCTTAATAATTAAAGTACATTAAGTATATTTAAAATTATATGTACTTTTTATTTTTTTAAAGATTTTATTTATTTATTTGAGAGAGTGCGAGCATGAGTGAGAGAGAGCAGGAGTGGAGGGGCAAAGGGACAGGGAGAAGCAGGGTGCTCAATCCCAGGACCCTGAGATCATGACCTGAGCTGAAGGCAGATGCTTAACGGACTGAGCCACCCAGGTGCCTAAAACGATATTTAAATTAATTGTAAATACTAAATTTTTGAATGTTGATGTATTTGTTTTCATTATCCAATATATAAAGTTCAGACATTCAAATAAAGTTTTTATTTGAAAGATTCTGTATTTGTGCAGACGAAGCAGTATATCGGCTGTTGTGCTTTTACACCAAAACCACTGGGTACTTGAGCTTAGATGAGAGTTTTCTTATATAGATGTGATCTTTCACTCAGGGGGGAAAATTTTTTGCTTAAGATCCTACCTTTAGTGCTGGCTGATAATCCACATTTATTAGAAAAGAGTTACTTAAAAGCATATCTAAGGAAAACTGTAATTGAAGTGGCTGATTTATTTTATTTTAAAGCTTTGTATAACTTCCTGAAACTTTAGGGAAAAAAAGAAATGAACTAAGACAGAAGATTGCATATGGTTTCCCATAGATGAAATTCTTCAGAATGGTTTCCAAAGTTGGTGATATTTCCGATATTTTAACGAACCAGTGCCTGTAGATTAAATATGCTAAATGTACTATTTTTAGTTGAGTGGGAATTGCTAAAGATTTTCCAGTGCTATGAAATGCAACTTCCTCAGCATTGTATTTTGTCTAAGTTAGACTAACATTTCAGAGCTCAGAAATCCCAGGACATTATTTCTCCCTAACAAGAGCCTTCTTGGTTATTCCCTTAACCCTGATGCCTGAGTGGCTTTCTCCTTCCGTGAAACCCGAACAAGGACAAAAGGCTTTGTGGTTCCTGTGGATGTCTTTGACTCCTGTCTCTCGAACGACCAGTCTATTAAGAGTTTAGCATTAGTTCTTGACAAATGCCACCTTTCTTTACTTTTATCCTCGGAGGGAAGGAAGTATATCGAGGCTTTAAAATAGTACCAGTTTCTTTTCTCGTCACGTTACATATTGATTTCCAAGTCTTACTTGACCTTGTTTGGAATGATTAGTATGTGTGTGTGCACGTTTCTGTGCGTTGTGTCCACGTTTCCTTGTATCATTTCTTTCAGAAGTGGAGAATTTTGCCATGCAGCTTTTAGCTCTGGGAAAACAGTTTATCTGCCACTGCCTCACCAGTGATCCACTTCTGGAATAACATGACTGGCTTTAAATATTGGTAGTGTAGTCAAACCTCCCAGAAGCCTCCATGGGAGTTGTTAAGAATCAGATTCATGGTTGAGAATGCTGGGTCCTAAGGGGCTTTTCCATTTAGCAAAGTCTAAGATGTGGGGTCTCAGCTTTGTAACCGAGGCTTCCCTATTCAAAGCAATATTTTTTAAAGCTTTTGAGGTGAAGAGATATCTGAGCCATCCAAGTACAGCCTTAGATGGCGGTATTTTCAAATTTCTGCCAGTGAATCTCTTCAGTGCTCCATGTGCCCTTTTGACACAAGGGTGACAGTATCTTCTCCTGCCCTTTGGAGCTCTGTTACATTGTCTGTCCTCTGCATTTATTTAATTTGTCATGGAGGATTAAGACACAAAGACCTTTTACTATTTTTTTCACATTGTGGAGGTGTTTTCTCTATTTTATACATACACACACACACATACTTTACATATGAACATTTCCTTCTAAGTCTTTCTCTTTTCTTAACTTGAAGGGGATTTTGAACATGGAACATGTTAAGGCCTGTTAGATCTCTTTCTGCATAAAGAAAAAAACCCGTGCGGTAATGAATGGCATGAAACAAGAGTCCGTATCTTTTAGTAAAATAGCCAAAGCCGCAGAAAATCCTGACCCTCTTTTAACATATCAACGCAACAGCTGTTCATATCTTTAAGCTTTCAGATATCATCACATTGCGAGCCCAAAGCTTTCAGTAGCATTTCTTCTATGGGGGAAAACTGCTGACAATCATTTTATTGGTGCTAAAAGGAAAATCAAAGTGGCTAGTACAGATTTTATTTGGGTATAATTGAGCTCTTGGAATTCAAAGTCAAAAATATCTAACTCTAAGGGCTTTTCCAGGGCCTCCAGGTTAAGATCGAAGGGGCTTACAAAGATTTTCCACTAGACTGTGTTTTCAGTACCGTGTTTAATTTCCAGATGTGTTCTACCCTTTTTATAATTAATAGTGCGTTGTGTGTCTATCATGCGCCCCAGGTGTGTTGTCAGGGACATGGCGAAGCCTGCTGCCTGCAAAACACCAAGAAATGCTGAAAACCAGCCCCACCAACCTTCACCGTGAGTATGGCATTAGTTTTATTGACTGAAAATGTCGTCTCTTACACAGATCACTGGTTACAGATTTATTAATTCACATTGCATGTGGGAGTAGATATTCTGACTGCTCGTGTATGTGTAATAAAAAGGCTACTGTTGAGTCAGATAAAATTATCTGGAAACATGAACTCTGTATTAAGTATCTTTGTTAAATGAAGTTTCTAATGCCATGCTGGAAGCATAAAACTAATTAGAGGAAAAGGACACATTTTTAGGGCTCTAGGGAGGCAGAAATTCTGTACCTTTTGGATTTGGAATGTATGTGGGCTGGAGTCCAAGACTTTAGGGAAGTAGGAAGGCAAGGTACAGAGAGGGGAGTGTGTAAGTAAGGGAAATGCAGAGGAAGTCCATTACCCACTGTCACCGTATTACTTAAATGTATGGATAATCCAAAAGAGCCGATCGCCCATGCAGTTTCATTTTTATTATTGCAACCGCGAGTGTAGGTATTAGTAAAGAGTTAAATGACCAACACAAAGGGGAAGCAGGAAGTAGAAAAGAAACCAAATAAAAAAATTCTGAGTTGTGAGTGTGGATTTTGTTGAGATAAAATGTCAGTAGCTTTAAAATTCTGCAGAGTAACAGGGTATATTCACTCTTCTGACTAGAATTATGCTGTTAGTAAGAAAAATTAAACATTCCCTTAAAATGTCTCTGCAGTAGCAATACTCTGCATAACCATTACAGCCAAGTAGTTACTACTGGGAAATGTCTCCTTCCAAGGTTTTTATTAAATGCCTTTGAAGAAATGTGTCCTAAGAGTGATTTTCTATAGATTTCTTTAGCTGAGAATTCTTTGAAGTAAACCAAAATAAAGTGATAAAGTTGTAAAAAGTGAGAAGAAAAGTATTGTAATTCTTCTGCTATGACAAGTTTTTATAAGTATTGGGTAAGAACGAAATTAAATAAAACATTTAAATCCTATATTTTGTATATGATAGTCACAAATCATTTAAAAAATTATGTTTTAGGAAATAAAATTTTGGTAAATAAATTTCAAGAGGCTCAATAGATTGGTTATAGATTTTTATCTCAATAAGTATACTTGAATATCATCTTCTGTATTTAATGAGTACTTTTCAAGGAATAAAAATAATTTTGATTTAAGTGTAGTAAAAAATTATTTATAATTACGTCGAAAAAAGTACAGAGTTGAAAGAAGTACTCTTAATGATGTTGCCATATTTTTTTTTCTATAAATGTTCCTACTCTAAAGCCATTTTTCTGATAATTGAACTTTCCTTCATCGTTCATGGAAAACTTATGATTGCCACTTCCTATCTAATGTTCTAGGCATTATAAAACATTTTATTTTATATTAGGATTATATTAGGATTCACACTGTTTCTGGGAAAGTTCTTTGGGGAATTAATATTGATTTTAAAATGTTATGTTCCACATAGGTTCCCACTTATTCTAATTGGTTTTAATTGGTCGCACTCATTCTAATGTCTGTTTTAAATTAGAATTATTAGATATGGAATGACAATTGTCATCCTTCCCAATGAAACTTTAGATCACTTTTTTCCCTTTATTTTGTTTTTATTTTCCATAGACTTAAGAGTTGTAGAAATATGTTGTAATTTATATTGCACCTAGTAGAACTTTTCTGGTGGCCCCTCTGAGGATAGTGGCCAAGAGGAAGCAACTGCAGTTCCTTTGGAGACTCTATACTGACCACCTCTGTCCTCACCTAAACTTTCTGAATTAAAATAGTGAACCTCTCTTTAGGTGAATTGAAGTACTTGAAGTTTACAATTCATTCCTTATCCTGCTGCTTTTCTGTAGTGTGTTTGTAATTTGAGCTCTCCATATCCACATATGTGTCTTTCTAGGTTAATAAGAAAAGGCCAATAATAAATTGAGGGCTGGGGACTAAGGGTGGGCTTTAGCGTGCAGGTCAGCATTTTTAAATTTGTGAGTCACAACCTTTCAGTGGGTCTGAAAATCAATAAAGGCTACTTTTTGGGTTTTAATTTTGAATGGAATAGAAGAGATTAGAAAATCCAAGAAGGTATCCCAGGTTAATATTGTGGGATGAATTTAGATTTCTGTGTATGGCAACTGGGTAAAAGTATAAAATTTAGTTATAAGGATGCACTAATGGGTTTTAATTAGGAGAGTGGCTTAGTCAGATTTGCAGTATATATATGTGTGTAGGTATATAAAATATGTATTACTTACTTTGACAGAGGTAGGGAAAATGGAATAAGAATGTGATGTGGGCAAAACTAGGGGCAAGAAAATCAATTAATAGACTATTGTAATAGTGCAAAGAAAGATAACGTCTTGACCTATAGTAATAGCAGAGGCTGTGGGAAGGAAACATTTCAAAAGCTGAGTAAGGAGTAGCATTGGCCGTGCTACTGTCAATTGAACATGATTTGTAAGGAAAGAGTTGAGGGAGACTATCATATAATTGTTTGATAATTAAGGACCACTGATTGAAAAAGTGGAATTAAAGAAGCAAACTAGGTCTAGGTAGGTAAGCAGTAAGGAGTTTGTATTTTGATATAGTGATTTTGTGGTACTGTGCATTATCCTAGGGTGCAGGTCCAAGAAATAGTTGGGTATATGAACCTGAAACACTCAGTTAACTGGGAAAGTAGATGACATCACCAAAAGATACATAGTCAGAAAAAGAAACAGACAGAGAGTCCTAGGCAAAATCAGTGCATGATGAATGGGTAAAGGAAAAGGATCCCCTGGCTCAGCTGAGAAATAATAATTTAAAAAGTAGAAGAACCAGAAGCCAAGTAGTAGAGGAGCTCAAGGGGAATCTCCATATCAAATGCAGCAGAAAATCAATAAATAACTTCAGAGATAAAAAATGTCCTTTGGATTTGGCCATATAGAAGTCATTGGTGGCATTTGTCCTAGCAGTTTTAATATATAAGTGGGTGGAAATATTCTATTTTGACAAGTGTGAGGAGGAATGAGAAGTCAGGAAAAGGAAATAGTGATTGTATGTGACTTTTTAAAAATGTTTGACCGTGTGGGTGTGGAAAAGAGGGAGAGAATGGTAGGTAGACAGGAAGTAGGGTGACTACACTTATGGTACTTGGTACATTCTATTTTGCAAGCCTAGACTGATGGATACACATGTCAGTATACTTTATATTTTTGATAATTGTGTATATAAACTATCCAAATATTCTTTTTCAGTTATTATTAAAGTGTCACTTAGTCATATTTTAGACATGCTGCATAAGTTGTCATCACTTAATCAAAGTAATAAATATGTCAAAAATAATGGTGGAGCTCAACAAATTGAGTCTTATGCCTGCTATTCCTCAGGTATAACATGCATAGATAAATGAGACAGAATTCCTGTCTTAAGAGTTCTCTTTCAAGTGGGAGGTGGCAGTTACATAATCAAATAAATTATAATACTTCATGATAAATGCAAGGCATTAAAAAATGATTTACTCTCTTTGAGGCTGATGTGGTCAAGGAAAGATTCACAGAGCCTGCAATAGTTAATGTGAGTTTTGAAAGATGGATAGTTCAGTAGGTAGGCCGTTTTGAAGTACAGTCTTCCAGAAGAAGAGAACAGTTGCCCTGAGGCCCAAAACATCAGGTTATGCTGGGGTAGTTTAAAACATGTGCTCATTGCTGGAGACTGAGAATGTGTGTGTATGTGTATCTGCGTGTTGTGTGGTCATGTGTGTGGGTAGGAGTTCATGTGTGTGTGGGGGGTGAGTGCAGGCATTGTATGTGAAAGAGAAAGACAGGAGGTAGGAAGTGCTGCATCAGACTCTCTGAAGAACAGGACATTTGTCTAATTTGGAGAAAGCAAATAATTAATTGTGCCTTGTCTTAGGTTTTATTTTTAATACCGTATTTTGAAATTTGACATATCGTTATGGGTTTTTGAGTTTTTCAAAGTGAGTATGGTTTTAGAAAGTCCGAGAAACTCTTCTATATTCATCAATATCAGTCTTAGATGTTAGCAGGGATAAATAGGAGAGGTAAGAGGTAAGGCAGATTTGAGAAAATTTCCCAGGTAGTATAATTAGAGTATACTGATTCATTAGATATAGTAATAAAGCAAAGATGAGGGGAGATAACTCACTTTAGCTCAAGAGATTAAGTGAATGTGATAAAATCAAGAAGAGAGTTAATTTAGGCAGGAAAGCAAGTTTAGATTTAGCATTAGATTTATGTATTAATGGCCAATCTCCAATTGAAACATCCAGAAGATATTTGGCTATTCATATCTCAAACTCAGGAGAGGGTTAGTGAGATATACTAATTTGTGAGCAATTACTTTATAATGAAAACCATTAGAGCAAATGAAATAGCATGGGGAGAAAGTATAGAGTTAGAAAGAAAAACTGGAAAAGGCAGTGTAGAGGGTATCATCTGTACTGCAACGAAGAGCAGAGGAATAAAGTAAATTATGCAAGATCATTCAAGAACAAACTTGTCCCAGTTTTCCTGGAACTAACCATGCTTAGTACTGAAAGTCCCATGTCCTGGGACCCCAACCCACCAGCCCAGTCCTGGGAAAATTGGGATGGATGGTCATACTAGAACTGGTGAAGTTGGAATTTGAAAGTAAAAATCCAGAAAATTAATGCATAGCCAAAGAAAAAATATGCTTATACAACGTTTGTATTATTGTGGAAGGTGACATTATCAGGAATAAATTGAATCCATAGAGGTACATGTATCATAATTCAGTCTTTCTTGTTTTGCTTTGCTTTGTTGGTGATTGCCTACTTTTAAAAATGAACCTACGATTCTTATGCCATATGTACAATTCACCTTCCTAGGGGTACAGTTGTGTTTCTCACAAAATTGTGCAAGTATCACTGCTATGTAATTTCAGAACATTTTGATCACCCCCAAAAAGAAACCTGCTATCCATTAGCAGTCATTGCCCTATTCTCCTCAAACTCAGTTCCTAGCAACCACTACTTTTTCTCTATGGATTTGCCTTTTCTGGACATTTCACATAAATGGAATCATCTGATATATGGACCATTTATGTTTGGTTTTATCATTTAGCATAATATTTCAAGATTTATCCATAGTTTACATCTATCAATACTTCATCCCTTTTATTGCCAAATAATACTCTTTTGTATGTATATACCACTTTTTTTGGTTTGTTTGTTTATCCATCCATCAGTTAAAAGGATATTTGGATGGTTTCCAATATTTAAGCTATTGTGTATAAAGCTGCTTTTAACATTTATATATATTTTTTTGAGTGAACATATGTTTTCAGTTCTTTTGAGTATAAACCTGTGAATGTAATTTCTGGGTCATTATAGTAACTATATGTTTACATTTTTTAGGAACTGTCAAACTGTATTTCAAAGCAGCATTCCTACCAGCAATGTAGAAGGATTCCAATTTCTATGCATCCTTGCCAACTTGGCATTGTTGGTATTTTTTGTTATGGCCATTCTTGTGGGTGTGAAGTGTATGAATGGCAATCTTATTGTGGTTTTGATTTGATTTCTCTAATAAATAATGATGTTGAGCATCTTATCATGTGTTCATTGGTTGTTTATATTTGGCTTCTTTGGAGAAATGTTGATCAAAATATTATGTCCATTTTTAATTAGGTTATTTGTCTTTATTGTTGAGTTGTAAGAGTTCTTTATATGTAATGGATACTATATCCTTGTCAGATATTCTCAAATATTTTCACCTGTATAGTGAGTTGTCTTTTCATTTTCTTGATAATACCTTGAAGGACAAGTTTTTTATTTTGAGGAAGTCCAAGCGATCTATTTTTCCTTTAGTTACTTGTGCTTTTGGTGTCATATCTAAGAAACTATCATGAAATCCAAGGTCATAAAGATTTACTGCTAGATTTTCTTCTAAGAGTTTTATAGGTTTAGCTCTTATATTTAGGTCTTTAATCCATTTTGAGTTACGTTTTGTATATGGTGTGAGTTAGGGGTCTGGTTTCATTCTTTTGCATGTTGGAATCTAGTTGTCAAAAAGTGGTAACAGCAGATGTCCTAGGAAGAAAGCCTTCAGTCTTTCCTCATTAAATATGATATTAGTTGTGGGGTTCCAATGGTTGTTTTGTTTGTTTGTTTGTTTTGTTTTTATAAGGTTTAGGAAGTTTGTTTCCATTTCTAGCATGTTGAGTGTTCATATCATGGAAGCGTGTTGGATTTTCTGAAATGCTTTTTCTGCATCTATTGAGATGGTAACACCCTTTTTGTCCTTTATTTTATTAATATGGTATACTGCTTTCATTGATTTTCATATGTTGAACCAATTTCACATTCCTGGGATAAATCCCATTTGGTTATCCATTTTATGTTTCTTTATTTGATTTGTTACTATTTTTGAGGATTTGTGTATATATATTTACAAGTGGTATTGTTTCCATGTGGTTTTCCTGTGGTTTTCCTGTGATTTCTTTGATTTTGGTATCAGGGTAATATTAGTCTCATAGAATGAATTTGGAAGTATTTCCTACTATTCTATTTAGGAAGAGTTGTGAAAGATTATTGTAATTTTTTTTTCAGGTGTTTGGTAGAATTTACCAATGATGCCATCAGCTTCTTTTGGGGAAGCTATTTGATTACTTAAATTCTGTTTTATTTGAACATTTATAATGGTTCTGTATAAATGTGTATGTATGTTTAGGTAAGTGTACTGCATGTGAAATCCTCATATTTTCAGAAAAGCTCATATTCAGAAGTTACTTCCATATAATTTTTGAACCATCCATTATTTTGAGTTATTGACACTTGTGATTTATAGTTCCTAGAAAATAAATTTAACTCTGTTCTGTGTGTGCATGTGTGTGTTCACATGTATGACCACTTTCATTATTTAAAAATTACCAGTGTAACCTCAGAGTCTGGGTTCAGTATGTTTAGAGACAATCAGAAATAAAAGACCTTGTAGATACAAATTCTTTAATAATTTTGAGATTCTTTGATTTGGGTTTCTCTGATGAGAAACTGGAAAAAAAATGAAAAACTTGTTTGGATATATCGTGTTTATTTATACTTTTATAAATTTTGTTATATGTTTGTAAGTCCTGTAATTCATTATCAATTTCATTTATTTAACAAAAAATGAATTTAGGTTCCAGGTAAAAGTGCAAATTATTATTAGTCTCCGAATTTTACTTTGCCATTCTGTCTTTATCCTTTCTATTTCTTCTTTTCTAGAAATGATCTCTCTGTGCAGTGGTAATTCACATCCTGGACTGGATCATTACGTACCATCTGCATTGAAGCTTTTGACATGGGCATGTGTGTCACACATACTCTTCTTTTCCCTTTCACAGCTTTAGATGAGTCAGCCTTGAATTGACAGGGAAGCTATATCCAAATTTTTCTTTTAATAGGCATACTTCTTCAGATCTCAAGGGCATGGTTTTTTCAGCAGCAAGAATCTTTGTTCAGATAAATAACACCGGGACTTCTGAGGACCAACATGTATGGGATCAGAATGAATTTAATCATGTAAATGTGGTAGCTTATATTTAACCTAATTTTAAAATAGCCTTGAGAATCAAAAATTTAACTGAGAAAAAAAAAATATATATATATACTTTTCCCATAATGTATGAGAAATATACATATATCTTTATACATGATTGTATGGATTCTCATTTGAAATCACATCTAACATCAACACTGTGTCTTATACTAGATAACAGATTAAACAAAAGTGTGTCTCTGAAATTGTAAACAGTTGAACAGAGCCCTTGTCACTATGTCACTGTACCCTTAAGCTCTGCATACCAGACATGATTTCAGGATGTGTATACTAAATGCGCAGAACTCTGTCTTGCTATAGTAGTGGATGGCAGAAGTTCCATGAATAATACAGAAAATTGGGCAACCCACTGGCAGACTATCACTACCTCAGATACAACTCCATCATGAATACAATGATTCCTCTTAAAAACCTGGGAGAGGCCCTGTGAATACTGCAATCTGGCCTGTGTTTCCCTAGGTTTCCTGATCTTACCTCCCTGCACTTCCGGAGCCATGTGATGTTCTCCGCTCCTAAAGTTTAGCAGATTTTATACTTAGTCTTTTCCAAATTCTCTTAAATTCTGATCTCAGCTCAGGTATGGTCTACTCCTTCCGTGGGAACCTGTTAAATCTGCTTTGGATGAGAAGATAACATCGAGGAGAGGGGAAGTGAACTTCTTCAACTGGTAGAGATTGTGCAGTAGGAGAAGCAGTTCATTGCTTGATTTTCAGTGAGGCTATTCATTCTTCCTTCAACAAATGTATATATAGTCTGTACTGTGTGCAGAGCCCAGGCCAGGTACTGGATATGATGATGGACAAAGCAGAGTACTTGTCCTTGTATAAGTTAGAGTGTGGGAGGAGAGGATCTAAACAACAAACATCGATGAAAAAACTACATTTTTAACAAAGGCCTAAACTGAGTGCGGTGGTAGAGAATTACACAGGAGAATCTATTTAGAAAGCGGGTTCAAGGAAGGCTCTGAGAGGAGATGATATTTAAGGAGAGACTTGAAAGATGAGAAGTCAGCCCTGTGAAGAGTCAGCAGAAGGGAATTCCAGGTAGAGAGGATAGTATGTATGTTTAGTGGATCTTAAATGGAAACCAGTGTAGCATGGTTGGGGAACTAAAAGAAGGCAGAGAAATGTGAGGAGGAGGGCCATGGGTAAGACTGATGGGATAAACAAGGACTCCATCCACAGAACTCTCAAATCTTTGGATTTTATGTAAGACTATTGAGAAGCCCTTGAAGTAGTTCGAAGAAGGGAGAATCATGATCCAATGTAGTATGGCAAGTGGGTTGGATGAGGATAAAAGAACCTTAGGAGGCAGTTGTAGTGGTTTAGGCAAAATATAATGGTGGTTTGGACCTGCTGGTAGCAGTGGAGATGGAGTTAGTGGAATTTAGTGAAGTTTAGTGTAATTCAGTAAAGTTTTGGAAGCAGTGAAAGAGAAGATGAGGGGCACCTGGGTGGCTCGGTTGGGCATCCAACTCTTGATTTTGGCTCAGGTCATGATCTTGGGTCATAAGATCAAGCCCTGCATCAGGCTCTGTGCTCTATGTGGAGTCTGCTTGAGATTTTCTCTCTCCCTTTGCCCTGCCCCCTCTCCACTCTCGTGTGCGCGTGCACACTCTCTCTCAAAATAAATAAACAAAACCTTTAAAAAAAAAAGATGAAAAAAGGAGAAGAGGAACTTCTGGTATGTGTACTGAAGGGAGGAGGCTGCAAGTCATATGTGTAATCTCTGATATGTGTCAGGTTGAATGCATTGCATGCATAATGTGTAGGAATGTGTTTTCTCATAAAATATTAAGCATCCTATTATGAACACAAATGTATCTTAAATGGCATATGTAAATGAAAAATTTAGAAATCTCAATTGTATTACTTAGGTAAATTTGTGTAGAATGTCAAATATTGAAGGTAAAAAGTGATGAAAAGTAAAATTGAGTACATATTGAAACATGATTAGACTGCCATTTTAAATGTTTGTTCTTTTGTGATTTTTTTGCACTCTGATATTCTGCTGGGATAGAAGATTTAATAATTTTGTAGGTGTTCTACACTACAGGAAATAAATATTCTAACATATATACTAGATAAAAATATTGCTCCTTTTTTGAAAGATATCTCATTTTTGAGTAAAATTCAGCCAAGAAGAAAGGGAATATGTTTCCATATGCAAAGGATCTTTTATCTATATATTTTATCATGAATGAAAGTATTATTCAGAGACAAGCAGCCTGTTCAGTACTATTTTTAGCCACATGTTTATATCAAAATGTGACGAGTTTTATTTTTTTGCTGTTAACTTTTTTTTGCATATACCATGAGAACTGTTCAGTGTTATAGTCTATACTTCTATTACCACCTGCAGTAGGGATCATATGGAGCAAGTAATAGTAAAAAAATTAAAGTTCCAACTAAAGAAAAATATGTTTTTGTCTTTTAGAATATAGTCAGTACAGCTAGTAACTTGGAAATAGAGAATACTAGGAATGCTGACATTTCCGATTCATGGTTATAATTAGGAAGTGACAGAATTTTTTTAAAATTGTGTGGCTTTTATAGTCTTCATTCTCTTTATATGGTTTTCTAGTTTATGCAGATCATTCTATGCCAGTTCACAGAGTCTTCTAAAGCCCCTCTTTCTACTGTAACTATTTTAAGATAATATTGTTTTTATCTCTGTCTGAATGCTCAGAAAGAAGGTGCCTTCTTCAACTGCTTCGGTATTAAAAAAATTTAGTTCCGTAAGAGTAGACCCATTGTAGTTTTATATGTAACAGTTATGTTTCATGGACCTTAATTAATCATAAATTACTTTTATCAGTTACCCCTTGTTGACTGAACTATGTCCCCTGTTAATGATGCTCTGAACAGTTTCTATTTTGCTGATCCTGACATTGGAGGACCTTGCCCCTTGTATGCTGTGTCCATTGTTCCTGAGAATAGACGGTGTTTTAGCTAAAAACAATTTTTCCCCTCCTGTGCAGAGCATCTGAGTAGACTCTTATTCTTTATTATCTTGTTGATTCTATCAGGAAGACTAAAGGTCACCTTTACCTTAGGCCTAGGGCCAGACCCAAGCAGCTAGTTCAGTGGATCTTCATCCCTTCAGCTTTCTTGGGTCAATCTTTGGCCATATGAAAGTTGTTCATAGAAACAAAGAATTAATTTTAAGAAGATTTCCTAAAAAACTAAGGTTGTAGAAGCCTAAACAGACTTTTGATTGAATTCATTTAATGTCAGCCTTAACTCAAGTCACAACTGAGCTTTGATGCTTTGTGCCCTTTGCCTGGATATGGCAGACGACACATGAACTTTGGTAGTGAATTGCCCTATGGTCACCCAGCAAGAAAGGGTCAGATCTAGGTCTAGAATCCAGGTATCTGGATTCATAGTATAGGATGAATTCAAAATATCCAGATAATTTACATTCTGATTAGGAATTTTGGAATTCTTCAGAAAGTAGTGGGTAAATCCTAACATTCAGTGTTTGAACCAAATATTTTTAGTCCTTGATCTGGTTCTCACTTGCTGGGTGACATTGGTCCGGGTGTTTGCCTTCTTAAATCTTAGTTTTCTCATCTTGAAAATAAGAAGAAAATTGTTTCTAGTTATCTCATTGACAAGTTTTGAGGATGGAATGAGATAAAGTACATAAGAGAGTTGTGTATAAAGTATTGTATAAATATTACTCACATAGTCTACTAAAATAGAAGTGAACAATCTCTACATTATTCATTATTTTGTCCATTTAACAAATATTTATGAAGCTTTTATAGTGTGTTCATATTGGCACAATTTGAAAAAAAAATACTTTTTGACTAATTCAGTTAAAACATAGGTTGTATCTTATCTAATAGTGTCTCTTAATGAGACTAGTGGTATAAAAATGTGTTGGGGTACTTTTTAAAAGGATACACTGCCCTCACACTAGCCTATTATGTATCAAATGCTCCCTACTATACATGAATAGGGAGGCCAGAAGATGTGTATTTGGAAAATATCCCCAAGCTATCCTGACGTACTCTCATGATTTAGAACCACTAGTATGTACTACGGGAATGCTCAGTGAAAATGAAGATTAGTTGGGATGAGTGATAATTCCACAAATCAAAATTAATGTGACTATCTCTGAATTGGATTTCTCTCCCAAAACTCATGTTGAGAGAATACAAAGGGAAATTCATATTGGCAATATTATTATTAGAAAGTCGCTCTGCCTCAGGGCCCAGCCTGGTTACTCTGTGAATCACTGCTATTTCTTCTGCTCTTCTACAGAGTCTTTTGTCTAGGATGAGAACAGCATGCCAGTGCCAAGAAAATAGATGGTTCTTGTGCAAAAACAGGAAGCTTATAGCTAAAGCAAAATCTGTACCCACTGGCTACTTCTGCGTTGGTATTAGAAGGAAGGTATTAAATAAAAGGAAAAGATCATGGCCAGGACCTTGGGCAATCTATGCAGCAAATTAATGTTTACTTAGTAAAAAATGATCTTGGTAGATAAATGAATGCACTCATCTATTATACATATAACAAATATTAAACATTGTGAATGTGTCTGGACTGTCTTTAATGACTTTAGATAACATCACTAGTAATATATAATTGAGGTCATTGGGTAGACAAATTCAGAACATGACATGCTGAAGCAGACCTGTTAAGTCTTATTTAACTCTGAGTAATATTAAATAAGATTTCCATCATTTTCAAATGACCCATATATGTAGCATATATTTTTACATGGATTTCTTCATTTTTAGTCATTCATTTGACACAGAGACTTATAAAACTATTAATAAGATCGAGCTAAGTTAAACTAACAGACAAGTAAACAGATGACACAACAAAGAATGATGATAAGTTTATGAAAGAATTCACAGATTGACATGAAAACACAGAGGAGTCTAACTCAAAATTGGAAGTCAGGAAAACTTGTTAGAGACAGTAATACTTGGCATTTTATCCTATTATGTTAACAATTAATTATATGCTGATATTTTATGTAATTCTTTAAAAATATATTTACTGAGCACAAGCTATGTTTTAAATACTGTGTAAAATTGGAGGATGAAAGGAAGTTTCCCAAAATAATGTTAGGTATAAGGTCTGCTCTCAAGGAGTTTATAATTTAATTGTGGAAGATGAGAGATGGATGGATGAGTGGATGGATGGATGGATGGATGAGTGGATGGATGGATGGATGGGTGGATGGATGGATGGATGGATGGAAGGATGGATGGATGGATGGATACATAAGTTGGTGGCTAAGCAGATATCAAAGATACAATGCAAGAAATGACCAAAGTCTATTTAGCAAAAGAGTCAAGGACCATAAACCTATAAAGGAAGGTTGAGACCTTGAAATCCAGACTCAGGGAACTGGTTTTTACTTTGAAGGAAGACAAGAAAGTATCTGAACACAGAGCTACCCAGATTGAAAGGAATGCTTTGGGCTGACAAATCTTTCGGAGGTATGCATAATGGATGATAATAGGTCATTCCTGGAAAAAAAGAGACCAATTAGAAGATGATTAAAATAGACCAGAAATGGTTCATAATAGTACTGATAGTGGTTACAGAAAAAATGGATGACAGAGGCATTTGGAAGGAGAAAGCAGCAGGCTCTGGTGACAAGGGAATGTAGCAGAAAAAGGCAAAAGGAAGAGGAAAGACTGTAAAAACTGTGCAAGAATTAGAATTGGGCGCTACCTTAGGAAAGCTAATGAAAAAGGAAGGAAAGGGAAAAGGCATGTGGCTTTAGGGAATTGCATTCCCCATAATTTGCACCTCTTTTCTGATTCCTTTGGGGGATCCATAGGAAAGAAGACTCTGGCACAATGGTGAGAACTATTTCATATTGGAGCATCAAAAAGGAAAAGGACACACATCTAGATTTTCAAAACCGCTCACCAACCTGAGTTTTGCTAAGGTTAGGGTGGAAGAGACTGTCTGTTTTTAGCTCTTTGCTGGTTCTCTATCAACTTTGGTGACAAAAATAACCATAATTAAATACTATTCTGTTTTAGGCACTTCTTGTACATTTAACTCTCACAAAACTCTATAAATTACAATTGCTATCTTCATTTTACAAATGAGGAAACTGAGGCATAGAGATGTAAATTACTTGCTCATGCACTTATATCCACTAATAGTGAAGCCAGAATTCCAAGCCAGGCAGTGACTCCAGAGCCTGGGCTCCAGACTTCTTTAGAGGCAGTCTGATAATCCCTTTCAGTGGTCCAAGTGAAGATCCACACTCAGACCATCAGCTCTCTTCTTGCTCAATCCTGGGCAATGCTGTGGAGGGGTTAGAAGATGATAAGAAAGCCATACGTTTCTTGATTCGAAGAATTCACTCTAGGTGGGAGTATCGTGGGCATAATACATAATTAGTAAATCACATTCTCCATGATATTCACCCCAAATTGGAACAAATTCATGAAGGATATAAAATTTGATAGACCTAGAAACTTGTACAAAATTGCTCTCAGTGACTGACTTTTTGCATTTAAGTTTCCTTACATATGAAATAAGCAGGTTCTTATTTGTTTTGCAGAAAGGGGGATTGATACATAATTTAAGGATGAGCTCCTGCAATACTTCAGAAGTATACTAGTCATTTGTCCATAAATTGTGTGCTGTCTTGGGGCATGTTTTCTTTGGTTGCCTTAATTGATTTTCAAAAAAAAGAAATTATTAGCTTTAAACTTTTTTTTTTTTTTTTTTGGTATCGTCTCCCTACCTGTAGTGTATACTTCTTTAAGGTAGAGGCAGTAATTTATGAAAGGTGTTGGTCTACTATAATACATAATACTATGTTATACCATTGGAACTTGTTACAAATTGCTTTCTTTTGATTCAAACTATGGTTTGATTTGAATAATGAGTGCCAATGGACAAATAACTCCAAGATGGATTCTGCTATCCCTCTTATTGTAAATATAGTGAGTTGATAAACATTAAGGAGTAGAGAATATGGAGAATCAGGGAAGAGAATGAAACCCTTTCATTTGTCCATTTGCTTTTTCTCACTCTGCCTTTCCATGCAGTTCCAGAGAGCTATTTCCACCATCTGTTATCCTTTGGAGCACTGAAAAGTGTTAAAATACTTGGGCTGGTTTTTTGCAGTGTCATTTACTGTGATAGCTAGGGGGATAGTCTTGGACCATATTTATGAGAAAAGTTCAGGCTTGGAAGAAGTATGGCTTTGAGTTATATTTCTATGTGTGTATATGTGTGTGTATGAAAATAAAATTTAGGTTTTTTGCAATTAAGATTAGACGACATTTAAATGTTTTACATTCAACAAAGTGGGATCTCATTTGCTACTGGACTCTCCCCAGTGACCAACATGGTACTTTATACATAAAGGCACTCAGGTATTATGTTGCTTGGTCTGCGCAAACAACTGAACTCTGTATCCCCTTCCACATCACACTCCCTGGCACACACGCACAGTCACACACCGCATCCTTCTCCACCTTCTCTGTCTTGTATGCACTGTCTCCATTCTCCCTGTCCTCCAGATGGGAAATCCCTGAGTCATTTTCAACTCTTCCCTTCCTTGTGCTTCCTACATGTAATCAGTCACTATGTCCTGTCAGCTCTAATTCTGAATCGTCTCTCACATCTGTTTCTTCTTTCCCTTCTCACTGCCATCCTCTTATTTCACATTCCCCTTCTCTTTGACTTGAAGTTGGAAACCTAATTGGCCTTTCTGTCTGCTGTTCTTTGGCCATTCTAAAGCATCCTACCAGCCGTGGTCAGAGCAGCTGCCCTCTCAGAGGCCCAAGGCCCAAGAGCCCATGAATGAATTATAGACCCTGCCCTAACTGTCCACTGCCTGGATGTCTTCACTCCCACAAAACCTTCTGTCATATGATTTACAAAATTATGCTATTCCCTACTCACTGAAAATGCTCTCCACTCCTTTTGCTCCTACTGGTTTCAGTATGTAATTTTGTGACCTACACTACCTGCTCACATGTAATTTTCTCTAAAACTTATCCGACCAGCCACCCTACCAGGATTTCTTCTTCCTCTATGAGCTCTGGGACACCTGTCTTCCCTAGAGCACGTATCTCTTCCCGCTTCTTCATTTATGCACGTGTCTTAAATCTGCTGAGTTTATGAGCTCTATTTTAGTTTTTTTTATTTTCCTAATTCTTGTATAAGATGGTCAAGAGTGTTTAAGTGGAATTGGGCACCAAAATGAAACCCCCTGCAGTGTGCCAGTGCTGTCCCACTCTCTTTCATGAAAATATTAAATGTGGGCGTTACATCATACACAGAAAGGCTCTGTATTGAATTATCAGAACAAAAGAACTTTTGTAGTTTTTCTTTCCACATTGGCATAGGAATTGTGATGTTTTTCTTCTGATAAAATTATAAATTTTAAAGCTAGTCCAGTCAGTTCTCAGTTAAAAGTAAAGATATTTTTAGATGTGATTACCAGAAGAGTGATGTTGCAAAATATACAAGAAAAATGACCACTTGCCATGTCTTTAGTCTTTTATTCTTAGACTCTTTTTTGAATGTTGAGATGTGGGCCAAAGGAACTATTTGTTTTCCTTGCACAAATTTTATATTTATCAATTTTAAAAATTGGGGGCAGTGAGTTGTATATAAATTTTAAGTACAGATATGAAGCTGCTGATTATATACAAACTACCTTGGGTACACTCTTAAAATATTCTCTCTTAAATCCCATTTCATCATATTACTTTTGATTCAAAATGTATTTTGGTTTGCTGTTGCCTCTCCAGTTAAGCTCAAACCCAATGTCTGGATTTCCTGGCATTTCCTCATCTTTATTCATTTCTATTATGTCTCTCTTGCTTACAGGTTTCTGCATGCTTTTAGTAACTTGCCAAAACACATAAAAGGTGTTAACTTTTACATATTGGTTGATTGATTATAAATTGCTATTGTTGATCATTTTAACAGCTATAATCAGAATTTATTAGAAGCAAGGAAACTGTATTTATAATCTGACATTGGATTTCTGCAATATGTTTGTTTATGAAAGAGAAGGCGGCAAAAGGGCTTGAGAAACATCTCTCTGTTCTGAAACTCTATGTAATTCTTGAATGAAATAAAGGGAGACATGAAAAGGAAAATGGGAGGTAACGTTTGCAAACATGCCTAGAAGGAATTAAAGCCAATGTGAACAGGATGATCTTTGAGAGAATAGGAAGAGACAAAGAAAGAAAATCTGTAATGCTGGAGTTATATCGTAAGAAATAAGAGTGTCTCTACCTTGTGCAGAAGCAGCGAATGTCCATGTTTCTGAAAAGATATGTGAGATTCACAGTGACGCTAACTGGGAATTTTATTTGGCAATTTTTGGTATACAAACCCCTTGCCACATTAAACCTCAGTTAATTTTCTCCCCCAGGAAGAAGGCATTGGTTTCTACCTTATTGATTACCAGTAGATGATGGAGTTGTTACTCAGACCTCTGATGCTAATTGCTCCTTTTAGTTCATTGTGCAGGGGTGAGTAGGACACTTTGTAAGTTGAATCCTGTAAGTTGAGGTGGTAAACCTTCAGTATGTATGTATGTATGTATGTATGTATGTATTATTATTATTATTATTATTGTTGTTGTTGTTGTTGTTGTTGTTAATCTATCTCTATCATCCATCTTTCCATATGTAGACTGATGGGGGTTGTATAAAAGGGAAGTCTAACACCTGCCACTGCCCACATTCCCCAGGACTATTCTTTCATGTTCCTACCACATCCTCTTTCACACAAACACTTTATACTTCACCCGTATAGACTTGAAGTTCACCTACACACAGTGGTGTGCTTAAGGATGGTCTATACTAACTCATGAGAGCTGTTAAATTTTCAAAAACCAGGACGCCTGAGTGACTCAGTCAGTTAAGTGTCTGCCTTCAACTCAGGTCATGATCCCAGGGTCCTGGGATCAAGTCACGTATTGGGTTCCTTGCTCAGTGGGGAGCCTGCTTCTCCCTCTGCCTGCCACTCTGCCTGCTTGTGCGCATTCTCTCTCTCTGACAAATAAATAAATAAATAAAATCTTTTTAAAAAATGAATAAATTCTCAAAAACCTTATAAGCTGGTTGTTTAAACAGTGTTACTATTAAAAATTAAATCACATAAACTTACAATTAGGGAAGTTACATTAAAACAAAGGTAGTAAATACACAAAAATCACACTTCCTAATTATTTTGCTGCATGTGAGTATTTATGCTCTTGAGTTACTCGCATTGTATCTACACATTAGAAATGCTAGAAATGATAGAAATATTGCAGTACCACATCTTTTACCAACTCCATGTTAAAGTGACATTACATTTATTGTTTGAAATCTGCCCTGGTCAGAGTATTTGTACCATGGAAATGGGCAAACTATATAAATCAACACTTTTTTTTGGTTGTTATTTGTTTTGGAGAAGCAATAGCACATTTATCAGCGCAGCACTGCAAATACTCTGTTGATTCCCTTTCCTGCCTTTGAAAATACTTTCTCCTCTGCCTGAAATGTCTCTCATGTTGCAAGTGCCTGTGTGCGTGTATGCACACACACACACACACACACACACACACACACACACACATTTTCCACCCAATTAACTACTCTTAATCACTTTAATTGGTGTCACTCCTTTCCGAAGATTTTTTTTAGGCCTTCCAGACAGAGTTAATCTGTCTCTTTTGTAGTAGCTTTGTAATTTGCATACCTTTATTTTAGCATACATCATCATTTATTACACTTAGGGTTACTAAATTTAGCAAATAAAATTTTGAATTTTAGGTGAACTATTATTTTTAGTGTTAACTGTATCCCACGCAATATTTGAGGTGTACTTATACTAAAAAACTATTCATTGTTTATCAGAAATTCAACTTTAACTGGGTGTCTTATATTTTATCTGGTAACCCTAACTACTGGGGTTAATTTATAAATGTTTTGTCTTCCTGCTAGAGAGGTACCAGTCTTTTTTCCATGGTGTCCATAGTGTCCAACACAGAGAATGGCTCATAATAGGACATTTTATTTTGATAAAATCTGAACTGTTATTCTATCTTATTCCTTATCTAACATGTATTCCTACATGTTTCTGTTGGATAAAACTAGGAAAAATTTTTGTGGAATTTGAAATTACATGATAATATATATATATATTTTATAAAGGTAACTTTAGGTGCTATGTGAGAAATGGTTTAGACAGTGGGCATGATGGAATTAGGGCAAATAGCTAAGACAATAGGAGAGGTGAATGATGACAGTATATAAACGAAGGAATTGAGAGTGGCTTGCCGTGGGGAGGAGAGCATGGATATAAATAAAAATCTAGAGAGAGAATAACTAGACATGATCACTGGATATGGATGCCAAATAGGGAGAAAATAGAAATGACTCTCAAGTTTCTTGCTTAGGTAAGAGAGTTGATGGTGATACTATTAATTAAGAGAGAAGTATAAGATATATGGCAGATTGGAAGCAGTAAGAATAATTGAGGAGTTTAGTTTGGGACAGGTTAAGTTTGATGGGCTTTGATCAAACATAATATGAAGAATATTTAGCTACCAGTACAGTGTGACTGTATGATATCAATACCAACCAATTAGAATGGACAACAGCCAGAAACAATCATATGGTGGCATTACTGGCTGAAAGTGCTTTCAGTTCAGTAAGGATATCCAATAGGGAATAATAACTGTGGGTCCGGAACTCAGAACAGAATTTGGATCAGGAGATTTAGTAGTCCTTCACTCAAAGATGTTGTTGATGCTCTGGAAGTCGATGAGATCACCTACAGAGTATTTGAAGAAAAAGGTAAATGATGGATCCATAGAGTATAATAATATTTCAGGATGGAAAGGAGTAAAAATAGTAAAAAAGACAAAGAGCGGTTAGGATTTTTTTTTTAAGTTCAATAAGCCAACATATTGTGCATCATTAGTTTCAGATGTAGAGTTCAATAATTCATAAGTTGCGTATAACACCTAGTGCCCATCACATCATGTGATGCTTGTCACCCAGTTACCACATCCCCCCACCCACCTACCCTCCAGCAACCCTCAGTTTCTTTCCCATAGTTAAGAGTCTCTCATGGTTTGTCTCCCTCTGATTTCTTCCCATTCAGGTTTCCCTCCCTTCCCCTATGATCCTCTGCGCTATTTCTTATATTCCACATATGAGTGAAACCATATGATAATTGTCTTTCTCTGACTGACTTATTTTGCTCAGTGTAATACCCTCCAGTTCCATCCTTGTCAATGTAAGTAGTAAGATTTCATCCTTTTTGATGGCTGAGTAATATTCCGGGGTGTGTGTGTGTGTGTGTGTGTGTGTGTGTGTGTGTACGTACATACGTACGGGGTGGGTGGTTAGGTTTTGTGTATGATGGAATTGTTAGATTATCTTGCTTCCACTTCAGACTCCACATTTTTTCTGATGAGGCAACTGCTGTGTTACAACTGAAGTTGTATAAACCAATGGGCTTCTGTAAAATACTAAATGCCACAGAGATTTGAGGGCTTGGCCTTTCATGCTAAGGTAAGACCACCCTTGGCTGGACCTGTTGGTTGGCTGAGGATACAGAATACCATTATCACTCCAGGAGGATCTGCTAAAACTGAAAACAAAGATAATCAGACAAGGAGGAGAGTGGACTTGTTAGGGCTCAAAGTTGATTGCTCCAGCAGCGTCTCCAGTCTCAGTCTGTGACGAGACAAGAAAGGGCTGGGAATAGGAAGTTGCCTGTGGTGTGTCATTGATTGTGTCCTTAGAGGGCTTTTGCTGTTGTTGTATTTCTCAAACTTGATAATACGAGCAATTTTGAGTTGATGAGAAAGCATTTGCATTTGAACAGGGAGTTGTTCTCATTCTATTACTCAAGGAGTTCCTGAGGAAACTGAGACTGCCAGCGTCCATATGGTCTGGAAAAGAACACCACGCTCAAGCTCAAATATGTGTGGGTCAGCAGACTGCTGGGTTTTTTTTTTTCTTCCGATTCTGAAAGGTTGCTTAATCATTTGTCTTGTTATTGCAAATGTTACAATAATAATTATAAATGGTTCTTTGCTTCCTAGAGTAGCAAATCTAAATTCTTCCCATTAACATCAAGATCCATGCTACCCTGCCTTCAGTAGGCCCCCCCACTGCATCTAAGTGCCCCCAGACTTTACCACCAGGCTTACTGGGTCTGAGTCCCTTATTGTCCCGTGATACACCATGTTGTTTCCTGCTGCCATGACTTTATCTTAGCCCTTTCCTCAACATTCCATCCAATTTCCACTTTATCTGTTCAAGCTATTTGGAGTCCATAGACCTAAACTCATGTATCCCAGATCCTTTACTTAGGAGATTTTAAAAACCTGTGTATACCCATTGACTTGGTAATCCTATTTATGAGAATATTTCTGGCAAATATGGTGCCAAAATATAGCCATGTATATAAGGATTTTTACTACAACAAATTGGATAAACCTGAATATCCACCAATAAAAAAATGGCTGAATAAGTTATGCTACTGCATGGAGAGTCCAGTTGTTAATATAAAAACAATGTCAAAAGTATGTGCCTAAGCAGAGCTGATCCTAATTATTAAGCAACTATTAAACAACTTATAAAGCACAGATTCAAGCCTAACAAAAGGGATCTTGGCTCTGAGCAGCTGGATTGCTCACCAGTTTGTAACCAGCTCAGTGTAAGCCCTGTAGCTGGGGGAATGTATAAACAATGGAAGAGTTATGGAACGATGTACCTACCATTGTCAATAGTGGTTCATTAGACAGGTGGGACTGGAGTGAAGGAGAAGGAGACTTCTACTTGAACACTGCTCTTGTTTGAATTGTCATAAACATGTATTACTTCTGTAATTGAAATGACTGAAATTAAAAATAATGCTTCTCTAATACAGTGACTAGCACATAACAGGTGCTCAGTATTGTAATGATTATCATCATCGTTATGAGTGCCTCAAGTTCAATGAACTCTAGAAATCTTCTCTGCCAACATCTGGCCTATCCTTTGAACCATGGAAACATTGATGTATACAGTTTATTTATAATATACTTCATTGCAGGCATGAAGCGTCATTCACTATAGCCTTATCTGTATGGAAGTCTTGTTTTGGTCCAAGAACAAAGTATTTTTTAAGGCAGAGTCACATTTTATGTTTAACTTACTTCTTCACATAGTGTCAGAAAATTTAATTACGAACAAAATATTGATAAACACAATCAGTTTATTCTAAATGAATAAGCAGGTGTAAGCCACAGGTTCTTGATTACATTGGAGGTGATCATTGATTGATGTGTTCATGCAACAGATAGATGCTGAACATTTGCTACGTATCAGTCACCAGGAATAAATCTGTCCTGTTCACTATTGAACAATAGTGAACAAGACACATAAGGCCTGTCCTGTTACGGAATTTGTATTTTAGTGGGGGAGACACTCAGATAAATTTATATAAATATGTATTTATAAGTATGTATAAATAAATAGATAAAATAGAGGTTGTAAAGGAGGTTGGGAATTTAATGAATAGAGTGCTATGATAGAGAGTTGTAGAGGGACTGACTTTAATACAGACACCAGGGATGACCTCTATGAGAGACCTGGAAGCTGATAAATGACAAGAAGCAGGCTGTGAAATGTTAGGACAGTGATGTCTCCAGCAGGAGGGGCAGCAAACTCCCAAGTGGGAAGGAGCGTGTTCTGTGGCCCAGGATGGCTGGAGCACTGACTGGGAATAGAGCTGTCTGAGGTGAGGTTGAAGGAACCTCAGTAGGTGAGGTCATGTAGGGCACAATAAGCCCTGGGCTTATTCTAGGTTTGATGGTGATATTCTAAAATAATTACATGTACTAATAATATCAGGCCATAGTCTTACAAGGCTTCATGAAATGGACTTTAAAACAGTTAAGATAGTAACAGAATGCTGTCATATCTAAAAAAGCACAACTAGGAAAACTTTAAATTGTGTTTCTATACAAAATATTACTTGTTGATCTTAAAGAATATTTAAAGAACTCAAATGAATACAGAAAAACCAGTGGGTCTTTTACAAGGTCAAAACTACCAGCCTGGACTAAATTTGATTTCTTTTATCTAGGGCTCTTCTTCTCTAAGCCATACTGAACAGAATATAGTAACTGCTTTATTTTTATAAATGACTTCCTTTAAATTGCAGACTTTATTTTTGAGATTGCCTCAAGACTCTGTGAGTCATTTGTCTTTTTATATTAAAAAAAACCTTAAAATTTTTAACAGCATTTTATATCAAATTACCCAGAATAGCTGAACGTGTTTTTAAAAATGTCTAATGTACCATTTCCTTTACCATTTATTTGACCAGGTCCTTTGTTAAGTAGTACATCCTAAACCCAGGTATTTTGTATTTTTTTTTAGATCATATAAATGACTGTATCTTTTACAGAGATCCCCAACGTTGAGTATAATTTATCCAGCATTTATTTCCTCATCAAACATAAGCATACGCTGCCACATACAAAGCATGTGCTTTTGTGAAGGAATCAAAGGTGATCTCAGACTTGATCTCTACCTTCAAGGATATTCAGTTTAGTAGCAGAGTTTGAGTCTGGTACAAGTGAAAAGTAGAGCCTATTATATGTTACATATTAAAAAAAAAGAGGACAAATAAAGTACTGTAGTTTAGGGAAGTCATAGATGGAGTGGAAGATACAAATAAATTATAATGGGAATTTACAGAATGAAGAAATTCCTTCTAGCCACCAAAACACATACAAAGGTATATTAACCTGTTTGTTCTCTTTTACTTTTAAAATTATGCCAAATAGAGAAATTAGAATTTTAGAACTGAAAAGGATTTAAAGGATTATCCAATCCAGCCCCATTGCTTAAGACATAACACTGAGGTTTAGAGAGGTCAAATTAGAACACCTGCCCAGCGTTACCCAGCGAGATGACAGTAAAATCCTCGTGGTCCCCTGACTGGCAGAGATGAATGCTTCCCACCATCACGGGAACAGAGGTGCCAGTTTGCAACATGAATGTGATGGGTTACCAGAGAAAGTGCTGTAGTCTTTCTTATTTTTCAAATAATCACAGTTTATTTTCAGTGGTCTTCCAATTGGAATTTAAATGAGCAAGTGCATTTTAAAATCAGATTCTTCTTATCTAAATACACAGAAGGTGATTCCGGAGAAGTTGGATTTCATAAAACCAGTTGAATTGTGGATTAGTCATAGGTGAAGCTATTTCTTGGTGTTCAGGTGGTTACGGTATCAGAATGCTCTGTGAAGAAGTTTTTGAGACTCAGTCCCCAACATTTTAAAAAAGAGAAGATTATTTTGCCTGTAAGTCCCAGGTATTAACTTGCCACAAGGTCTCTCAAGACCTCTTTGTTCTGTGACTTTATTTAAATTTTTGTTATTGTCTCCAGTGCTATGAGGAGAGGGAAAGCTCCAGGTGGAGTCTGTGCTGATGTCTGTTCTCAAGCCGAAGTTCATGACATGCGGAATAGAAACATAAACAGGAGCAGTGCTATTTTGGTGTGATTGGCATCTTGACTTCTTGGTGAATATTTTTTAACAAGAAGACTTCCTGGGTTGAAATCAATCATGGTGTAAAAGATCTCTGTTTCTTCTTTCTGTCTTTGTTATATAAGGACAAAATAACCACAAATTAGCCTGTGGTCATGCCCACTTGGAACTTCTAAAGAGTGAAAGCTTTGCATAAGCTGCAGGTTGAACTTACATAAACAGTTATTCTTTTACAAGTTTATAATTATTAAGTTTACATAGTTTGGTACGTAGGGGAGTCTGTCTAAACTTTCATAAAATGCTGGGGTGGAGGATATTTCCTTACAGTTTTTGAAATTGGATTTCATTTGAAACTTATGGCTCAGATATGCACATCATATATTACTCCAGTGAAGTAGTCACAAATTAACTTTTTTTACATTGTCATCAATCAAATTAACACTATTTTAAAAATTTTGATAGTCAATATTTCCATTGTGATTTTTGAAAGTGCTTTATTTCAAAATGGTCTTTGAGTGGCTGTAATTCAAAGACATTAAACCCTAAGTCAGTGAGCATGGGGAATGATTAGTGATGGTTCTAGTTTGTTTTCTCAAGATAGCTTGTAGAAGATAGTAACTGGAATTCCCCCAGCTACTTTTGTTTGTTTTCATCTCCCTTGTCATTTTTAATATAGAGGATTTATGTGGGGAACTCAGTGTTGCTACATTAAACGTGATCTTCAGAAAGATAAACCCAGACCATTTGAGGTTTGGTCAAATATTTTATTAGAAAAAAAGAGAAAACATTTCCAGCAGATACCTGCAATAGAAACCCTTATTGCTGCTTTACTGTGTCATTTGTTGACATGTCAGGTAAATCAATAGTTCAAGTCATGGCTGTGGAACTGCTGGAGGGTAGACACTGAAAGGATAAATATGTTGATAGTAAGTACTTGCCTTCAAGAAGTATAAAATATAAGACACAGCACAGTATTAATATAAAACATTTCGATGGACTCTAGACAAATCACTTGACATTGTCATGGAGACATTTTATCATGATCTAAATACAGATTTTTTTTAATTGCCCAAGAAATGGGCTTAACAGATACCCTCACTTACTCACTGAGTCTCACTCCATTCTTAAGCTTTATCCTGGTGGTATTTTTTGTACTTAGTTGTCTCATAATTCTCCACTCTTCCAGGATAACTGACTAAAAGGCTCTGTCAGTATCACCAACTATTCTTTGAAAAAAGGGAAGTAAAATGAACCAGAGGGCAGTCCCAGTTTTGCTAGTGGAAAGACTGGAGATTGTATTTCAAACATATTTAAATGATAACATTATAATTTCTCTCTTAAATTATGTTGCCTTGCATGCTTCTATCTCCAAAACTGAGCCACGACACTTACTGCCTGGGGAAAGAGAATGTGGACACTCCCTGGTACAAAAATTTCATCATTCTGCTTTTGTGTCTCAAAGCTGATTTTTTTTATTATTGTGTGCAGCAAAGAAATCATTTTGAAATATAGGCTTTGTTAGAAAGAAATAGATTTTCTCAATTATGTTAGATCCTTTAATATATCAAGAACTAGACTAAGATCATAGACTTTCCTTCATAGTAGAAATACTTCTTTTGTCATGAGAACTGAGCCATGGTTCCCGGCTCTCCTGGGAAGGAAAGACATGTGATGTAGGGGAAGTCCATTGAGCCATTCTCTGGGGATTATTTATTATAAGCAGTGACAGAATTCTGAAAGACCAAGCTTACACCTCAAAGGCACTGTTGAAAATTAAAATCATTTAATTTATAAATGACTGTTTCCAAATTTAGAAATCAGCCTAGTTAGTTCCTTAACCATTTCTGCCTCACAGTACATTTTCTTTGTACTTCTGTGGATGAAAGTATTAAATTATAAGCTCCTATCTTCTACAGTAATGTAAGATGAATTGAGGCAAGCTGCTCTATCCGGTTTTCAGTTTTTTGATATGTAATATGGCATGTGTGTGTATACTGGGTGTGTATTAAGTAGCACAGACTGGGTGGCTTAAACAACAGAATTTAATTTTCTCGTGGTTCTGGAGGCTGGAAGTCCCAGAATAGGGTTTCTAGCGTGATCAATTTCTGGTGTGAAATCCAGCTTTTTATCTGGCTTGTAGACAACCATCTTCTCTCTGTGTCCTCACATGGTCTTTCCTTGGTGGGTATGCATAGAGAAAGAGAGCGAGCTCTTTGGCGTCTCTTTGTGCAAGGCCACTGACCTTACAGGAGCAGGGCCTCAGTCTTAACGACCTCATTCAACCTTATTTACTTCCTTAGAGTCCCTATCTCCAAATACAGACCCATGGCGGGTCAGAGCTTCAACATATGAATTTTCAGGGGGACATAGTTCATCCATAACAACTTCAACTTCAAACCTAAAATCTTGTTTTCGATGTGTACTGTTATGCTAAGCCAATCCATTTTTATTTAATAAGGTTGGCTATAAGTAGCACCCATACCTAAGTTCAAAAACCATACTAAAAATCTTAAAACCTTGCCTCCAAACTAATGCTAAGTGCTTATGTTTTATATATTTAGGTTCTGTACCTGGATTGTTATGTTTTTGGAATTTGCAATGAGCAGAATCAAATTTAGAAATGGCTTAGGAAAGACAATATCCTGGAATTCAGGGGTAGCTCAAAAAATATCATTAGGACCTGAGGCTTTCCTTCATAATCTGTGCATTTTTCCCCCTATCTTGTAATGGGTGTGTGTTCTCTGCAACTGTGTATACAGGCAGCAGAAAATGCAAACTCAGTCTGTGAGCCCACATCACCCCCCCCCCCCGTAGTGTCACTGATCATCTACTGATGTCTAATGTCCTTGTACAGAGGGACTGTGAAGGTATGGAACAGGCGCTGTGCCTGGCACAACCTCTGTAGGGATGGATAGAAGGAAATAGTGCAAACCAATCTCAGAGACCTCCCATGCTCTTGGAGGGGCGGTTCTCAGGAAAAACAGGAAAGCTGCTACAAAGCTGCTTCATCATCTGCCTAATAAAATTGCATTGTGTTTAATTAATTACACAAAGTTCAAATTAATAATGAAATTAGTGTGTAGATCTAATAATTACTAAGTAGCAACCAGTCAGAGGTAGTAACTGGTCTATCATAAAGTTAAAGTTTGTATATAGAATGACAGATCAGTCTGCTTCAATGTGGTTTTATTGGAATTTGATTTTATTTTTTCATCTGTTTAAATTTTTTAAATTTTTTAATTTTCACTTTTTAAAAAGTATTTATTATAGAGAGAGAGAGCATGAGCAGGGGAGGGGCAGAGGCAGAGGGACAGGCAGACTGCCTGCTGAGTAGGGAGCCCAACACAGGGTTCTCAGGACAGGTAGATCATGACCTGAGCAGAAGTCATATGCTTCACTGACTGACCCACCCAGGTGCCCCTAATTTTTATTTTTAAGTTAAACTCTGTGCTCAATGTGGGGCTTGAGCTCATGACCCCAAGATCAAGAAGTCACAAGCTCTACTGACTGAGCCAGCCAGGCACCCCTGGAATTTTAAATTTCTTTTGATCAATCACATTTTTCTTAGATCAATAACGTTTTATCTGAAACACTTCTCAATGACTGCTCTGCACAGAAAGTATAAGACTGAAGTAAATTAATTACTTTTGGAGGGAGACAAAGGACACTTACATATAATTTTAGAAAAGAGAGAAAATAAACTGTTTTATGTTAATGAAGAGTTCTAAAACGATTAAACCTTGACATGAGTTTTCAAATTTAGATTCATTTTGGAATAATAGAAAGTAGAAATAAGAATAATATGTTTATAAACCAAGTGTTACTTACATGCAACAAGGTTTCTTTGCAGAGAGATTCAAAATTCCTGGTTATAAAAAAGCAAGCGAGCTAAAATTCAAAAGGTATGCAAAAGCCATAAAATAAAATAGCCATTTAAAATATTTAATGAAGTGTGAACAAAGCTCTTGTGCTTTAAATGGTTGTCCCTTTCATTAATTTCTTCTCTAAAGCCTGAACATTAGGCTGGATGTTAAAATCATTGCAAAACTTAAATAGCACTTTGGAGAATAAGGTATTTTGAAGAAGGTGACTGCCTAAGAACTGCAAACATGAAAATAATTTTATCTCATCACAGAAATCAAGGTGTGGGGGTGCTGGGTGCCTCAGTCGTTAAGCGTCTGCCTTGGGCGTGATCCCAGCGTTCTGGGATCGAGCCCCACATCAGGCTCCTCTGCTGGGAGCCTGCTTCTTCCTCTCCCACTCCCCCTGCTTGTGTTCCCTCTCTCGCTGGCTGTCTCTCTCTCTCTGTCAAATAGATGAATAAAATCTTTAAAAAAAAAAAAAGAAAGAAATCAAGGTGTGTTTTCTATTTTATATGGGTGAAAAGAGAAGAGGGAAATTTTAAAATAGTAATGGACAGCAGAACCCTTACAAATATGCATAAGGGAAACTGGCTAATATAGACTACTGCTTTAGAAACTCAGA
Organism: Ursus maritimus; assembly: GCF_017311325.1. Classification (NCBI taxonomy): domain Eukaryota; kingdom Metazoa; phylum Chordata; class Mammalia; order Carnivora; family Ursidae; genus Ursus; species Ursus maritimus. The sequence goes on from NW_024425452.1 coordinate 24,611,633, forward strand.
GTTTTTTAAATGCTAAATCAAAGTCGATAGAAAATCAAAATGAGTAAAACATATCTAAGTTGCTTTTTTAATTTATTTTTTTACCAATTTTTTGTAGTTAGTAATGTGCTACTCTCCTTCAGAAAGCAAATAGAATAGCGTGCTCTTCTTGGAAGCTTCTAATAGTGGAATATAAAATGTATAGGAATTGGGGATGCCTGGGTGGCTCCATCAGTTAAGTGTCTGCCTTCAGCTCACGTCATGATCCCAGGGTCCTGGGATCTAGTCCCACATCAGGCTCCCTGCTTGACAGGGACTCTGCTTCTCCCTCTAACCTTCCCCCTGCTCGTGCTCTCTCCCTCTCTCTCTGTCAAATAAATAAAATAAAATTAAAAAAAAATGTATGGGAATTGAAAAAAGATGCCACTTATTGATGTCCAAAATTATGGGTGAAAATATGACATGTAGCATATTGTACTGATTACTGAGAGAATTTAGAGAGGCCGCTCTCGGAGTAGATCAGTGGGTTCCCCAGACCCTTTTTCAATCTGGTGTTAATGTTTCGAATATTCTTCTACTGTATTACTTAGACACTCAGCTACATGAATTAGATTTCTAATACTTGTTTCTTTATGTAGAATGTGTGTTGTGATCTGGGCTTCAGTGGTCCAGCCTCTTATTTACTACTCTTTTCCGTTTAGGTCAGTTGCTCAGCAGGCCCTTTCTTGGTGCCTTTATCAAAGGCAGCAGTCTTCCTCACTCTTCCTCCCCCTGCTGCTTTCTTATTCTCTAGGGCACGCATCACTACCTTCACTAAGTTGTGTATCTACTTATGATTGGTTTAGGGCCTATCTCCATTAGAAGGTAAACTCCGAGAGAGCAGGGAACTGGAATCTATCTGTTCACAGCTGTCTCCCTCATACCTAGAATAATGCCTGGTAAATTGTCTTTGCTCAATAAATTTTTGCTGAAGGGAAAGCTAAAGACATAAATCTGTATTTCCCCATTGGTTTGGAATTTCATATTTGTCACATAGCTATCTGTATGTTGATATTTCTGAGTCTCTTTTCATTTCAGGTCTATTTTCTGCTTGTGCCATATTGTTTTAATTTCTATAACTTTAAAATATACATTCATACTTAAAAAAACAAAGTGTCTTTCATTTCTTTACTATTTCAAATATATTCTGACTCTTCTATATTTTTGTTTCCAGGTTAAGCTTTAGAAAAATCCTGTCAGCATTCAGTAAGCTTCCCATTAAATAAATGCTGAATTCGTCAATAAATTTTCCTCTTTAAATATTGGATCTTCTAATTCCAGGTGAAGGATAGAATTCCACTTATTTGTATGTGTTTCACATCTAGTGAATTAGCTCTGTAATTTTTTATATATGTCCTTTATAGTTCAAGTTAAGTTACGTTTATGGCCTTTTCCCTATGTTTTTAATAGGATGCATTTTATAGCATTTTCCCCTGACTATAGGAATAGTGTAGTGCTTTGGTGACTTTTAAAATTCCTCCACTTACATTAATATATTTAAGTATTACACCTCCTTTAAATTAATGTCAGTAAAACATTGATATTTGCTAGTGCGGCATAGGATGGGCAGGACTGCCTGAATTTTCTGCTAGCCTCACCACCAGTGTCTGTCAGTGGTGGATAAGATGTTTTTGGTGGAATGTTTCTACCTTTCTTAGTATTTCTAACCTTCCTCTCTCATAATTGGTATTGTGATATTTTAAAAAATAAGTAGCTGTGTCATTTTATTGCTCTTAAGAAGGATAGCTGAATGTCAACTTTCAGGATCTGACTATAGTTTGGGTTGAAATACTCTTTGTCTGACAGACACTTCTCAAAATTTGAGATATTGAGTTGATGTTTCCTATTTTGAGCATTGATAAACTTTTTTTCTCTAATTTGCACTTTTTATTCATTTAAACCAGTTTCTGAGAATTGAGGAAGGATGTGAAAAAGGGAACAGCGTAAGCTTGTACTTTTACCTTATCTTTCTTGGGTATAAATATATGATATGGCTTCTTATAAGTCAAGGAACAAAAATGTCCTGATTCATAAGTAAAGCAAAAAAAAAAAAAACTTTCTCCTATAAATACTTTTCATCAATTGAGTTTAAGATATAGAAAATTTTCAAGTTATAAACATGCATTCATCAAGCATGTCTGGGAGATATTAGTAACACTATGTAAATATAGTTTGAAAAACTAATGATCAATAAGTTAATTGCCTCGAAGACTTGGTAGAATGGTTTCTGCTTCATTCTTTTAGTTTCAGTTTCTCTTCTTTATAGTTTTCTTTTCTTCAGCCTATAGTCACACTTAAAGTTTACCTATCCAAAATAATCCCTGCCGCAGACACACAGTGCATCCACCCACTTATACTGCTCTCTGTCTCCTTCTTCCTCTTTGCTACTGAACTTCATCAGAGGAAGCATCTACTTCTGTAGCTAGTATATGTTGGCTGCTGCCTTTGCCGTTACATTGACATGTGCACCCTTTGGCCACAGACGAATTTCCAATTGCCAAATCCAATTGTTCTGTTTTCATTGTCATACTGCTTACTCAGCTTTAGACATTTGGCACTGTTGATAGTTTTCTTTATAAAGTTCTTTCCTCCCATTACTTTTACAGTTATTAATTTACCCAGATCCTCCCCCAATAATCCTTCCTTCAAGGTCTCTTTCCACCAACCCTCTTCTACCCATTTCTTAAATGTTTTTCAGCTACCACTATGATGCATACACATACAGACACACAGAGAGAGACACATTATATTGTGTATTCTGTTGTCTAAATATTGCTATTTGTATATTTCTCAGTCATCATAAATTGAAAACACCCAAACAAAACTCAGATATTCTGCTTTTAGTCCATGTATTTAAAGTCATCAATTCCACTTTTTCTCTGAAGCTACGAGTCTCAGAGTCAGCCTAAAGAGGAGGAAATGTGATCTCTGTGAGCATACCATATCAATCCCTTGACGGTCTGACCACTAGCTACATTTCTAGGCCTTCCGTCACCCCAGCCTCATTCTGTACCCCTACCGTGGTCTTCTGGTCTTAAATATCATGCTTTTTAACATGACTATACATTTTACTTTTCTCTTGTCCTGAAATACATTTTCCATTCTTCTGTATCTGTAGAAGCACTGCTGAAACATCAGAATGCAGTTCAACTACAATCTCATGCACGTAATACACACTTCCTTCTGTAGGATACAGAGTACTTAGTTCATGTGGCCATTTTATAACTAATTACATTAGTATTTATTGATATTTATGCCTGTTTTTCCTCTTCCCCCACTAGAGTCACTAAAATGTGTTCCTCTTGAGGGAAGGAATAATATCTTATGTTAACGTGTTACATAAACAACAAAGTTTTGCTAAATAATAATAAATCAATAAAGAAGGGTAGAAAAAAGGGCAAACATTCGGGGCGCCTGGGTGGCACAGCGGTTAAGCGTCTGCCTTCGGCTCAGGGCGTGATCCTGGTGTTATGGGATCGAGCCCCACATCAGGCTCCTCCGCTATGAGCCTGCTTCTTCCTCTCCCACTCCCCCTGCTTGTGTTCCCTCTCTCGCTGGCTGTCTCTATCTCTGTCAAATAAATAAATAAATCTTTAAAAAAAAAAAAAAGGGCAAACATTCATTCCTATGCATGGGTTTAGTCTAATTCCTTGGCTAATCTAATATATTTCTGTTGTATATTTGGATGCAAACCCTGGACATAGGTGTCTATGTCAGTATGGTTTCCTAGGGCTGCATCATAATGAATTTTAGTCCTTGAGGTTTCATGATGGTCAATGACCAGGATCATCCCTCTGGTATTCTACATAGAAGAAGGATCTTATTCTGCCAAAATGTGGTGCAGAAAATTCCATGAAATAACATGCATGATGTCATGGAAGTCCTCAAAAGAGCTCAAAATGCTCATTTTATTATCTTCCCATCCCTATGATGTAAGCTGATCAAATGATTTTAAAGATCTTTAAAAGTTAAAGCCAAAGACACAGTAGGGGAGACATTTGTTAAAGTTTGCCAGTGTGTCAGCAAGAGACCCCAAGATTAGATCTGATGCTCCATTTTCTGACCTTTTCCAATTCATCTTGTTGCTCCATGCTGTCTCAGTTATAACTCGTAAACTTTTGCACAAATGGCAGTAGATTAAGAACAGAGATAAAATATTTTTAAGACTGTGGACTATCAGGACTTTTTAAAAAGTTGCTTGAACTCCATACTGAGAGCAGCTGTCATTAAGGCTCCAACAGGAAGAAGAAATAATGGTACTTGCAAAAAAAAGTTCTAAAACGTAGAATATGAAGGGTGATATAGCACCCCTGGCACCATTATAGTCAGACTTGGCAACAATACCCTCAAAGTCTGGGAAGGGAATTTTTAAAAAAATAGGTTGAAAATAGCATCCTAAAGATAAAATGTTTAAAAATACCTCAGTGGGACTGGTGAGAACAAAAGACCAAAGTTGCATGGGGTGGGAGTGCACAGAAGCTGCTGTGGTGTTCACATAAGCACATCATCTCAGGCAGGGAAGCATGTGTGGCAGCCTGAGGAGGTGGCAGTGATAGAGTTGAATTTCACTGAGCAGAGGCAAAAAGCTTATGCGTTCAGAAACAAGATCACTAGTAATGCCTGTGGACCCACAGGGCCATGTGAACAGGTAACCCAGGGCAGCATCAGGCAGGATGCAACAAAAGTAGGATTGGGCAGGACAAGAGTGGTTGGCTGATGAAGATGTTGAAAGTCAAGAGTATAGGAAAAAATAGAACTCACCTGGAGTGCTGTTTACCCTTTCATCCAGTGAAAGAAAAAAGCTAAGTCCATATCAGAAATCCCACAAAGGGAAAAGACTCAGTGGAGTAATTGTCCTTGGTCCTCGCAGAACCTATGTGCCTGGAGCTGCTAGTCTACTCACTTCCGCCTCCCTCTCCTGCACAAATGGGGTCATGGCTGTGCTTTCCAGCCCCTAATGAAACATCTACTTTTATGTTTTTTCCACAGCAGCCAGCCTACGGGGTGGGCAGATCATAAGAGAATTATCACGACTCAGTGACTGAAGTAGGGGCATATGAGGGAGGATGCAAAAATAGCTTCTAAGGTGATTATGGGGGTGATCGTGTGGTGGGTTGGATGAAGAGAGAATGCTCTATCTGCACCCCAATGTGTTCAGTGATCTCTTCACTGTCAGATCTTACAGCCTTTGATTGTCTTAGCTCTCCTTAGTATTTCTGCAACACATGACCACCTTACCTGAACTTCCCTTCTTGAAAATATCTCCTTTCCTATCTTATATAAGATATATAATATCTTATATTGTAAGCTCCGTGAGGATAGTGGTTATGGCTGCCTTACTCTGTACAGCACATCACAGAATGCCTACTTCCCGACCTGAGTAGATGAATACATGGGTGAATAAATGAAACAGTTTAGCCATCTTCCTGACCATTCCTTTCTATTTCCACTGACACTTAATTTTGAGCTTACTAAAATGGTGAGATATACCATTTTGCTTATGGGTATAAGTGTGTGGGTATGTGTCATGAAAATTTGGGCTCTCCCTATATTATCACCACCTTATGATTATATCCCAATGTATGCCCCTAGCAAAAGTGGTCAAATATCAATTAGATATATACATTTACTATATACAGTCCTGTATTTTTAATTAACTGTCCACAATGGTTGTTCTTTCTCTGCAACCAGATTTTAAGCAATTTGAAGAATAGGGCCGTAGCTCATCTTTCTTTTCCCTACCCTTTAGGAACTAAACACAGGGCTAATCAGTGAGTTTTTGCTGATTAATCAATTGTTAGGAAACAGCTTATTGCTCCTAGCTTTAAAAAAAGAATTATTTACCATTTAAGAACATTCTTTCTTTTCCTTAAATTCAGGCAAGTAAGTAGACCAGAACAATTATTGGGTACAAAAAAGCCAGTGGATAATACCCCTCTTTTACTTGCCTCTGTTACCTAAGACTTCTGGAATACAGGGTCTGTTGTGTTGTAAGCAAGGCTCTTTTGATCAACATTTACTTACTTAGTATTCATCTAATACACATTTATTAAATGTCTATTCTGAGCTTCATACTGGGAATACAGTAGTGAATGAGGTAGATAGGTTTGGTTTCTAATGACATGGAACATGTAGATTAGTGGAAAGTAAAAAAAAATTAAGAAAATGAGTAAATGAGTATTTTTAAAAATTCAGTTCTATGAAGGTAAAAAAACACAAGATATAGTAAATGGAAAGACTGAGTTAAGATGTCAAGTGGTACCTATTTGAGAAGGTAACATTTATGTTGAGGCTTGAAGGATGAATAACTAACCATTAAAAAAAAAAAAAAAAAAAGCAAAAGCATACCCTTGCAGGAAAAGAAGCAGCCTGGCTGTATGTTCCGAGCCATAGCTATGGTGTGTGCTGGGACCTGAGGGAAAGCTCCTCTAAGTGTGTTCTGGTCAAGAAGAGTAGTGCTGTAAAGTTGGAGAGATGATACGTGCAACCAGTTTATAAAAAGGCTGCTGGGCATTGGTAAAGAATCTGGATTGTATTTGGAATGTGATATAGGGCCCTTTGAGACCTTTGAAGCAAAGGAGTCACATCATCCAAATTGTCTAAAAAAAGATTGCTTTGTTAAATTTTGGTATTATGGGTGAATGCAATACATTAAAAATGTTTAGGTTAAATTGCATGTTGCAAGCGTACATTTTATGAAAAGCATGAGTTCAGGGTTATTTGGTCTTCGGGCATGTTCTACAAAGGCAACACTGGATTGGGACTCAAGACATCCATGTTTCAATTATACTTCTCCCTATGCCTAAGTAGATGATGTTGTGTAAACCACCACTTTAGCTCTTGCTTTCTTAAACATTACTAAGGTGGATTTTATCCCAAAGACTCCTAAAGTCTCTTCAAGCACTGTAATTATATAAATCTATTCATATATTGGTGTGCCAATAACACTTATATATTGGGCCAAGTGGATCTATTTGGAGAGTATCTAGAAAATAATAAAGTGTTACTGAAGACAGTCACTCTTCAAATACTGGTCTTTGCCTGAGGAAAGAAGCAAGATAATTTATAAATATTATCTCACACTAAGCACAGGATTTATAGTAAGTACAGTATTTAGAATACTTTTGCTTTAATTCTGATTATTCTAAGCTAATCCTTTTAGTCACCAACTATGTATTGAATGTTGAATGTGTGTATGAACTATGCTAAGTGCCATGGATATATAGGTAGGATAAGACAGCATATGTGACCCTGTCAAGTACCTAGAGTGATAGGGAAGACAGACATGGAAACATATGATGACACTATAATGTGATTGTTATGTAGAAGTATGAACTTAGTACTCTGAGAATCCAAAAGAGAGAGAAGCAGTTTGCCTAAGGAGAGAGCAAAGACATTTGTAAACCTAAACCTACCATTTTTCTTCTTGCCTCAATTTCTCCTTCATTTCCAGTGTTAGATACAGTAAAGCTCAATCTAGTATTTTTTAGTAACAGTGTTATTGAGATATGATTTACATGGTATAAATTCAGCAAGTTAAAGTGTGTAATTTAGTGGTTTTTAGTATATTCACAGAGTTGCACAACTATCACCACTATGTAAATGCAGAATATTTTCATCACCCCCCCCCAAAAAGCCCTCCCTATTAGCAGTCACCCCCCATGAACCCCTATACCCAACCCCTGGCAACCATTAATTTACCCTCTGTCCCTACAGGTTTGCTGAATTGGGGCATTTAATATAAATGGACTCATACAATGTGTGGTCTTTGGTGACCTGCTTCTTTCACTGAACATAATTTTTTCAAGGTTTGTCCATGTTGTAGCATGAAACATATATCAGGATTCCTTTTTGTTACTGAATAGTATTCCATTGCATGGATATACCACTTTTGTTTAGCCATTCATTAGCTGGTGGAAATTTGGGTTGTTTACACTTTTTGGCTATAATGAATAATGTTGATATGAACATTCACATACAAATTTTTCTGTGAGCATTTATTTTCAATTCTCATGGTTATATAAATAGAAACATAATAGCTGGATCACATGGTACTCTGTGTTAAACAGTTTGCAGACAGGAAAACTGTCTTCCAAAGTATTTGCACCATTTTATAATCCCATGGGCAATGAATGAGGTTTCTAATTTCTCCACATCCTTGCCTTGTTATTGTCCATCTTTTTTATTCTAGCTATCCTAGTGGGTATGAAGGGGTTTATCATTGTGGTTTTGATGGGAAAATCTTTAGTGAATAATGAAATTGAGTATATTTTCATGTGCTTTTTGCCATTGTGTGTCTTCTTTGGGAAAATGTCTAATCAAATTTTCTGCCCATTTTATGGGGGTGCCTGTGTGGCTCAGTTGGTTGAGCATCCAGCTCTTGATGTTGGCTCAGGTCATGATATCATGGTTGTGAGATTGATCCGTACATCAGGCTCCACACTCAGTGGGCAGTCTGCTTGAGATTCTCTTCCTCTCCCTATGTTCACCTCCCCTTCTCTCTCTCTCTTCTCTTTAAAATAAATAAATACATCTTTAAAAAAATTCTCTGCCTATTTTAAAATTGGGTTATTTCTTTTTTTATTGTCAAATCAGATTTTTTATTGCCAGAGTATAGAAATTCAATTGATTTTTGTATATTGATTTTGTATACTGAATCCTTGCTGAGTCATTTATTAGTTCTAAGTTTTTTATGGTTTCCTTAGAATTTTCTGCATAGAAGATCATGTCATCTGCAAATAGAAATATTTTTCATTATTCCTTTCTATCCTTTATGGATGAGTTTTATTAATTTTTCTTGCCTAGTTGCCTAGACTAGATCCTCCAGTACAATTTTGAACAAGTGAGTAGTCATCCTCGTCTTGTTCATATCTTAGAGGTAGGACTCAGCCTTTCCCCAGTTAGCTGTGGGCTTTTCATAGATGACATATATTGGATTGAGAAGGTTTCCTTCTATTTCTAGTTTACTGAATGTTTTTTGTGATGAAAAGTTTCAGATTTTGTCAGTTGCTTTATCTGCATCATTTTCTATGATCATGTCGTTTTTGTTTTTATTCTATTAATATGATAAATTACATCAATTGGCTTTCAAGTATTAAACCAACCTTGCATTCCCATGATATTATACTTGATCATGGTCTATAATCTTTTTTATGTGTTGCTGTATTCATTTTCTTAGTAATTTGTTGATGATTTTTGCATATATATTATAAGTGATGTTGGTTTATAGCTTCCCTTTTGGATCATGTCTTTGTTTTGGGATCAGGGCAATATTATTTTTCTACTATTTTATTTCTGCTCTTGTTTTTATTATTTCCTTCCTTCTGCTTGCTTTCAGTTTAGTTTTTGCTTGTTTTTCTAATTAAGAAACTAACTCTTAGGCTTCTGGTTTTCATAGATACTTTAGTTCTGGGGGAGCTGGTTTTGAAGCTACTGTGAAGCTAGGAAGAGAAGAATGGGAATAGGGCAAGTAAAAATGCCACAAAGCATACTGTCCTTACCAAGATTCAGCCATTTTTCTTGAATAATTGCTCCTTGGATTCTTGCAAGCTGTGTTAATTTCCAGAGTTTTGAAAAAACTGACTTTGGCAAGTTTTGCCAGTGTTCTCATTGCTTTAATGGAGATCCCAACTCTCCATTCTAGCAGTGCTTTTCCCTGCAGTGTCGTTTTAACTGTATTTGAAAGAAGAACAATCCACAAAAGTTTGAAGAGGCATTAATTGTACATTTATGTGGACACAAAGTAGATGATGATATCATGTGGATGATAATTAAAATTCTTCTCAAATGCCTATTATGTGGAAAATAAAATATGCTTGACAGTCATTTGGTGGTGTGTTCCAATGACATGGGATTCTGACAGTTGTCATACAGTGGGAGTCCTGGTTATTTTTGCTCTAATGAAGAAATGCTAATACATTCACGGGTTTAACTAAAATATTTGATTTTATTAACTGAGTTGAATCCATTAAATCTTTAAAAGATTGCCTTTTGTGAAAAGTGTTTATGCCCACACACCCTTTAGGGTGTAGTGATGGTAGTTGGTATTATAGACATGGGTAGAGACAAAAGGCATTCACCATGACTGCAGTAAGAGAGCCAGCTGCTGTCTTCTGTTAGTGTTCATCACCCATTTTTAGCCCTGCCTATGTTAATATTCAAATATTTTGATTCAGTTATTCACACAATTTCATTCTAATGGGAGCATGCTAAGGCTGAGATATATTTCCAGTCACAGCAGTGTTGGTAGTTGTAATTTGGTTTTTGTGACTGAGTGATGAGCAATTGCCATTATGGTGGTCTACTAAAATTGCACTTTGCTTCTCCATATGGTATATAGTGCCTCTCTACATGTGATTCTTTCCATCTTTCCAATTGAATATGAAAAAGCAATATTCTGTGACTTATATATTTAAAAGTATTACATAGAATAGAAAAATGATGTTAAAATAGAGTAATGGAAAAAAATAGTATGGTGGATGTGCACAGAACATAACAATGGTGACATTCATTCAGTTATTGAACACATATTTAGGAGCACTTACTTTACAGCAGGTCAGAAGTTGTTCTTGATTCTGGGGATATAGCTTTGAATGAGACAGATAAAAATCCCTGTCCTCCCTTCTGTCACTGGCTTTCTATGGAGGAGAGTCATGATAAGTAGGTTAAATATATAGTTTTTTAAACTTTTAAAAAATGGTAAGGAGAAAAATAAAGAAGAAAGGGGACAGGGAATATTGCTGTGAGGTGTTGTGATAATATAGAGAGTGGCCAGAAACGTACTTAACTAAGAAAGTAACGTTTCAGCAAAAATCTAAAAGAATTTTCTAGCCAGAGGGACCAGCAAATGCATCATCCACAAAATGGAGCTGTGCCTGGAATAATCCAGAACACTAGGGAGGCCTAGGTGCCTGTGGCAGAATCAGGGGGCAAAGGTAGCAGGAGATAAGGCTAAGAAGTTCCTGAATGGCAGGTCCCTGTTGACCACTGGAAGGACTTTGGATTTTGCTCTGTGTGAAGTAGAGAACCACTGCAGAGTTTGGCCAGGAAAGTGACATGACCTTATATACATTTTAAGCAGATCATATTGGCTGCTATGCTGAGCATGGCCATTGGGCAGAAACAGGGAAATCACTTAAGGGCTATTGCAGTAATATCAGTGAGAGGCAATGATCTCGATAAGAGTAGTAGCAGTCTAGGTATTAAAGATTTGTTGGATTCTAGATATATTTTGCAAGTAGAGCTGAAAGAATGTCCTTACAGATAAAATATAGAGTGTGAGAAAAAAGAGTCAAAGATGACTAACTTTTTTTTTGAAGGGGGGGGGGGCTTGAACAAATGTAAAAGTGGAATTTCCACTTACTAAGACAGGGAAGACTTTTAAAGGGACAGATTTTGTGTGTGGGTGGGGAGGTTGGAATATCAGGAGCTTGATGTTAGACATGTTAAATCTGAGATGCCTGTTAGATATCATAGATGGAGATGTGGAATAGGCAGTTATATACACAGACCTAGAATTTAAGGAGACATCTAAGCTGGAGGTATATTTTGAGAGTTACCAGTGTACAGAAGGCATACACTGGTAGAGAAGGGTAGTGATCCCAGATATGAGCCTTGGGGCACGTCACCATTTAGACACTGGAAATAGGAGGAGGAAACCCAGAGCGTGTAGTGTCCTAGGAGCCAAGAGATGAATGTCTCAAGGAAAAGAGTGAACAGGTAAGGACTAAAAATTGACAATTTGGTTTAGCAATAAAGAAATCATTATTTGATTTGGGCCAGTAATCTCCCCTAAAATGGGGAATTTATCATTTCAACAATAATTCTCTATATTTCAGAATGATGCTAAACATTTTAATGGATGATAGAAAGTATACTGAAGTAGAATTAACAATCACAGTCATTGGGCAAGAAGTCATTTCCTGGCTCATTAGATGATGTACCTGCTCCGAAAAGATAGTAATTCAAAGGGGACGGTGGGATTCACACCCACTGTGAATGGTGTGAATGGTGTGGTTTTACCATTGAGTTCTGGTGTGAGAGGTAAAAACTTGTTACAGTTTTACACTGAAAAAGCTATTTTTTGCATTTTTGTGTTTGAGGTATGAAAACTCTTTGAGCTCTCAGAATGAGAATATTTATATAATTTGGAGTGGAATCAGATTTGTATTTGTACAATACACGTGTATTTTCAGAAAAGTATTCTTGGCTTTTAATTGAAATTTTGATGTACATATTTAACTGTTATTATATCTGAGATTCCAGATAGAATTGCAGTCAACACAAACCTTGGTGAGCAAAGAAGTCACTAATATTTGTTTTGGTCACTTGACATGTTTTTTAAAAGAAGTATGGATTGGATAAGAAAATTAAAAGAGGAAAAGCGTGTGAAATTATTTTGTAATAAAAAAGACCTGTGCACATGTTAGGTTGATTATTACAGAAAACCTTTTTACATTTTTTTATTTGAGGGAATCTGTGATATAGGTAATAAAATAGGGAATAACCAAAATGTTAATTTTGGATTTTGTAATGTAATTTGAATGGGCATAGACCTGATATTCTGGAAAATTATTTCACCTTGATAATCTGACTAAAGAAGCTAGAAAGTTATTTAAAATATCTCCCCTTACCAGGGTGCCTGGATGGCCCAGTTGCTTAAGCATCCGACTCTTGATTTTGGCTCAGGTCATGATCTCAGGAACATGAGATGGAACCTGTGTCAGGCTCCATGCTCAACAGAAAGTCTGCTCGAGGTTCTCTCTCTCCCTCTGCCCTTCCTCCCGTCTCTCTCTCTAAAATAAATCTTCAAAAAAAAAAAAAAAGAAAGAAATTATCTCCCCTTTCCTATTCTCCTTGGTTTCTGTGTTCTTGGCTCTCTGGGAGAGGTCATGGGTGATATGTCTTTGCAGAAGAATGAGAGAGGTAGGATTTTATCAAGTTAGTCTTTGAAATCTGGTTTGTTGAAGTTTTTTACCATATAGACATGTGAATTTGCATATATTGCTCAGGTCCTTAGTCCTGATGTGATGTTCTCCATTGTCTTCTAAGATCCTTGATGGTAGCAGCATGACTTAAAGTTTGTTTTTCCATATACTGTTTACCGATGAGCTGAGTTGTGCTAGATCATCCATCATTCCTAGAACTGGTAAAACAAAATCCTAAAGAGTTTAGGCTTTAGAGAACAAAAACTAGGATTGGAATCCTGGCTCCATCACTTCATGATAAGTCTCTCAATCTCAGCCTGCTTTCTTACTTGAAAGTAAGTCTTGTACATAACTCTTATTAATATAATATGGCAATCAACTCATAATCAATAATTACTGCTAATAATATAATGACACTCTGTGATACAAGTTGCACCCTCAGCAGACCATTTCTCCTACCTTCTTTGGAGGCGCTGGAAATAATAAAATGTCTGCATTGCAAAATCCTTTTCAAATAGTCTGTCCAAAGCCAGAGCAAACTTTGAAATCACAAAACGAAATTTTCCTTGCTTAAAACGTATCTCTGAGGGAAAACCATTCAGTTGTTCAGATAGCATGTAAGACATGCTATAAACCCTAGTCTTGACCCACTCAGCCTCTTCAGCTCTTTGTTCCAGCAGCACTGCCCTTCCTTCTGCTGCTTTAGTGTGCCAAATTTTTTCCTGCTTCAGGAACTTTACTGTTGCTAGGGACCCTCTCACTTTCTATCCCAGCCTCCATCTATTGGTCAGCTCCTGCTCTTTCACTTCTCATCTTGAGAGTGCACTCAACATTTCAACAGTATTTGATGGCATGCATATGGCTGGAGAAGTCAGGAATGCTGGAATCCTCTTCCTACCAAGTTTCCAAGGAATAATAACACATGACAAAGGACTACTGTCTCATTTAATGGGCTAGTTCTGGGTATCCCCAAGAAGAATTTGGTGAAGCAAGTTGGAGAAGATGGGTTAGATTGAAAAAGAGAGTGGAAGTAAGATGCCCAGACCTTTAAGAAGGGGTTCTGACTCAATTTACCCATTTCTCCATAAGAAATGAGAGTTTAGGAATGCTTGACCTCTTAACGTCTCACCATATAAGAAACATTTCTCACTAGTGTTTACTCACTGTGCTGAGGTAAGGCTCAAATTCAAAAATCCTAAAAGCAATAAAGGATGAAAGGTTCTTTGTGCATAGAACCAATCAGTGCCATATAATAAGACCATTAGTTTCCAATTTTTTTCTTATAATCTTGTGATAAAGAGGATGGATGGACAGGCAGACATTTTCCTTTCCCTTCCACCATTCTAATGGAAATCTTCCCCTGCTCCCTTGTTTCCCCAAACACTGGACTCTGTCTGCTTATTCACCAGGCCTTGCTATATAGGTCTTACTGGCTTTCTGGGGAGTAGCTGTCCACACTGCTCATTGAAGTCTAGGAGAGGGTAAATCCCCTTGAAAGTTCAAACTAACCCCCAAATTCTTAGTGCATTCTGCCAAACATGATGCAGAGGGTCCTGAAGTATCCCAGCTTTCTTTCAGGCTTCTTCTTTTCCTTAAGGGAGCCCAGGAGTGACAGGGGTGCTCCCCTTTCTCATCAGGGAAGCTACTCTGATTCCACGCCATAAGAACCCCAAGGAGAACTAACTCATCAAAACTGTGTCAGTCCAGTTCCTTGAGAAGCAGATGCCAAGATGGAATACAAGGATTTTATTAGGGAAAATGCCTAGTGCAAGAGAAAATACAGTCAGAAAAGGCTGGGAGAGTCATTAGATGCAAATCTGACCTTTAGTGAATGGTAGAAGAAGAGAGGTAGGGAGGGTTAGGTGGAAATGTCTTAGACTACTGTGTAGTCTACAGAAGATTCAACAGGGGCCATCAGAGAGCTTTTTTTTTTTTTTTTAAGATTTTATTTATTTATTTGACAGAGAGAGACAGGCAGCGAGAGAAGGAACACAAGCAGGGGGAATGGGAGAGGAAGAAGCAGGCTTCCAGCAGAGGAGCCTGATGTGGGGCTCGATCCCATAACACCGGGATTACGCCCTGAGCCAAAGGCAGAAGCATAATGACTGAGCCACCCAGGCGCCCCCATCAGAGAGCTTTTAAGCCCACATCTGTGGTGAGGTGAAGTGGCTACCTTTCTCCTAGGAACAGGTTGGGCTTTGTACCTCTGCCTTGCTCAGTGATTGGCTAGGAGCAGCCCATGTGAGGTACGGTCTCCACACAAGGGGTGATGGATTTTTCAGAGCACTAAAGATTGGGCTTTTGATCATTTACAGTTCCTGCTCCAGCACTTACCATGAGGGACAGCATAACACAGTGGTAAGGGGTGGGGCTCTGGATCTCTACTACTGCATTAACTTTAATCGCAGCTCTGCCAGTTTATCTTAATGTTGGGCAAGACACTTACCTTCACCATGCCTCCATTTCCTCATCTGTGAAGTGAGGAGAATAATTCTGTCTAGTAGTATTGTTAGGATATTTAAATGAGTTAATATATGTAAAACCTTAGAAAAGTGCCTAGCACATAGTAAGTACTCAAGCACACTACTAACAGAATGAACTTGTGCAAAGGTACTTAACCTCACACTCTCATTTTCTTCATCTCATGATGACAGCACAGCACATATGCCATGTGGCTGTTGTTGAAATTAAGTGAGATCATTTTATGTAAAGCTCCTAGAATGGTACCTGGCATGGGATAAGTGCTGAATAAATAGAAGATAACATTTGTCATTATCAGAATCAGCAGCAGAAGCAATGGCAGCGGGATTCTCATTGTAGCTTCTTTTTTCTACACGAGCATTCTTTTCTCAAAGTAAAACCTGTTCAGTTAATAACCATTCTTTCAATGTACTGTTGCTGAGTCCCCACATTGTGTGTGATACTGTTCTAAGTACTGAGGTTGTTTTCTTTTCATCCCAAGCTGTTCCAGATCCATTTTTAATTAAAATTGTGGTGAATATGATAGCGTAGATGATTTAGTCTTCTCTAATTTGGCTTCACTTGTAAAAACATGTCCATAAGTACATAAAGGTTAAAGATCTTGCTCCATCTTACATCATAAAGAGCTGGCTCAGTTTGGATTGGAATTGTCTCTTAATTCTTTACTCAAGAAGGCTTTAAATGTGAGGCCATCTTTTTAAAAAATAACCCTAATAAATTTGTCATCTGCTATTCAAAATAAAACACTGAAGTATGTGTACCTAAAGAAATTCTTATTTAATAAATACATATTAGAAGCTCAAAGAATCCTGTTGTAGGGGCTTTTAGTATTGGAACTGACAGATTTTGATGAATAGGACTCATCTGTGATATGCTCAATATAGTGCATAATGAGGCTTTTAAAACATTTATTAAGTCTATACTGTTTTCCAGGTACTTGGGGGATACAAAGGTGGCATAGTCCCTGCCCTTGAGGTACTTATCCAGACAAATAGATAATCACAGTAGCATGCAGTAAGCTCTATGTTAAGCTTAAGCACAGGATATCTGGCGTACAAAGAAAAGGACACAGTGTCATTTGAGATTAAAATTGTCTGAGAATAATAATAAGAACAAAATACCCCAAATAACAGGATCAAACTTTATTTCTCTCTCAAGTCCAAAAAGAGTTCAGTAGGTGATCTGTCTTTCTAGCATATTCCAGTGTATTATGTACATGTACATTACGACATATATTTATTGCAATATAGAAGAAAAACGATATTCAGTGCTTTAGTGTATTGTTGATAAATCCAGGCAAAATACCTACTAAGGAGTTGAATAAGTATTAAATAATCAAGTGATTCATTTCCAAGATGCCTTATACTATGTAAGAATCTTTGGTGGATTTGTTGTATGTTTAAGAGGGCTTTATCATATTTGGTGACATTTGTTGGTGGTTTTTTGGAGGGATAGGGATGCTTTATTACATTTTCCCATTTAAAATAATAGAGGACAGACTCACACTATCTGAAAATCCACAGTTCAATGCATTTGCAGGAAAATATTTGGTGCAGATAAAGAGGAATACCTTTAATGAATCCTAAAACAGAGTGGAAAGGAGATTGAGTAGACAGGCAAGGAGTTCCTTTTCAGTAATATATTCTAAATGTAATGTGGAATAGTGAGCAAGTATTTTTCTAAGTGACATTACATACACACACACACACACACACACATTCAGATACACGTAAACGTACCAATTTTAGTTTCTTCGTTCACACGCATTTGTCTGCTTACTCATGCATGAGTTCTCCCTCTAGGGAAACAGTTGAGAATTGCAGGCTATTTTTTAAAAGAACAGCTCTCAGTTTGGAGTGATTTTGAGTTGTTTTGCTTTCTAGAGAAAAATACAACAAAGAAGAGAAGACAGTAGCTTAATCTTAGGGAGCTTTTCAGTGCTAAGTTATCCAACTCATTTAAAAGACTCTGTTACATCCTAAAAGAGTAAGAAAATGTTATTAAATGTTTAGTATTGATCACTAACAAATTTTAGATCTAATATATAATATAGAACAGTGTCATACTTATGTGTTGTATATAAATAGCACAGTGTGTTTCTAACATAATCAAAGTTTTTCAAATATTTTATAGTTTATATAATTCATATGTAGTTTCAGTAAATTGTGATGGTATTATATAATTGTGGGCTTTGGGTTATTATTTTAATGTGGCTAGAATTAGTTATTAAAACCCTAAACTTACAATATGTTTACTGTAGCAAAATATAGCCTGATTTGATGTATCCAGTATACCTCATTCGGGTTTCACTAAGGTACTTATCACAAAAATCAGGCTATAAAACATGATTTTTTATTATTATATGATTTTATTAATCAGCTTTAAAAATGTATTGGCATGTTTATGAAGTGAGTTTCCTTAACTTGCCTCTCAGTTATTTCTATTGCTACATATGTCTTTCTGTTTCTAAATTTATGACTTTTTATCTTCCTTCTTCACTTCTTTGTTCCTTGTAATATTTGTCCATCTTGTTCTGTTTCCTATGATTTCTCTACAAGTTCTCTTTTAGCTTTATTTTAGAGGTTTTCTTTAGTTAGATGTACTCCTGGTTCTGAGTTTTATCCCAGTTTGGTCATGATTGTTAGGTGTTAGATCCTCATTTGTGAAAGAGATGCTGATCTTGAACTCATAGGGTTATTGTGAAGATTAAATGAAATAAGGAATGTAAATGCCTGACATACTAAAGGCACTCAAATGGTATTTGTTACTTTCATTAACATTTTAATTCCATGACTTCAGTTATCTTTGTCAGTATCTCTAAGCTAGCCATGATTCAATGTGGAAACGGACGACTTAGAGCCTCAGTATCCAGGGCATGGATTATTGGTAGTCATCTTGGAGGCTGGCTACATTTTTCAAGAAAAGCAGTAGTATTTTCTCATTTACCTGGAGGAGGGAGGCAGTGCCTTGTGTCTGAAAGAGCACATATATGCTCATATAGGATCCTTTAAAAAACTTTTATTGTTGTCCATTGCTAACTGGGCAAAGTATGAACACCTTAGCTTGGCATTGTAAGCTCTCCAAGATTCTGTCCTTAACCTACTTTTCTCCCTTTATTTCCCACTACTCTCTTTAACTGAGGAAGTATCTACCTGTTTGGGGCCCAGTATAGGTTTCAGGAAGTCCTCAAGCCTCAGGAATTATGTAATAGTGTATGTAGGAATATATGTGCATTTTTTTTTGCCAAGAAATTTGCCCACATTTTCTGCTGTTCCTTCCTTTCAGGAACAGTTTAAATGACAACTTGTATATGAAATCTCATCTGATCAACAGAAAGATCATTCCCACCCTCACGCCACCCTACCTCCCAAAAAACCTATTTAGTATTTTTAATTATTATTTAAAGACACTTTTTGCATTCTACCTTGTGTCACCATTTTATGAGTTCATGTCTTATCGCGTTAATAAATCTCTAAGGCCTTTGAGAGCAGAAGTCATACCTAAATTATTTTTGATTCTCCCAAAACTTTTATTTTCCCAGTAAGATATGTTCATCTTAGAAAATTTAGAATATATGGAAAACGAAGTAGGAAAGTAATTCTCATCCATCCTCTGCAGTTTAAGCCTTAAGTTTGAGGAATAAAGAACAATACATTCATGAATTTTTAATTATACCTACACGGATGAATGATTTAAAATATATCCATGTATTTTTGTTCAACTTATTTGGATAGGCAAGCTTTTTATTGTAAAAATTGGCTTCGTAATTTTCTATGCATTCTAAGACCAAATTGGCATTCTTTTGGCTTATTGGCTACTACATGAAATCTGCTTTACAGCAGAAATAGATGAACCCAGAGCCTGGGCCCAGGAGGCCTTGTGGTTCATTAGCCTGGAAGACTTAAATTGCCAAATAGGTCATGTGGCCTTGTGGCTGGGGCAGACAATCTCTGCCTCTCTGAAGGGGCAACCACAGGGTAAGCTACATAAAATGATCAATATGACCACATCTCTACCACCAAAACTCTTAAAGATTAATACAACACATGTAACGGGAAGCACTTGGAATGCCCTCAGAGAATGTAAATAATATAAATCAGCAGTTTTATTATTTCCTTATTTCTTGACAGTAAGCTAATGTAAATATCCTCTTTTGTCATGAACTGCTGTCTCATCTCCCTATTAAATTATTAGAAATGAACTAAAAAGATCATTCCGCACTTAGAAATTCATACTTGCCAACCTCTTTATTAATAAAAGCCATAAAAAAAATGTCTTTGGTCTTACCTTCTTTGTTTGATAGCTAGCTTCTTACTGTCATTAAGTTATCACATCAGACTATATCCTGTGCCCTAACTAGTCCAGTGACAACTACTTTAATTTTTGTGGATTTTTTTTTTTCATGAGAATAGAGAAGAAATGAGAAACTCAAGGATTATCATATTTACTTGGCACAGTATAGATTTTGAGGTACTTATTTCATAGATGCTCAAGGTAGTATCAATAATAGTGGTCTTGATTTTTATCTTTTGCTGTGCTGTTGAGGCAATAAGTATACCAGAGACATCAGTTTTCATTTCCATATGCATTTGTCTTTGCTCGGTAAGAAAAATATGAAAAATTACTTACCCTTGAAATTCAGATTAAAGAAAAGTTTAATAGTTAAACAGTTACACACCAGGGTGTTTAGGTTATCGAATTGTTATAAAATGGAGGAAAACATTCCGGATTCCGATTGGATGTGTTAAAGAACAGTGATTATTTAATGTACATAAGTAGTCACCAGTAATGGATCTGATCTAATCATGTAAAATTAACTTCGTAAACAGAATTTAAGAGCCCAGTGTAACTTTTAATCTCTTAGCCATAATATTTCTACTGTAAAGCTTCTAAAAGGACACTTAATAAGAAGTAAACATTTAGGTATGTTTGTCAAACTGTTGAATATATTTACCTAAAAAAAATAAAAACCCATGCAATCAGTTGATTGTATATCTTAACTATGCCAAGATTTCTTTGAAATGTCTTATTTTAATATTGTACCTACCTAGCATGTTAAAAAATATAATTTGTGATTTGGAATTACATATATAATTTAGGAATCTATAAAATCTTCTATATAGGCCAACAATGGAAGCTGAGTGATGTTTGACAGTCTTGCCCTAAAACAATACCATTTTCAACATGATGGAAAATGAAATGCTTCCTTTCTCAGCTTCTGCATTATCACATTGGTGATGAGTCAACACAACTTTTTGCCAAATCCCCTTGTAACAAGACAAATGAAAGCATGAATGTCTTTCAGTTATTTTAGTTGAATTCACATATGTTAAAATAGGATATCCCTTAAAATATTTTAGGGATTAAAAGTATTCAGAATACATATTTCTTTCACCAAACATATAGATTCTTTAGAGTCATCTGGATTCTGAAAGAAGAGTAACAGTGGAGATTTAGTAAACAGCCATGTATTGTTCACATTCTCTGTGTTCATCTTTCTCTTAGAATCAGCGGAACTGATTATAGTTTACTAATGATCAGAAATGTGCCATAGTAGTGTTGAAGAAAACTGACAACAGAGCTATTAGATTACTAAAATTATTTTACTTTATCTGAAAAGACTTTGTCCTCTATTAGTGTAGAGGCTTTGACTACAATTTCAGCAGAATATACTTGTGACTTTTTATTTTTCCTTAAGCTCTCATGATGTTAGTATTGGCATAATGGATGTATGAAACTAAGGTATCAAAACATAATGGAAGAAGTACAAGTTATTCATATTACTTAAATATTTATAATTGCAACATTTTTCCAAAGGTTTTTTTTCTATAATTTGTAGATATTTGGCCATCATTTCTATAATTGGAAAATATTTTGAATTTTAAAAAACACGGTACTCAAGTACTTTGAATTATTTCGATAAATGTCGCTTCAGTTTTTAAATAGAATTTTTAATATGGTTTATTCATTTTTCTTAACATATGAAATGATGTAAAGAAGCCTTTGAATCCAAAATATATGTGAGCTGTTTAAACACAGTTATGCTATAGCCAGAAAAGCAAAATTCAGCTGCTTACCTCTGTTTTCATTCTTATTTTCACCAAAGGATACTCTCCCTAACTATTCTATTGTTGAGAAAGAAGTCTCTCAAAGTGAAAAGCACAGAAACAGTTTAAATATACTTTCTGTGGATTTTTAACTTTGGTCTATTATGTATTTACTCTCTTTCTTACAAATCTCATGCGAAGGTTTTGAGAGCTTGTTGTAATAAAAACAAAGACATAAAATAAATACAAGCATGGCATGAGAATTTTAGCAACTTTTTATCTTATGATCATGGAACTTTCCCTTGCAAACCTTTAAGTTACCTGCGATCACTCCCATGTGACTAAAGATTACACAGGTGGCCATAAGTAGTGATAAGAACAAACTACAAGAAGACAGCCTGAGGCTACGTGAAAAGAAGTGCTAAAGGAGAGATTATCACCTCCCATTTTCTGTCCGGGTAGAGGGGTGGGAATTTCAGTTTTACCACTTCCTCTATATATTTAGCGATATATAAATGATTAAATGATACTTCTGTACCCTGTTCTTTATTCCCCAACAAAGTATTTTCATGTATGGCCTAGAATAGCAGTTTATCTATATGTGAGTATAATTTGCCAGTGATTCTAAATAAGGAAGTGTTATTCTTGCAACTGGGATTAAAAATATAGAAGATGTTCCTCAATATGGAACAGTAATTACAGAATTCAGATTCTCTTGAATTGATGTAAACTAAAATCTGGGGGAAATAATTGGACAGGCAAAAGCTTCATATGGGTAAACATCCAGAAAGCAATAAAAACAAATCTGCAGCATGATGGTCTAGCTTCCAAGGTATATAATGGTTATTGCTAGGCAGAGGTGAAACCTTTTTTGAATGTCAAGATGATGCATTTGTGGTGAAGTCCTGAAATCTTTAAACTTTAATATCTATTTATTTTAATTCAGCCATTTATTACTTGAATGCTTATTACTTGGGCCTTTCTAAGGCATCAGCAGTATACTCTGTTATGGGAGAGAAAAAGCAGAGTAGAAGAGAAAGCCTTTCCTTTGGAAGTTATAACAATAGAGGCAGAAAGAAGTAAGCCTATATACAGTAATTAGAATACAGAAGCAAATGTTTGATAATACAGTCTGAAGTATTGACTTTAAAGGAAAACAATGAGGGACATGTTCCAGGAAGTCTATTGTAAAGGGTCCTATTGGAGACCAGTGATGCGTGTGTATTGGAGGAGAGGAAGTGGGAAGGAATCCAGGCCTAGAGGACAACATAAGCACAGATGTACAGTTACTTGAGGTGGGGGGTGGGAGATGGGTGTGTACAGAGGTATGTGTTTGTGTGGAGGTGTGTGCATGGAAATGTGTGTATCTGTTAGGGTATTTCTGTATGGTCTTAAAAACAACAGATCATCCTGAATTAAACAGAAAGAACAGACTATATGGGAAAACTAAAAGTAAAGCTTAGAACTGACTCTGTCAGTCAGAAGTACCTTATGACCTACTCATGATCGTACTTCCTTGTTTCATGTGTGAATGTCCAAACCCTTTCAATAGACTCTAGCTTCCTAGAGCTGTCTCTAGAGTTACTCACATCATACCCGTGCATATGGGTTTGGAGTCTGGCTTGTCCTAGAGTGCTGGAAATGGCATCTAGGAAGAGAAAATGGGATACCCCTGGAACATCATGGATTTATGTTTATTCATGAGGGTTTGTTTAAGAGGAATTCTGTTTGTATAAATCCTCTGTAAATAGAAATGTTTTATTGCATTTTAGTCAGATTTCACCCCAACTCCTTAAGAAGAAACTTAGAATTTTTAAAAATAAAATGTGTAAAGTAAATTCATAATGTGAAGCAGCAGAGCAGAGTAGAATCTGAATAAAACATCTTGTATATTAAATTCTATGATCTTTGTCTCTGATCATTTCCCTCCTCTATCTCACATGGCCACTTATATTCTCATGCATTCATTCAGAACAGTCTAGGGAGGGGCGCCTGGGTGGCACAGCGGTTAAGCGTCTGCCTTCGGCTCAGGGCGTGATCCCGGCGTTACGGGATCGAGCCCCACATCAGGCTCCTCCACTAGGAGCCTGCTTCTTCCTCTCCCACTCCCCCTGCTTGTGTTCCCTCTCTCGCTGGCTGTCTCTATCTCTGTCAAATAAATAAAATCTTTAAAAAAAAAAAAAAAAGAACAGTCTAGGGAATGCTTGTGAGTGGTATAGTTCCTATTCTGAAATTGTCTTTGCCTTTTAGGGGAAAACAGACATGTAGACTTCCAGTTCAATCTAATAAGACACTAGCTATGTGGGTGCACTGTGGGGTAAATAAAAAGCACTATGGAGTCCTAAAGAAGAAACAACTGACCAGACCTACAGGGTTTGTGGAGATGGGATGACAAAAACTAAGGAAGATTTCCAGAGGTGATACACAGGATTTAGGGTCCTAAGAAGCTGACATTTTTTAGGAAGTGAAGAAGGAAAAGAACATTCCAGGCTGGTCTAACTCTCCTGTTCCTTGGTAACTGGTTCTTGCTTTTTCCAGCCTGTTGCTTTTTCCTTTGTCCATCTTGGATTGACAACTTTTTTGCCACCTGTGCCTAGTTTCCCTCTGTTCACTGATGATCCAGATTAAATCCTCCCGTATGTTTTATGCTAATTTTAGTGGGTAGTATGGGCCTTTGTAGGGATATGGTGCTCTTATCTCACCAAATAATCTCCTCCCTGTGGTTTGCTTTGCCCTGGGCATGATGTTTTTGTGTTAATTACCAATTATATGAGTTGGATTCTTAACTATCTTTCAGGTATATACTTAGGTGTTTTGGACTTTGTATCACATGTCTCTTCAATAATAAATTCCATGGGTTGTCTCACCTTCAGAATAGCCAGATGCTCTTGGCTTTGTTTTTCATGGATACTCCCTTTCTACTACTACTCTAATCATTAAAGAAAACCCCTCAGCAAAGAGCAGCAACACTGTGAGGGCTGATTTATAGATCAAGATTTTTTAGAAAATTTTACTCTCTATAGCATGTTTGAATAGTAACCAGAAATATAATTTAGTCTTTATATAAATGATCATTTGGTATTGGGTAGGCTCAAATATGTCTGAGAAATGAGAAAAATAGGATACCTTGGGATAGCATTTCTCAGATGCACACTCAGTGGTTCACAAGTTCTAATTATTTTCTTTTGATTTTATGTTTTTACCTCAATTGAGTGATTCATTTACCAATAGAGTTGCCAGATAAAATACAGAGGTCCTGTTTAATTTAAATTTCAGATACACAACAAGTAATGTATTTGTATGTCCCTAGATTTTAGTACATCCCCCAAAATTTTAGTAAAGTACATGCTTATACTAAAATTCATGTCCCTCAATAGGACATACTAAGAAGTATTCATTGTGTATCTGAAATTCCAACTTAACTGGGTGCTCTTTTTATTTATTTGCTAAATTGGGCAACTCTATTGGTAATAAAGATTAAATTTCTCTTTTTCAAGGATGATTCACAATTAAAAGAGATTTTTATAGTCCATGACCTGAGGTTTTTGTCAGTGTTTTTCAGAATGGGTGACTGTGGAAATATTTTTGTCAGGTCTCAGAGATTACTTTTTCCCTGAACATGTGTCTGCTCCTTACTCAAGTTTTAAAAGCACGCCTTTGAAACTGTGGAACTCTCTTTGCAAAATTATTCTTCATTATCTGGGTCATTATCAACAGAACAAATATCAAGAGACTACAGGGTTCTAGGAATTTGGAGCTCAAGGAATATTAAAGATCACTTAGTCTAAATTGTTTTTATTACAGTTAAGGAATAGAGCCATAGCTTTTGATGTTAAGTGACTTTAATAAGTTAATAAGTTAACAAGTTAATAAGCTGAGACTGATTCCAAGTCTTCCAGTTCTTCGTCCTATGCTATGAAGTATGTAAATATGAGGCTGTATGCTTTTTCTTCTACAAGGCAATTAAGATGTGTAACCGTTAATTAATGAAAAGAAGAAAATTGAATGCAATATCTTTTTAAAATACATTGACTTGGGCATTATCAACCATAACTAACACTTCCAATAGCACTAATTGGTTACTAAACTCAACCAATCATCTATTGCCAGTTGTTAAGAGCCAGGAGTCATACTGCTTAGTTTAAATTCTTGCCTTACCATTAACTGGCTACATTACTTTAGCCAAATATTCTCTCTGTGCCTCAGTGTCAAAACAACGGTAACTACATCAAAAACTGTGCTAAGAATAACATGAGAGTATCTGTAAAGAATTTCTAATAATACCTGACACTGGTAAGGGTCTAATAAGGGTTACCTATTATTATCTTGTTTATTGTTCTTGGTATTGTTAACATATCTGATACCTACAAATGGTGAGGTTAATTTCCCAATTTTTGTCAGAGTAAATGTGTCTAAAATGTGTTGATGAGTGTGATTAAACAGCTTCAATTTAGATATAGATTTTTAGTGACTCCACAGAAGATTCAGGGGTATAACATTCAGCATTTTATAAGTTGTTGCTTTAATACTTTTTAAAAAACAATGGAGTCCTTCTTCTCCAGTTTTACCAACCAAAGACAAATATCCAAATTCCTCCCCTTATGCCGTTAGCGATACCACATTTGAGACTCAGCCCAAATTTTCTTTTAATCTTTTCAATATTCATTAGGAAAATGTGCCCACAGCAGGAAGTTAGTATTGGAATTTGTGAGGTTATGCAATCCTTTTAGAGATTAAAAAAAATTTTTTAAGCAGTCAGTTTCCTTCAGTGACTTCCCAGGAGACTCAATTATTCACTCATGGGAAGAAGAAAAAGAGTAGCTTCCCACTACCATTCTGATAATCCTAATTAGAGGTTTATAACCAGAAAGTTTGGGATAAGTTTCCAATTTTAGTGGCTGTAGTGTGTTAAATTCCAGAAGAGCCACAGGGGAAACTGATTTAAGCTTAGTAACACTTTTGGTAAAAAAAAAAAAAAAAAAAAAAGACCAAGTAATGCTTTTGGGTAGAAAAGGTCTTTTTTAAAAAAATAAAGCAAAACCTCACCTCCCTTAAATTTACCGAAACAAGTAGATTGCTACTTTTCTGTAGATTCAAACCTGATATAATACCCCAAAAGGCACAGAAGAGCTTCCTTTGTTTTCCTGAAATACTCAAATGCACAAAATTCTGCTAAAAGTTTATGAGAAGTTCCAGATGAATTTTCTTCGTGTTGGTCTCTTCGCGTAGGTGTGGCAAAGACTGAGGCATTATGTATCCCTGGTCCTCTGTGAGACACATAACCCCTGCCAGGGCATCAGAAGTAGTTTCGGACTTCATAAAGTCCCAAGTTCACATTTAGGAAGGCCTATTACTTGTTGTCAGCTTAAGAGCTTAAATTCAGGTAAGAATTCCCTAAATTTCTCAAAAGATATTGACCAAGAGGAGTCAAATATAACAATAAAGGGATAGCTTCTTGATGTGCAGTAATGTCAAGCAGGTCTGCTGTGGAAAATCCTACCCATTCATTTGTTCACAGATGTATATCCATTTATGCATTTCTGAACTGATCCATGCATTCTTCATTGATCCTGCATGCATTGAGGACTACAAACTATGCCAAGGATTAGAGATACAAAGACAAATAAGTACATTTCCTGACCTTATGGCCTCTGTCTGCAACTTGTACTAGAGCCTTCAAAAATGATCAGGTCTAGTTCTAGCCTCAATTCTGTAAGACTAGCACTGAAAGGAATCCAATAAAATCTTGGAAAATTATATCACTTGATAATTGGAAATCAGAGCAAATTATAATGTCCGTATTAGCAGTGACCACATCTTTAACATTATATAACCACTTTGCCCAGCACAGTGCCTAGCATGTACTTGGTAAATTGTTTTAAGAGTGGAGTAATATCTAGATATATTCTTTGAAAAGCATGGCATCTTTTAGTTTCACACAAGCTGAAATCATCTAAAGTTGTCACTCATATAAAAAGCTTTCTTCAAGACAGAAATGGAAGAGGCCAATGTGGGGATTTCTGATGGGATAGGGAATGGTATAACTTTTGTGTCTGCTTTTAGATCAATAAATACATTTTAACCTGAACTTCTCCTAGCAACTCGTGTCTCTGAATAAGTATCTCGTACAGGACAGAATGACAACTGTTGTTCATACAAAGTGGCATATTAAGATCACGAAGTACTTTCCAGCTATCTGACCCATAACCTCTGCCATCAGAATCCCTTTTGTGATCTGAGTTATGTACATAACTTGGTTTCCTTATTCCCAAGGCTGTTTAGAGGTTAGGGGGTGGGGATGGCAGGCGCATTCTATGTTGGCATGTGGCTGAGGTGACAGGAGGATTTTAGCGGTTCGTGGGTGGGTGTTCAGGGAGCAGGTGGCATTGGGAGAAGGAAGTGACTGTCAGGATTCCGTGGCATTTGGGGGCGTGTATAGGCAGGCATAAAAAAAGAGTTGGATATTCTAAAAACACTTTGGTATTCTCATAAAGAGAAATGTAATCCAGGGCTTCTAATGTCCTGAGGCAGAGCATTTTAGTTTGTTACTCTGTGCGGAGTTTTAGGAAAGAGCCTGGAAAGTTAGAGAGAAATAAGAACGGTAACTGATTTGCACAGTATATTAGCAAAACCCGCATATCGTTTGATTTTTGAGGCAATGCTTTGGCAGGTCAATGATAGGGCTTTTATGTTCTTTTCTTAGTGAGGAAACAATTTTCACCTCAGTGTTTCTGTTGTTGGTCAATTTGAGAGGCCTCAGTTGCCGCAAATGAAACGAAGCTGTTTCAGTATGTTGATTGGAGCCACATCACCAACTGGTTACCTTTTGGGCTTGGCATCATGTGGCACTCATGTTCTGAACTGTGCAGAGTTGCTCGTCTCTTAAGAAGTTGTGGCATTCTAGCGTGCATAATGGAAGCGCTTGTGATTTATGTAACCGACATGATCTCAACCTTTTTTGGGACATGGAAAGAATACAATTTTTAATTCAGTTCTGTTGAACAAACAAACATCAGCTTCTCCCTTCCCGAATTCCAAAACGATACCATGGAAATATAAAATAAGGAAGGTGAAAACATGAGACATGAAAAACTTTGATACACTGACCACAATGGCATTACAAAGATGTTTCTAAAAATGAATAGTACGTCTCTTTTTCAAACAGGCTTTTGATAAGCTGTGGTCATTTGTAAACACGGTCACATCAGAATCGTAAAAAAGACAGTATTCAAAACCTTTGGGAAAATGGTTTTTAGAATTCAGTATAATATTTAAAAGATAAGAATATCCTTCAAATTCTCATGTCATTTTAAAGACATGATGGGGCTTAAACACCTTAAATTTAGACGTTCAGGTTGAAACATTTGTACATTTATAAGCTCAGAGTGAAATGGAAAAAAGGGGGATGTAAACTAAGTGTTTACTTAGACACTTATTAATCAGGGCTATGAAAGGGGGAAGACATGAGGACAGTTACATGGGAAATCGGCAGTTGTGTGGCGAAAGTGATGTTGGTGAGACAGCCCCAGCTGTCTAGTTTGTTCCTCACAGAAGTGTAAGTACAATGGAAAAAACAAGGGCATCTCTTGCTCCTCTGGGGTTTGCAGGAACCTCCTGGGAATGAGAGATAGAGGGCTCTGACATCCTTTGTGTTGGGATTTCTTCAAGTTACCGTAATGAGGTGTTTTCCTATTGCCTGGAGCTGGCTGGACTATAAGAGAATTCTTAAGCAAGGCTTATGTTAATATTTCTCTCTCTTAGGTATCTCCTTAATACATTTACATTTTGTAACTTGAAAGGATAGGTAGTGATATTCTAAAAATTTTGAAATAGCATTCAATATGTTGAGAATTCCACATACAAATGATCTTGATTGACTTTTGTTAAGTTTCAACATGGTTTAGGAAAGCTCTTTTGTTTGTAATCATTTCTTCCTTAGAAATCGCCATTCATGGTGATTTCAATACTTTCCAAAGGAAGAAATAACAGTATTTTTTAGAAGTACAGCGTGCATTAGCACCATATCTATTTTGAATAATGTCTGTTGCTAAATATTATACGGTTATGAGCCTATATGATAGAGGAGTCAACTTAATGATTCTTATGTATTTTTCAGCAACGAAAAGCAAAGAATATGAGGCACATTTGGTCTACAATTTCAGAGAGAAAATGTTAATTCTTTTCTAAGGCAGATCTTCCTTTCTACCTGACATTCATTTTGACAGTATGAAGAAACTGCAAATGGGTTGATCAAAGTGTGTTGACATTTTAGTGGGATTCAGATGATCTTTGGTATTCAGGCAGAGCTGATGGCTTCATCTGCAAGTGAGCCATATTGTTAAAATATTGGAACACTTCCCTACCACTTGGAAAAAGATCCCCTTCACTTAGTGTCCCAGAGTGTTCCCACCTCCCAGGCAGTAAAACGCTCTGTGATGCAGCATCCAAAGGAGTTTAGGACAGTATATCTTTGTATCAGACAGTCTATTTGGTTCTGTGATTTGACCAGAGTTATTAGTTTGCATTTTAAAATTTATATTCAGAAATACCAATGGATCGTGATTAATTTTAATAGCCCAAATAAGTTTTAATCCAAAGTGTATTGTGTCAAATAGATTTAATATAAGTACAATGGTTCAAAGCATTCACTTACAGTATTTTAAAAAACTGGTTTAACTAATAAGATATTCTCTGATAGGAAAACTTAATGAACCCACTAATAAGGAAGGGGAAAGAAATACTGGATCATAAAAATTATGGTCCTTCCCCCTAAAAATTTTTATTCTTTTTTTTGTATAACCAAAGAATATAATATAGCCAGCATTGATAGTTTTGTCCTCACAGAGACTACAAATTAGCATTGCTCATAGCACATAGTTTTTAATGGTAACAGAAAGAATATTTCAAAATAGTATTACGAATTTTCTAATTATAGACTCTGTGATATAGGAGGGAAGGTGCTTAACATCTATAAATTTTAGTTTTTTCATCTGGAAAATGAAGAGTAGAACTGAGTTATCTCTATAGTTCTATGATTTGTGTTTTTTCTCATGCCTCATTTTACGTTTCACATGGTTATTCCATTGCAAGACTAATAAGATAGACCCTGGTGTCCAGTTCTTGTTTCCAACCATCTGTTATTTGGAGCTAAGTGAGAGCTGTAAGAGGACTTAATGAATAATAGTCAGACTTATCTGGGCATCATGACAATGGTGCTTAGAAATATTTGTCTGCATTTTGAATCTTAGCATCTAGGCTAATGCTCCTATTTTGCAGATTAGAAATACTGAGCCCTGAGACCTATACCTGGAGTCAAGTTAGAGAATTTCTTTTTTTTAAATTTTATTTTATTTAAATACAATTAGCCAACATATAGTACATCATTAGTATTTAGAGCACTTGGCTAGTATATTTGGGGGAACAGGTAACATTTAAAAAGTGGTATTTGTACTCTTTCATGTATTATTATCACCATTATATGAAGTATATGAGTACTTTTGAGATGGGATGTTTCATCAGTCTGCAAAATCTACCCCATAAAGAATATTCATGCCATACACGCCATCTAATCATTAAACAAAGCTAAAATAAATTTAATAAATATTCCCTTTTTCCACTGACCCATTCTTTATTTTTATTATTGCATTAACCCACTTATCCCATTAAATAATAATTTCAATTCAAGTATATATTTTTTAAAGTTAGGTAATTTGACTTGTTATTACAGTTCTTACATACAACCTATTGATAATGCTGTCCCAAGACAGTTTACTATATATCCAGTAATGCAGCTTTAGAACCTAAACATTTTAGCTTTTTCACAACTCTGGATAGGTTGTAAGTAAAAGACCATTTTATTATCTCTTCTTAATTTTGTTTACTCATAATATTGCCAATCAAATTATTAATTTAAATGTTACCTTTAGTTTTCGAGATTCCTTTTAGATGTTGAAAAGATATGATTGATTTTATTAATAGTAATATTGTTGTTGTTTTAATTCTTAATGCTCCTCCTCCATTGAAAGCCTTTTTGTTATCTGGTGATCTTTTTAGGTATTTTTTATTGTCTTGCTCACCTTATAGATAGTACAAGTTGATGTCTAATATACTTTTCTAGAATATACAGACTAACTTTATGCTTAAATTCCTATTAATTCTTTTTTTCTTTTACCTACTGATCCCAACCAATCTTCTTAGATTTTTATACATTTTTGGATAATTCAGAGAGGTTTTGAAAATTTATCAGGCTTCATAAGAAAGTAGTATAATATGAAGTATACTTTTATCTATATCTATATAATATAGATATCTAGATATTTATATACTTATATCCAACTTTTCAAACACACACACACACACATATATATGGCATCAAAGTAATAGTTTCAGTCTTAATCAACTAAAATGAAGGAAGAATGTTTATTAAAACTCAGGGATGAAAGCCAACTCCTCCTTGTTGGGGGACATCACAACTTTAAGCCTATAGGAACTATTTTACTTGACATGTGAGTGATGTCTGTTTCACTAACACATTTTAAATTATATCGTTACTGTTATTACGTTTTTTTGTTATATAAGACATAGCCCCACTCCCTGCAAGGTGGTTTCCCTTCTACACACCCAAGCATACACTGGCCAAAATATCACTAGAGCCCATACATGAATTATCAGGGAGTGTGGATCCCTAGCATTAATGTACTTTATGGCTTACTGAGCACATACCGAGTGCTATGCAAGCACAAAACACACATCTTTTTTTTTTTTCATCACTTAATCTGCACAATAACCCTGGAAGGCAAGTAGGCCCTTTTATCATTTCAGTTTAAAAGATGAGGAAACTAAGGCTTAGTGGGTTAAGTAATTTGCCCAAATAAAACTAATAAAGGACAGAGAAAGGATTCACACCAAGGTTTACCTAACTCCAAAGACCAACTCTAAACTACTCTGTAATTTTACTTCCCCCACCCATGGTAGGAAAATTTCATTTATAACACTTGTAGCTGGGATTCTCAAGTGTTGCTTTCTATTATAACTTGTCTTCCTATAGTTACAGTGTTTCCGGGTATCATAAAAACATACCTTCCAAATGAGCATGTTTTAAGACAGTAATATTTATAACATCATTATTAGTTTCATCAGAAATTTACTCAACTCTCACCCTATCAATTCAAATCAGATACTATGTATAAAGCTAAATAGTCTTAACAGGAGAAAGAGGTCAACTTTGGATAGTTTCCACTGTGAATTCTGAATCATTTAGGCAAGAAATTCTGTAAATCAGGAGCTGGAGGATGACTATGTCAGTATATATTTTTAAATGATATATTTACAATATATCATTCCAATAGTTGTGCGTTAAGATTCTGATGAGTTTCTCCTGATGTTATATAAAAAGATTTTTAAAACTCTAAGTAAATAAAAGAAAACGAAATTAAATTACTCCTAATTTCACCACCCACATATAGTTATCTTAAAATGTATATACAACATATTTTGTGTCAATAGGTATTCCTCTATCTAATACATTATAATCAATAGTTGGAGACTATGTCAGTGTATAGGCGTGCTGTAATTGATTTCAATAATTGTTTGTTAGCAGACACTGAAGTTGTCCCCAATTTTTCTAAGTTATTAACCATGCTATATAAAACACTCTTGTGCTTCCTGTGTATGGCAGTTTTTCCCTTCTAAATTGGGGTTAATATTTTATACCTGGGGATTACAAATAAATGACAATCTAGTCTAGTCTAATCTATCTAAAAGAATACTTCTAATGAAGTTGTCTTTCCCTTTCACATTATAAAGTTTCTTAATATAAAGAACATGCTTGAAATACTTAAAAATGGGTTCACAAGATTTCTCCAAGTGGTATTTGAGTACCAGGTGGGTGTTGTATAAGAGCTAAGAACCAATGTGGAAAAGTTGAAATTAATTTTCATATCCAATTCAGGCATTGTTAAAAGCTTGTTTGCAGGTGATTTCTGATTGTTAAAACTGTATTTCTTTTGCGTATTAATATTAAAGGAATATTGCTTCTTCCACTTACTAATCTCACAGAATACTCTTTCAACCAAATATTTTGGGTCATCACTTTATATCTTACTCTAATACCACTTGGAGAAATCCTGTGAACCATTTTTAAGTATCTTACTATGTCCTACATATTAAGAACCTGCATAATGTGAAACGGAGAGGAACCTCCATTAGAAATATCCTTTGAGATACAATAGATTCTATTGTTATTTATTTGCAATCACTAAACATACAGCACGTTAACCTCAATTGAGGAAGAGGGAAGAAAAAAACGCAGCATACAGAGGAAGCACAAGAGTGTTCTTTAAAGCATTGTTAATCATTTGGAAAATTTGGTGGTAACTTAAGTGTTTTAACAATCAGAAATCACCCAAAAGGAAGCTTCACACAACACCTGAATTGAATGTGAAAATGAATTTCAACTTTTCTACTTTGCTTTTTTAGCTCTTACACTCCACCCACTTGGTACTAATTATAATTTTTGCCATGTTTCAGTTTATCTTTGAAACTGTGTAATGCCACAGTCATAGAGCACACACGCACACTTGCAAGATCATTTGCATCACGGCTATTGTGAATGCAAATAAATTCCTGAAAAGGCAAGTTCCGCTCTGCTAAAACTATCACTCTTATAAAAGAAAGAGAAAGGGAAATGATAAAGAAATAGAAGTGTTAATAGTTGTCATTTTTATCTTCCTGCCTTAAAATCTAGGAAAAGTCTAAAAAGAAAAAATTAAATCATTATCTCTTCATGTTTTGCATACACTATGTGGTATTAGCAGAAGGTTCCTGATTACCTGTGTGTGAAGAGAGTGTCAACATTAAAATTGATCAACATTAAATCTGGGTGCAATTGCACAACAGAATTTTTTTGCCTAAATCATTCATTGATTTTTCTCATTTAAGGATGTCTTCTGTTGAGAACATTTGATTTAACATTAAAATTTTGAGTCTGTTCCTTTGAGAACATTTAATTTAACAATAGAATTGTCAAATGGAATGTGATGTTGCTTTTAGAAAATGATAAGGTACTTTTAACCAAATTTTTCCCCCTTTCCGCCTGATACAACTCCAGCGTATTTATGATGTGATTATTTCTGCTAATTTTTGCCTAATCTGAGGAACCACTGAATCAAAAATTTTAATGAATATGATTTCAAAAATTTCATTTTAATTTATGTACATTTAAAAGGGAAAATTATATTAAACATAGAAAAGTTAAAGTATTCATAATATAATCAAAACCTAATAACTTCTGTGTATATATTTTGATACATAACACTCCTGTTACATACATATACTTTTGCTTTTCCAGCTTTTTCCCCCACATAACAATGTGTCATTAATGTTTTAATATATTTTTAAATAATCTTTTATAAAAGCATTTACCAAAAAGGTAGACATAATAATTCATGCTGAAAAAAATCAGTAGGTTTTGTCATTAAATAAGTCTGGGAAACTTTTCAAAGATGCCAAAGTGATTCAGCAGTAAACAGCAAATACTGCTGAAACAACTGGATATCCATATACGCAAATGAAATAAACGGATTTTTACTCCACACCATATACAAGAATGAACTCAAAATGAATCATAGACATAAGTGTGAGAGCTAAAATGAGGAAACTATTAGAAAAAAGCATAGAAGAAAATATTTGACTTTTTGTTAAACAAAGAATCCTTGGAATGGATTCCAAAGCATAAAATGGAACAGAAAAAAAAAAGATAAATTGGTTTTCTTCAAAATTAAAACTTCTGTTCTTTGAAAGACACTGTTAAAAAAAAAATGACTCCAAACCACAGACTTGGAGAAAAAAAAATGTAAGACACATTTCTAATAAAGTATGTGTACCAAAAATAACTAAATAATAAGATGGTAAACAACTTCTCATAATGGGGAAAATATTTGAAAAGACACTATCAAAGAAGATAAACAAATGGTAAATGAGTACATGAAAAGATGTGCAAAAAAAAAAAAAAGATGTGTCTCTAGTTGTCAGAGAAATCCAAATCCAAGCTACAATGATCTATTCTTCACACTCACTAGAATCCCCAAAATTTAAAAGATAGACAATAGCAAATGTGGTCAAAGAGTCTCATGCATTGTTGTTGGAAACGTAAATTGACAGGTCACTTTGGAAAGCAGTTTGGCAATTTCTTATTAGGTTAAATACATATGTAATATATTACCCAGCAATCAAACACCTAGAAATTTATCCAAGAGAAATAAAAACTCATGTCCTCACAAAGACCTATATGCAAATTCATAGTTGTTCTAGTCATAATGGCCAAAATCTGGAAATAATTCAAATGTCCATGAGCTGGTGAGTGAATAAACAAATTGTCACACACACACACGCACACACACACACACACACAAGAATACTATTCAGCAATGAAAAGGAACTACTGATATACACAATAACGTTGATGAATCTCAGAGCCATTATGCTGAGTAAAAGAAGCCAGACTCAAAAAGCTATATTGTGTAGGATTCCATCTGTATGAAATTCTAGAAAAAGGCAACAATCCTAAAATCAGAAAAACAGTAGTAGTTGCTAGGGCTTGGGGGAGGGACAGGGGATTGACTACAAAGACACCTGTGGGTACTTGTAGAGTTTATGATACTGTTCTATCCTTGATTGTCAAAATGCATCAAGCTGAATTGTGTTAAGTTGTACTTCAACCAGACTTATTTATTTTTTTAGAGAGGGTGAGGGGGTTGGGAGAGAGGTAGAGAAGGAATCTTAAGTAGGCTCCACACCCAGCATGGAGCCCAACATGGGACTCAATCTCTGGACCCTGAGATCATGACCTGAGCTGAACTCAAGAGTCAGACACTTAACCAACTGAGCCACCCAGGCACCCCAATCAACCTGTCTTTTAAAAGGAAAAAAAAAAATGACTGAAGAACTCTTGCTCCCTCTTGGAGATTCACAAAGCATATGGATATCTTAAAAACTGTAAGATCTGAGGAAAATAATTTTTATTTAACTTTAAAAGCTTGGGAAATCCATAATATTTTATCTCATGGATAAAATATCTTGTAAGTTATTTAAAATACTTTCAATTTTTTGCAATTAAAAAATTAAAATGCTATTTTATTAAAACAAATTCAAATAAATTTGTAAAAATTTAAAGCTTTTGATGTATATTGACAAATGTCTTCAGAAAGGCTATCCAAATTTCACTTCTATAAGAATGACCATTTCTACTGCTGCATAGGGCATTGTATGTTGTTTAAACCTTTTTCAGCATTATAGGTAAAAGTGTTTGGGTTTATTGTTGTTGTTATTTTAATTTCCATCTCCTTTCTACTAGTGAATATGAATATTTTCCAAAAGTTGATGGCCATTTACAATGTTTCTATTTTGAATTTTCCATACACATTCTTTGTTCTTCCCCCCCCCCACTTGGGTCTTTATATTATTTATTGATTTTTAAGATGTTTTTTAAAATAAAAATCCTTTAATTTTAAATATTGTTTCAATTTCAGTTTTGATATTTAAAAAATACATTCATTCTTAGTGTTTGGATAATAGAAATTTTCCTTTACTGTGTATGTCCTTGGAATCATTTTATAGACACGATTTTCTCTTTTAAAAAAACATTGTGCTAATGTGGAGTCAAAATGAAATATTTTGTTTCACAGATAAGTGGTTTAGTAGTTGAGCCAGTAGTGACTGATCAGTGGTCATGTGTCTCTTTTGAACTCTACAAGCTGTTGAACTTCAGGGAGCCGACTGAATGGGTATTAACCTTGGTTTCAGGTTCTGTATTTACATAACCATCAGGTCTCTTTGGAAGTGCTGCCTGATGCTATTCTCATCCACCTTTGTGAGTGTGTGTGATGTGAGTCAGGGTGTGGGTTGGAGAATGAGATAGGATGCTAGAGTCAATAGTTCTGGAAAAGTTTGAAGATACAGAGAAGGAGGACAGCTGATGAACTAGAATTCCTGAGAGTGCTGCAGGGACCCACGTCCGAGAATGTTTAGAAAGATTAGCCTTGATGGTAAGGATTATTAGTTACTAAGGCTAGAGGGAGGAATGGGAACAGGGATAGATACATTTACAAATAGGATAGAAGGACTTTGAGAGGAATCCTACCCAAAGGGCACTATTATGTTTATTATTTTTAACAAAATTATTTGCTATAAATTGTGGTCTGGAGACAGGTGGCAAATGAATACTTTAGGAAATTCATACTGAGAACAGAAATTTTAGATTTTGTTTTTACAAACATGGAATTCTGGGGGAACATATTTTTCTTTTGTAGAATATTTGCCTTGAATATTTGTTTCAGGCCAATAGACCATAAACAACAGATATTTTAGACCATTTAAGCAGTTTCTGCTATGATATTTATATTTTCCTGTTCTTTAACCGTAAGCTATAAGTGTTCTGCTATTCTCCTATAACTTGAGTCTTTGCATAAAATAGATAATTTTAAAAACTACTTTAGATTTAAGGAATAAATTTTAAAGTCATATAACTCAGAAAAATAGGTACTATTTATTATAGGAATTACTCAAACACCTCTGTTTATTATAGAAGATTATGATATGCAGTTACCAAAAAAAAAAAAATCTGTTTTTATATAGCCTACAGTAGTATGCTTTGTAATTTGAAGTGACCTGTGTAAAGAAGCAGTCAATATTTTTTAAAGCAACTCTAGGTTTCTAGTTTTAGCTGCTTATTGCTTTTTTGTGCGACCCTGAGCACTGCAGAGATTGATTTTCTGTTTGTGCTCCCCACTGCAGTTTTGAGATTCTTTGAATAAGCTCATCAGACTTAACTACCTACTAGAGCTTTATTTCTCTGAAGCAGCATTGTGACACTCAACGATTTCAAATTAAATCTAAATGCAAACTGTGGAATTTTCAGTTGCACAATTTTTGTGAAGGCCTGGTAGATACTATAAAGGAGGGATTCTGTGATGGAGCAATTCTAGAAACGATGATCATGTGAGAAGTTGCTGGGCTACCTTATTTTAATTTCCAGTGACCAGCCTTCAGCAGTTTGTTAATCTGCCTGAATTAAGTGCCTTGTAATCCCAAATTTAGAGAGGTGAACATATTATATGAAAGACAGAAGGTTAATGAAACAAGGAAAAATCAGCTTTCAAAAAGTTTATTTGTCAGGTCTGTGAGGTTTAGAGGCTATTTTATAGCTGTTCTGACCAAGCTGATAATGTACAAGAGAGTAAATTAGAAAAGGTATAAAGTTAATCCAAATTTTCCTTCAATAAAATTTACACTAAGTTTCTAAAAGAAACAAGTTAATATTAATTACACTGTTGCCTTAGGTGGCTTTTAACATCATTTCCTAATCAGGAAGTCTTTGTTAAATTTCTGTTCTTTATGTGTGATCTAAAAATTCAGTTAGATGCTGCTTGGAATGATTAGACAAAATCTTTGGATTTATTGGCCAGTTAGCTTTTATTTGTTTCCCATTTCCATATCCAAGGTTAGCAAGCAAGTAGTGGTAGATTCAAATCCATTATTACTACCGGAAAAACAACTTATTCATTCAATAACTGTGAGTGTTTGCCACTTTTCTAGGTGTTTAGGATAGAGTCAGAATAAAACAAAAATCCTTCCCTCATGGAGCTTATATTCTACTGGGGAGAAACAGAAAATAAGCAAATTGTTTGTTATAGTAGAAGATAATAAATGTCAAGGAAAGGAGAGAGAAGTGGGATCAAAAGTCTCATGGGGGAAGGTTTTTTTTTGTATTCAAATAGGGTAGTTGGAGCAAGCCTCCACAAGAAAGTGATATTTCAACAAGGGCTTGAAAGGGATGTGAGAGTGAGCCAAACATGTATAAGGAAGAATTGAGGCAGCTGGAACGCGTGTGTAAATCCCAGAGGCCACTGCATTTCCAGTGTGTTCTAAGAGCAAGAGGCCAATGTGTCTGGAGAGGGGGAGAGTGGTAAGAGATGAGGCCAGAATGGTTATAGGCTTTATAGCTCTACTTCTAGCAGTGGACGTGGAAGACTATACCTGACATTGGCAACTTCACAAATGGTTGCAGAATCATGTGTACACACACCAAATGCCATTTGTAAAATTAGAGTTCTGCTTTCCTGCATGGAAAGAATGACCTGCTTTTCAGCAGTAAAATTAGAATGTTTAAGGTTAAAAACATATTATTTTAGAAAATAAGAGAGAAATTACACTATAAAAATGCAAAAATTACTCAGAACTTGATCTGAATCTTTGCCATTTATATTTAATACAGTGACTTTAACTTACTATAGACTCATATTCAGCCTTGTCTGCTTGAGTTCTTCTCATACTCTGCCCAGTGCCTCAGAGGCACTTTCAGTTCTTGAAAGCCGAATAGACCTATATGTTCCAGTGGATGTTAACCAGTAAATGTTCTGTGGAGATCCTAAAGTGGCAGTTCTGACAGGAGGGCAGTTCTTACAGGCACACTTTGATTCTTGGTTGCAGTTTCCAAGCAGCATCCAAAGGATACAGGGCAGTATATCTGCCTGAAAGAAAACTATCAGAACTACCTCAGTTCTCCCTCCTTTTACAAAAGAACAATATTCTTGATTGTGATGCCTTTATCACTGCACAGTTTGCTTGCTATGACAGCCATGGTTCACAAGTGCTAGGTGGACTTCTAAGACATCATTCAGAGCACTGCATGTCACTTCCTTCTTCTACCTTCTAAGCTGCCAATTATCTCAGGCTTCTGCTTGGCTGAAAGGGTCTGGAGAGAACACAATAAAGCCACCTCAAATTTTAAAATAGAAATTTCGTTAATTTTTCTGTTTCAGAATATTGTCTTTTCAAATACCAGTTTTAAGAGTCAGTTTTGTGGTGCTAAAAAAAAAAAAAAAGAGTAAAATGGAAAAAGACAGGCTGAGAAAAAAAATGTATTTGTATTATAGTACCAGCGGTATAAATTCTAGTTTCGGAAACTAGGAAGGTAGAAAGGAGAAATGAAATCTTTCAGGTATGGGTTATATTTCTCTAATTTAAAACATTCTTTTAAAAATTGTTTGCCTTACTCCTAAACTCTTTTAAGATGTCTTTATAGTAGGATAAAATACAGAGTTAGACTTATAAGAACTTCTCATCTTGGAGGGAAAAGTTATATGAAGTCTGTATTTCTGAAATATCATTGTTGCATTACTTAAATGAAATTATAATCCTTTTTTTGGATATTGTTTGAATCAAAGGAGTTCCCAAGAAAGAAATTATCTGTCTTTATGTTGGCCTTGAATGTAACCCAAATTGTTCTTTCAGAACTCGTCTTGTGATCCTCTTGAGGTTAGGGAAGATTGGCGATTAAACTTCCACCTACCGCCCTTTGGTTAAAATATCGTATTTGTCAAGACACCTAAAATCTGTAATAATTTATACACAGTGGTGAAAATACATGAATGGTCCTAGGTATAGTAATGTTTTAAGTAGGAATGGTGGACAATGGAGCACAAAATAAATACTAAAAATATCTATTTGCCGTCTTCTAACAAGAGCTATTTTGGCCCTTGCTGTAAGAATCTAGCCCTGGGTCTCCTGGGTGGCTCAGTCCTTAAGCATCTGCCTTCGGCTCAGGGCGTGATCCCAGAGCCCTAGGTTTGAGCCCCACATCAGGCTCCTCCACTAGGAGCCTGCTTCTTCCTTTCCCACTCCCCCTGCCTGTGTTCCCTCGCTGGCTGTCTCTCTGTCAAATAAATAAATAAAATCTTTAAAAAACAAAAACAAAACAAAACAAAAAAACAATCTAGCCCTGCACTAGTGGCTCAGAGACTCTTGCATCCAAAGTGAAAGGATTTCTCAGGGAAACATTTTAAAATATCTGAGTGCTTTCTTTCTTCTCAGGGCTTTGCCTGTGCTGGGGCTTAGCTAATACAACCTCTGCCTGTTGACATTGTAGCATTCTCCTGAGCCTTATTGTCCTTAAACGTCATCATTTTCCACTCATCAGAGACTTTCAACAAAATTTGGCCTAAATGTTGCTTTCTCAAGAGTTACATGATATATTGTGTTTGACTGTGTGTATAAGATGTAGAAAACAAAAAATAGAAAATTAGAAATTTGAGAAAGAACAAATCTGTATTTACAGCAGTGGGTTAATAGTATCATGGAAGAACTGGGCCTGGTGGATGAAGTGTTTCATTAACAGCCTGCTGGGAAATAGGATTAAATATTAAAATGTTAATGAAAAAGGTTATTATCACATCAAATGTTATTTTCTTACCTTTAAACTTTAATCATGAGAAACAGATTGAGAATTGGGAGTATTTCTTTACTCATTCCTGAGATTAAACTACTTGGGGGAGGGAGGGGCCAACAGCAGTCTGTAAATCCCACCATATATTAACTTTTAGCTCTTGACCTGCTGTCACCATCTTGCCCTAATACAGGCATGATCCAGTATGTTGGCAAGTGAGAAAAAGAAGGAGGGTAGGGCTGCAAGCAATGATTGGGCAAAGAAGGGACACAGGACCTAGGACAGATGGAGCACAGCAGCTACAGAGGAGTGAGGGTGTGGCTGGAAGCAGGGCTACCCTGGGGTTGAGTTCAGAGTAGACCAGGCATGCAGTGAAGTTTCAGGAGGACACAGTACCAGAGAGCAAGATCATGGGGGAACACCTAGAGCCGGGTGCAGGGGATCTAGAATGGGGACAAGCCACTGAAGAAGCAAGAGTATCTGAATCGCAGCAGTAGAGGCCCCAGTAAAGGACATCAAAACCAAGAAACTGCTGTCTTGTCCTGGGGGAGATATTTTTTTTTTTTAATGTGTTTGCTGGTAAGAGTTTAGAGCCTATAATGTGGGAACTCACAATTTATGACAATTTGAGAGTGAAGGCAGAGGACTGAGAACTTTTTTTTTTTCAATTTTGAGAACTTTCTATTACAGAAGTCTCCACCAGTTGCAATTGTAGTTTATACAGTCTAGTTCATCTGATTGTAGTTATAAAGCCAAGTTCAATAGCAGCAAGACAAGTGAGCATTCTAGTAACATTTAGTGTAATGTCAGGAAGTCGGAGAGTGGAAGGAATAAATGTCACTGTGTCACCTTAAGCACCAAAGAAAGAACAATCACCGAGATTGCTTAGGTCTGTATAATACTGAGGAACAAGGTAAGGTCAGAAAACAACATAAAAGAAAACATGTTGTTGCCCCACCCTCAACCCCTAAAATGGCCTTGGGTATAAGTGTTTTCTTTGTAGACATATGGCCTTTGTTTGAGAAGAAATAGTAAAAATAATGTAGGGAAAAGAGTAACTGCAGTAACATTCCTCAGTGCTTCCATTATTAATTCTTCCTATCTATTTTTAGGTTAATCTAATACATCTACAGTTTTTTTCCCAGAGAAAGCACTTATTTAATATCATAGATACAGCCTTGTATTCACATAATATGTAAATATGTAAATATTCATATGACAATTAGCTTGTTTATTTGAGCCAAGCTACATTTTTCAGCATCAGGGTAAAGAATGCATGCTGAAGGCTTGCTCAGAGATAGGAAAGAGAGTCCAATGACTCTACTTCCCAAAACTTAGAGAATCACTTAAAGGAAAAACAACTTTTTAAGAGGCTAAAAGGTTAAATAGTGATAAGGAGTTTAGAAACTTTCCAAGGTTTTGCCAAGGGACAGATCCTGAGCATAGTTTTATGCAGTGTGCCTTGACTATCTCAGAAATTACAATATCTAATTTAAAAAAATCGGTTTTGATTGGGAAGTCTCAACTCATGAGGAGTAGGTATCAAATTCTTTCCCTTTCAGTAAAAACTGCCTCCTTAAGGCTCAGGGACTTTCTCTTTCCTGCTGTGAATCCATCTCTCTTAAGGCCATCTTGATCCAATTCTGTCACTTTTCAGTCACTTTCATTTAATAAGAATAAAATGGTGTGAGGAGCAAAGTTATGCATCCTTGTTAATTTTTCAATGTCACATTTGACTTAAAGTTCCTTTCTTCCGCTCAATGCTCTTCCCTTTTTCCTTGATACAGAGCACTTGTGGTCCGGACCTCCAGTGGACCGTGTGGGCTTTAGGGCAGGGGGCATGGTCTGCTCTCACACACTTGCCGCCTTCTCTGCTCTGGCTTTTAGTGCTCAGACTTGGAGAGGGGAGAGGGAAAAGACAATCCTCAGGTGGCCTCTAAGATGTGTCTGACCTCCCTCGATGAGCCATCACTATTTCTCTGATGCACTGACCAACCCTGGCTTCACTCTGTGGGGTGGATGTCCAAATGCCTGCCTTCTCACAGGGTTTTGTGGTGGGCTTTTAGAAGATCCTCAGGGAACCTGTATGTATATAGTGGTCTAGTATGCGGCATCCAGGAAAGGCTCTATATATCCTCCTACCTACCTTTCCTTTCCGAACAATGGGAATGCAGTCTGCCAAAACTCTTTCTACTGCCTCTTTGTCCAGTGCCAATGGCATCAGATTCACTTTGAGACAAGAGGCCATCACCAGTCCCTAGGTGGATGAAGGTATCAGGCTTACAGAGCTAGTAGAAAGGAAATGTGAAGACGGAAAGAGGTTAGAGAGAAAACTACCACTATCTCAGCTTGACAAGGCACCATCTTTGTAATAATCTTGTACTGTTTTGTAAGGGGTGGGAAGAGAAGGAAGAACTTCACATTGTCTTTATAGTGATTTTGAAAGTTTATTCTGTGTTTGATTGGGGATGGTGGGTACTATAGTAACTCATTTC
Organism: Ursus maritimus; assembly: GCF_017311325.1. Taxonomy (NCBI): domain Eukaryota; kingdom Metazoa; phylum Chordata; class Mammalia; order Carnivora; family Ursidae; genus Ursus; species Ursus maritimus. The sequence continues at coordinate 24,655,821 of NW_024425452.1, forward strand.
AAATTGAGGCTCAGAAAAGTTAAGTAACTTGTCAAAGGTCACACAGCTATTAAGTGTCAGAGCCAGAATTTAAATCTGGGCAGTCTGGCAAGAGAGGCAGTGTTCTGCCTCACAAGGCTTGTGAAATGCGATGCCTAGACATGGTTTATGGGTTTGTGGAGGCAGGGTCCTTTGACACTGGCTGTAGATCTTAGAAGACAATCCTGGGAATGCTCTTACAGAGAGAATTCCGCGTCATAACATGGGAAGCTTAGTGTCAGCTACAGGACAGTAGTGGTCACTGACCCTGGGGATGGTAAGATCCTAGTATATTTAAATTTACTTTCTGTTCAAATAAAAAGCTAATTGAAATAAATTATAATTATTCTAGTGTACTCTCCTTTTATAGTCTAATTAACAGTTTATTTTGCAAAGTATTATTAATTTAGTGGCCACTTAGCCGTTTTAATCTAATGGACCCTGAGGTGACCAACAGTAAATTTATTAGAGAGCCAAAGAAGTTTTAAAAAATGGTGCTGACAGATTAGTAGTGGATACAGAAGGGGAAGACAAATGAAAACTTGATATATTTTGCTTTGATCAAATGTCATAATCTACAGTAAATCTCCTAGGATTCTGCAGCTATTTATTGGTAAGACAGTGTATGCATAATTAAGTTTCAAGTGATTAAAACTCTGTCGAATTACTCTCCCACACGACTGCGTTTTCTCAAGTGAAATGTTGGTCTGTCTCACTCAGGATGGGAGTGTGGTCCTTGCAACCATTAGAGGCATATGGAGCTCCTCCATCTGGCTGTGCTACCAGTTAGGGGCTGCTGCCTCGTAGTACATGTGTGTAGTAGCATGTGTTCTATTTTAAGTCAGAGAACCCAATCTGGGTTGCTTAAGAGATGCAGGAGTGTTTTGCCAAATTCCAGGGACAAGGATGACGAAGGACCAGAGTAACAGTGAGAAGTAACGACTAAAGTTCCCAAGAGAACCCTGGAAATTTTCACTTCCAGTCTTTTCCTCCCTCTACAGACTTACTTCCTTTGCTGGGAACTCATTGATCTGCTTTAGCTTCCTTTTCATCTATTAAATGTAGAAAATGTTTATCATTTAGATTTCTCTGGAGGGTAAGCATGGTACACTGTAAAGATCGTTGACTTTGCAATTTGGCTGACCTAGATTTTCTATTTCAGTTTTGCTACTTGCTGGTTATACCACTTTGGGTGAATCATTTAATCTCAGTTTCCTTATGTGTAAGAGTACTATGCAATATACCGGGTTTCAGTGAGAACTGAAAAAGATACCATACGTAAGGCATCTATATTTTTTGAACATGTGTTATTCTCTTCATTATTGATTAATTGGTTGCTTGACTAATAATGTAACACACACATAGTCACACATGACATTTTATTCACTCAGATGTTTATAAATATACATCCCTACTATGAAAAGAGAAACCACAAGCTTTCAACAATGAACTTTGCTTCTGTGAGAATACCACTTAATTACAGGAGGTCTACTGTGTTAGACCAGAGGATAAATGTGATTTGTCCCGTTTATGATGACCTGCTGACTGGAAAGACAAGAAAAATGGATCTGATGCTTTTCCTCAAAGAAAGAAGCCTCCTACTTCCTGATGAGAATGCTCCAAGTTTAATTAGGTCCAGGAACCAGGACTCTCTCTACAAAAGTTTCTTTTAGAATTTAGCTTGAAGCCTAACCAGCCTTAGCATAGGTCTGGTTCCTCTTTCTAAATTGTCCCCAATCCCTTCATTCCTCAGCCTGAGCAGAGACTCTTAAGACTCTACTTCTCTTCCTCCATGGCTCCCACATACATAATTGTAACTCTGGTTCATGTGGAAATCTTTGTACCATGGTCTCCTCTGAGCTGATATGCCAGATGTCGTATCTATGTTGTCTTTCTGTGTTTATGAAATTTCTAAGGAAAAAAAAACCAGAGGATCAGTACAATCTTGCTTTTGTGATTTAATATCTTACAAGTCACCCAACTAGCCCATTTCTTGTAGCAGTTTGTCACTTTGCAGGCACAGATTTGGATCACTTCCACAATTGGGACAAGAAGAACAGGAGTCAAGATTAAAATGAGTGAGGGACTCTTGCCATCTACCTAGCGTCTTCTTAGCATTCTCACTGAAAATTTATGAATTGTGCTCACAAAGGCATATGTAATTACTCTCCTAAAGCAATGTACATTTCATTCCTTGTGAAGAACAGTCCTGGAAATCAAGCAACTCCAATGTCTGGTGTTGGAAAAGAAAAGAACATGAAGAGGTATAAAAAAATAATTCTTCTGAACCAGGAAATAAATTCAGATTTGCAAAAACTTCGAGTAGGACATCCACTCTCCCAGTGATTAATATATGTGACATGGATAAGTTTACCATATTCTCTAAATGCAGTGAAGCATGGGTAATTATGAAAACTTGTCCCCACATTTTATTTTCTGTGTAATGTCATTGAGAAACAGTTAGGAATTGGGGAAGCCATAGGGGTCCTGAGACGTAGCCTTTGTGATTGTTAAGGAGCCACTTTTCTTTCTTTTTAAAATAAGAATAAGAGTTGCCATGTAATGAGCGTCTGCCACATGCAGGACACGCTCCTGTGTGTGCCTTATGTATTATTATATTCAGTTTCCACAACAAATACATGAAGGAAGTGTTAATCCTGTTTTAAAGATGAAAAACTGAGAGTGGAGGGAGGGAATTATCTTGTCCAAAGTCACACAGTTTGTATTACCATGAGTAGCCCAAAGTCATTTTCAAAAGTACTGTAAAGGGATACTCTGTGCATTATTATGCAAAATGGAAACAGTTGCTGTGATTTTTCTCCTCCAAACTAGCAAGACAGGTGACTTTTCTCCTTTCATATTTTGGCATTAGAAAATGAATTTTTTTCCTATAAGCTTAATTCCATCATGCCAACCTTATGAGCTAAGCTTTGTCCTTTAATCACAAATATGATCATTCTTTCTAGAATGAAGGGAGAACTCAGAATATTTATTTTAATTCTTGACTTTAATATTTATTTAGCATTTTCAAATTTGCAAAAGGAGGTGAAGTGGCTTGTAAATTAAATATAACAGAAAATAAGAAAATTAAGGATAAATAAGCAAATAGATCATCTAAAATATATAGAATAGATAGTAAAGTATGCTTAAGAATAGCTGATTTATACACATAGTGTCTAAAATTATTCTCAGTTTTATGGTAGCTAAAATAAGGAAGATACAATTTATAATCTACATTACCTTTTCTAATGACCACAAAAGCATGCAGAGTAAATGTAACCTGCAGGTTTATTTTTAAAGCTATACCTAAGAAATTTTCAAATACCCAAATTCAGGTGTGGCCTCCTAAAATGGTGGCTTTCAGTTGGTGCTGAGGTAACTGGCCTCCTAAAATGGTGGGTTGCAGTTGGTGCTGAGGTAACATGGTTTGAATTCACTGCTTTATGCATCTCTAGCCAGATAACCAATAAGCAAGCCAAATACAGGAGAACAGAAATTACCATGCCAACAAGATTGTTGAAAATATCATTTAATTGGAGGAGAGTCCTTAGCAGTGCTTGGATACAGTAAATTCAGGCTCAGATTCTTTGACTTGTGGTTGTTATGCAGATAACCCAGCTATTAGTTAAAGGTTCCGTGTTTATATAATTTGCTATCCAAACTGGGACACTTTCGAGGGGAAAAGAATCAATTGTAATTATACCAAGACAGGAAATGTCAACAGAGCTGGTACCAGACAAACTGGGAATATGGTCACCCTGGGTAAAAGTAGTCATTTGTTTTAGACACCAGCCTCAAGAGCAATTGTTGTGACTGTTGAGGACCATACTCTGTCGCCCATGCAGAGGTTTACCTACTCAGTGTGAGCACAGTTACGTGGATGCTGAGAAAATAAATCAAGATTTCTTTACAAATTATTTTCAACAACCTCACATGCTTTTAAAGTGCTTACTTGATTGTTCTGAAGTTGGATACCAACTTGTTAGAGAAACCCACTGTTTTCTCTTTTTAAAAATTAAAAAATCAGGGTTAAGCATCTGACTCTTGATTTCAGCTCAGGTCATGATCTCAGGGTTGTGACATGGAGCCTGCTTAAGATTCCCCTTCTCCCTCTCCCCCTCCCCCCACCTCTCTCTTTCTAAAAATAATAATAGTAATAATTTAAAATTCAAACCCTGAACTTGTAAAATTTATAGAGAAAAGAACTTTCACAGCATGATGCTCTGACCTTGACCCTGATTCCCAAGTGTCACCTGTTACCTCCCTGTGGGGATTTCTTATTCATCAGGTTTGAAACCCTCAGACTGGTCTCAGAGTAGCTCTGTAAAGGCAGACTTCCTGTAGAGATCCTTTTTTCAATATTGACCCTCATCTTTATCATTTAAACAAAATTTTACAAAAGGCTCTGAGATGACAGATGAATAATGCATGCAAAATGGCAAGTACCTCGGTAACCTACTCTACAGGATAAAATTTACCTTCATTTGGGAAGCCCTCCTGGGCCTTGGGCTGCTGCTGGGTTCTTGGCACACATCCACCTGATTGAGCCCATCTTGTTGCTCCTGTGCCTTGCAGGAGCACTTACCCAGGTGTTTACCATCCTGGAAATCCAGGCAGAGAAGAGGGAGGCCCGTAGAGAAATGGGTGCTTCCTCTCCTTCCACTTCCATCTGCTCCTCTTAGTTCTGGTTTCTCCCCCAAATCTTTCCTGAATTATTGACAGCATGACTGTGGATCCATTCAGAGGTTCCTCTAGGTATCCTTAATTCTACAAGCATACTTTATTAAAAGCTTAACGTGAGTGTAGGAGACACAAAAGTTGCCAGAAGATCATTCTGCTCCGTATAATTCATAGAAGTAATACCTTTGGTCTGAAAGTATTATTAAAGTAGTACCAGATGACCTCTTTTTTAAATATACTAAGTATTGAAAATATTTGCATTATTGAAACTAGCTGTGGGAGAAAAGCAGCCTTTTGACTGGATGTTTAAAGGGTTACAATAGAGCTATTGATTTAATAAATCATTTTAATAGATTAATAGTAGTAATAAACAGAATCTTCATTCAGGACTATTCATATTCACTATTCATATTCACTTCTCAACTTATTGTTTTTAATTTTAACTTCATGATTATCATAGGGGACATATATATGGCATATTCAGTGATTTCATATGATTATGACATGATTCCATTAGGTTTTTTCATGCGAACTATAAATTTCATAATTTTATGTAAGTGACATGCTTCCATGTCAGTTTTTAAATTCTAGATCATGTTGCCTTAGATTTGTTAACTGCTGTGTATTAGAGCCAGTTTATCAATTGAATACATGATAAAAACAGTTAAACGTATAATAATAGCTGTTCCTACCCAGTTTGAGGCCTTATTAATTCATGCTGTGATCACACTAAGGTGCTTGTTACTGGTGGTCCCTATGTAAGGTCTCAGCATGTAGATTGAATTCAGCTTTCAATCATTAATCAACTGATCAATAAAAAATTCCCTTTGGATTACTTGACTTCTATGAGTTAGAAAAGTTCACATCAAAATCTGGATTTCCAGTTTTTCTGAAAATTGGACCTGCCAAATTTCTTATGGGCTAGAACCGGGTAGGTCCTCCTCCTTAAGGCTGCTTTTTTGGAGTATCTTCCTGACCTTGACATGCGCTTAAGTTGGCATGATCTAGACACTTCCTATTCCAGTGCATCCTACACTCTGCATCCAGATTGAATTTCTAAGTGCATTACAGTAAATCTGCCACACCCCGACTATAAATCTTTCCTGTCTCCGTCCATAGATCCTGGGATAGGGACTTTAAGGCCTTCCCATTATTCCCATTATTCCCTGGAATAACAGGTCCCATTGTTCTGGGCAAGTGGGACTACTTGTTACCAGATCACACCTTGTGCTTTTGTACTTCTTCACCATTCCAGATGCCTTTCTTCTCCCTCAAATTCCTTCTCATCCATATTCATGTATTTTTTTAGATCCAGTTAAAAATTTGTGTTTCAATTATATCTTCCCAGAACAGTCAAGAGATGGTGATTCTTACCTCCTCTACCCTTACAACACCGATTTCTCTGACTTTAAAATTCCTCAATGTATACCACTTTATATGGAAATTATGAGTGATCACAGACTTAACTAGGTAGGGTCTAAATCTTGTTCAGCGTGAATCCCACATATACTTGGCATAAGTAAGTGACACTCAGTAATTATTTGTTGAACGAGAAAATTTTCTTCTTTGTTCCAATATCCTTTATGTAACTAACATCCTCTGAGACACAGATGTGATTTATATTTGCATTTTCATTAGGTAGATGATGGATGTGTATATTTAAAATATTGATTTTTGTGAGGTATGTGATTATTTAGAGCTCTAGAGCCTTTTGTGTGATCAAATATTTGACCTTCCTGTTTAATCTTTTTTTTTTCTTCAGTAATTACCATGATGTAGCTTCGTTTTTTTATAGCTCTCACCTACTAAAATAATTCAGAAGGAATTATGGAATATCAATGATATATCTTCTTGACATTATAATAGTATCATGTCCAAACTCTAGGAAAAACTGTTGCTCCTAAACTATAATGCGGTGTTAAATTTTACGTTAGCAGGATTCCACGTGAAGCTTGACTGGGAATTGGTAGTTCATAGGAATCTTTTAAGCTATTACAACAATTTTTAAAAATTGTTATACAATTATATTTATTTATTAGACTAGCCATCGCTCATTGTTACAAATTCAAGAGTATGTGTTTACATTTAGAATATGTTACATATAAAGTGTGTATTGACAACTTTTGTGTCCGTGGATAGATTCCTCCATTTTGTTTCATTGTGGTAAGTACTCACTTACCAGCCCTCTGTTCCCTTCTTTCTGACTTCTGATCCTCTCCTCACTTTGCCTCTCTTTTTTCCCAAAGCCTGTGTCCTGGGCATCTCCTTACTCTTCCCTGTTTGTTTCTAGTGGGTGGTAGAACATGGAGGCCACGCCCTGCCCTCAGGGCTTCCACTAGGTCCTCTAAGCCTGGCTCAGCATTTCCGAGAGAACAGTTGCCTGCAAAACGAAAAAGAGCTGCCAGTGTTGGTCAACTGTATATATCCATAAAGTTCAAGTAAAAGTAGTTTTTTTTTAATGTTATAAATCTGTTACAAATGATTCTAGAAAAGATTTGCAACACAATAACATTTTAATTTTTCCCCTGGAGGGAATCTTTAAATTGTTTTTAAAGACAGAAACAATTGCATTCTCATAAATATATTCATTTCCAATGTGCATAAATATAATTATTCAGCACAGCTATGTCAGCAAGAGCTGTAGGGATAACTTGTGCTTGACCTTTAATCAGAGTAGAAAAGTAAACATTCTGTGTTGGCTCTTTAAATCTCTCGGTGAGCTGCTGCAATGGAGGAATGGCCCACAAGGAGTAAATAGCATTCAAACTGAGGCAGGATCTAATAACGCTCTTTGAAAATGTCCGGAAATGTTTTATTGAGGACTTAGGGTTTTCTCTGTTAATTTCTAAATACTTCTTATTTTACTGAAAGGGAATCGGAGTAATAAGGTGACTGAATAGAACAGTTCTGTGCCTGTGACATGGCTGTGAGCCGGCCTTTTTCAAATAGTAGTCCTGCTTGTTTGATTATTGTTTCATGTTATCTATGTTTATATGTAACAAACTGCTTGTATCCTAATAGCCCTTTTATTGCTTCCTCCCTTCCTCCCCAGGAAGTATTAATCCCCCCTCACTTCAGGACTCTGTACTTCAGGCAAAGCAGGCCACCCCAGGGGTCAGAGAGAGCCCTTACTCAGGGAAATACAAGGGCTGGGAGATGAAAATTGGGGCCCTCCCTGAAGCAAGCAGTAAGAAAGAGGAAATATGGGAGGGACACCAACAATAGCTGTGACAATACATGAAACAATAAATGAAAAATCGTGTAACCTAATCCGTCCTAAGGAAATACAAAGCGAGTTAAAAACTGGAGTCGCAAATGTTAACGAGAGCAGGACCTTAGGGAGATCTTCAGGCCCTGAAAGAACAGATGAATGTTGTCAGCTAGTGAGAAGCTGACCAAAGAAGCAACAAGGCCCAAAGACTGGGTAAAATAGGCAGGGAGTCTGTATGTTCTGGATCAGAGGAAGGACCTTCCCCGTGTGGTGGTGTCCCATTAGAGGCCGGTGACTCTCCTTCACTCTAGATGGAAGTCCACATTTCATAATGAGCGGTGTAGATGCTCTGGCCGTTGACTGCTTCTTGAATCTCGTGTAGGTATTAGTTTGTGTTAGTTTTATCTGTAAGAACTAAAATCTGTTTCAGTTTTCTAGGGCTGCCATAACGAAGTACTACAGGCAGGGTGGCTTAAACAGCAGAATTATTTTCTCACAGTTATGGCGGTCGGGATCACAATTACCGATCAACGTATTGGCAGGTTTGGGTTCCTTCTGAGGACCATGAGAAAATAATCTGTTCTGGGCTTCTGCCTTGGCTGCTTATAGGTGGCTGTCTTCTCTCTCTGTCTTTATATTGTCTTCCCTCTGTACATGTCTGTATCCAAACTGCCTCTTTTTACAAGCACACTAGTCATGTCAGGATTGCAACCCTCATGGCTGCGTTTTAACTTCATTATGTCTGTAAAGACCATCTTTCCACAGACGGTCACATTCAGAGGCACTGGGGGTTCGGACCACAACATATGAATTTTTGAGGGGCACAGTTCAGCACATAACACTCTGCTCTTTTGCCTCCCAAAATTCATATCCTTTTCACATGCAAAATACATTCACCTCATCCCAACAGCCTCAGAAGTCTTCAGTCATTCCAGTGTCAACTGTCAGTCCAGAATCTCACCTAAGTCTCATCCAAACCAGATACAAACGAGTCTTCAGGCATGAGGCCTCTTGAGGCAAAATTCTCCAGCTGTCTCTGTTCCTCTTGGAGTCTATGTTAGCCATCCTGAATTTCTTTCTGTTCCCTGAACTATCTCACATCTTGGCCCTTGCACAGACCGTTAACTCTTCCCAGGATACTTTTTCTCATTCTCTTAGTTTTGTTTTTGTTTTTGTTTTTTGTTTTTGTTTTTGTTTTTAATCCATTAAGCAGATGCCTACATGACATTTCTTCCCATGACTCCCCTACATTTCTTCAGGGTCATCCTGCTTGCTTGCTCCTTCAGGGACCCTGCTTTTCCCCCATGACATCCATATCACACTCTTTTCCAAGTAACTTGTTAAATGCTCTTCCCACTCTCTAAGACAGGAAACTGTAAGAGAAAAAAGGCCCCCCAGACGTTTGACTGGTCACCACTATAGCCCTGCAAAAGTGCGAGGAACACAGAAAGTTGATAAATTAGTTAAAAGAAGGAGGCAAAAAAAAAAAAAAAAAGTAGAGAGAGAGAGAGAAAAGGAGAGAGAGAAGGTTTACACGGAGGGAAGGAGATGATAGAAAGCTTTGAAAGTAAGCTTTGACGATATGGTTCTCCTCACACCTGTGTGTGCCACCTTGTTCAAGTGGTTTAATCTCAGTGGGCTTTGTCAAACAAATAAAAGAGCTAGACTTTAATGTTCATTATCTCTGTTATGACGGAATTTAAAAAAAAAAAAATTTCAGCAGGAGTGGGTTTAAGATGATCGGTGTGAACTAGGCTCTGGAGGAACACCTAGTAGCCTCTTGCATAAATACAGGTGTGAGGTTCTATTTGAAAGAGTTAAAATGATGAATTTGGTTTGGAGATATAGTTTGGACATTCAGCACCTGCATTATGTTCCTGTTTGTACTGGTGTATGCCTTTTGGAGACATGTGCTTGCTGTAACACAGACATTGAATATATCATCTTATACCACAGTCACCGCTTTAAGAACATAAACATTGTTATTCATGTTCAGTGCATAGAAGAGAGAAATGGTATGAAGGTATTTATTTGAAATCTATTTAAATCATCTGTTTATATTGTTAATCTGAATTATGCTGATATAATTAGTTATTAATCATCTGTGATTAGAGAACATACCCCAGTCAAAAAGTCCAGGGAAGTCTTCTGTAGACTAACGTGGAGGAGAAAGAGAATCATCTGGAGGTACACAGGTCTGAAACCAAACCCAAGCCTGACAGTGATTCTGTGGTGCTGAATGGGTACCACACTCTTGCCAAAGCTCATCTCTCATCTGCACTCAAGATTACCGGTAAATTGACTGAAGAAATTATTTTTTGTAACGTTGAATCAGAATATCCCATTGAGATCTTCTGAAGACATATATGAAAAGATAACTCTGCCTTATTTTACTAATAGAAATTGCAAAAGATTTCTAAAAAATAAATCCTTTTACAGGATGCCTGGGTGACTCAGTCAGTTAAGTGTCTGCCTTCGGCTCAGGTCATGATCCCAGGGTCCTGGGATGGAGTCCCATATCAAGCTCCTTGCTCCTTCAGAGGGAGCCTGCTTCTCCCTCTGCCTACTGTTCCCCCTGCTTGTGCTTTCTGTCTCTCTCTGACAAATAAATAAACTCTTTTTTAAAAACCCAAAAAAAACAAAATAAAAAATATATCCTTTAAATGTCAAAACTTTAAAAATAACTATTGTTGGTAATTTTACTTTTTAGAAATATTTATCTTTTTAATTGTTTCTTCTTCTCCCAGAGAAAGGGAGACATAAAATTCTAAGTACATATAAAAATAATAGTAATAATAATAATAACAAACATTTATTGATTCCTTATCCTAATCCTTTATCAAGAATTTTGCCTATTGTCTCATTTAATCCCCATAATAACTCTATGAAGAAGGTTTGATCTTTACCTCCATTTTACGGGTGACGGTTTCTATAAGACACAGAAATGTTATATGATGTGTCCTTGGCCACATACCTGGTAAGTGGTAGAGCTGATTCAAATCCAGACTGTCTGGAAACTATGCTTCTAACCAAACATGCTCTAGTTATAGTAGTTGCGAAATAATCATTTGGAAAAGGAATCAGAAATTTTGTCAAGAGAGGAACAACAGAATTAGAAGCTGAGGAAAGGGAATGTTGAATACTAATAATACAACTGAATTTATCTCATGTTGGGAATACTCCAAGATAATGTACAGAGAGAAGCTAATTTTCTGTTCCATTCAACCCATTCTCAAGGGTGGCTGTCTATCTTCAGGTAAAGACCATGGAGGGACTCTGATTACACTAAGGGTGTAGACAACCTCTTTTCTTGAGATATTTAAGTACAATTTAGAGACACACGTGTAATAAGTGATTCATCATTATCTTCTTACATATTTATAGATTTCAATGTTCCCTTTAAATCTATAGTTAGCCAAGATAAAAATATTTGGCTTCTTTAATTTTATTCAGTGCTTTCCAGGTATAGCCTTGGCAGATTGAGCCTGCTATGTATCTGTGACTTAATGAAATATCTCCTTGCATTCCACTGACTGTAAACCTTGGAGGCTTCTTTTTGAGGTCATTCAGTATTATAATTAATGCTGTACTTGAATCTCAGCCAGTAACCAAGTTTGTTTTGACATCATACATTTTCAGAGTTTTTCTATTAACTGTACTTAGATTTATCCGCTCGACCAACCTAGATATGAGTCTGGTTATTTATAACTATTTAGATGCTTCTTCCCTTTTGTTTTCATTATAATCTTCCTCTATGCTCTGAAGCAAACTGTGTTGTTTCTCCCAGCCTATAGTCTATAAAGGGGAGATAACAATGGCTCCTACACCACAGAGCTATGTGAATATTAAACAAGACTGTATATTGGTATCTGTAGCCTCAACCACTTTCCTGAGATCTACAACTCATAAATAAGTTCTTATTCAACATCTTGTTTTAGATATCTAGTAGGCGCCACTTAACATGCCCTAGACACTACTCTTGAATTCTTTCCCTCAAATAACAGCACAACAGCTTCTGTGGTGCCAAAGGGGGAAGCCCGAAGCGGGGAGCCAGCTGAAGGTCCTGGGTCAGGCAGCTCCAAAACCATAGCTCACCAGCCACATTCTCTAACTGAGGTCTCCGGTGATTTCTGGAGCCTGTGAGGACAGTCTAAAAAGCACTTGTGAAAAAAAATCAGATTGAAATTATATGAGGAGGCTAGAATTCTGCAGATTGGTGTTGTGGCAAAGGCAAAATGAAATATATGTTTCAGGATTTTTCAAAAAGGCAAAAAAGCAATGTTTCTGTTTGGTCTTTTTCTTTTTGCATATGTGAATGAACCCTTTTTTTCTCCAAGCATATGCATCCATACAGCCCACCTTATGATCTGCACCCTATGATTGCTGCTCCAAACCTTCACTCTCCCCGGTGCCCCTGAGGGAAGAAGCTCTCTTCAGGTGTCTCAGAAGCTTCTCACAGTATCTTTGAGCATCGGGCCAGTCACATGATTTCTAGTTTTCAGGAGACTGGATTGGGATTATCTTAGACCGGTAGAGCAGAGCCAGGATCTGTCCTCACCATCTAGTCGTTCTTGCTTTGTTTTTTTGGATCTATGGTTGGTTTAATTTGGCTTCGTGTGTGTGTGTGTGTGTGTGTGTGTGTGTGTGTGTGTGTGTATGTGTGTGTGTGTTGGGCCATAGCTCGGGTTGCAGATGTGATGCTCTCAATAACTATATGAATTGTTGTGCCCTGGAAAATATGTACTGTACTTTAATCGTGTTTTCACAAGTTTCGGTGTAGGTTTTAATTTAGCATGTTCCTTTTGTTTATTATACCTTCCCATTTTCTTCTTTAACACTTTGCACATTTTGCATCTCCTTTAGCACTTCTCTTATATTAATTTTTATTCAGTTAACATACTTGAATACTCACTATGTACTATGCAAGTTTCCAGGTACTGAGAATATAGTGGTGAGCAAAATGGTGTGTAAAATTTACATATTAGGCAATTCTTGGATCATTTTATAGAATAGATTGAAATATGCCATTTTAAAATAGATAAAATAGAAAAGCATATGAATTATTTTTAATACAATTTTATTCCTTAGCACTTATGAATCTCTGATTATGAATTATGGAATGGTTTCAGCCCTAAGGAACTTATGGTTGATTGGGCGAAAGGCATTATAATAAATGATTTCTACAAAATATAACTCTGTTATGAAGTCTGTAAGTGTAAGAACTGTGCCTATCTTGCTTACCCTTATATTCTCAGTAATGCCTCATAAAAACAGTAAAGGTGTTCTTCAAGAAAAATCAGAATTTTTTTGTTAACAACACAATTGAGTTTTAGAGCTTCTGCTATACCTACAAGACATCCGGGGAGCATTTTCAAGAAACACATTCATGAGCCTTTCTTCTGAACCACTTACTGAATAGGATTTTTGAGGGGTAGAGCCTAGGTTTTGTATTTCTAAATGTTCTTCAGGCAATTTATTGCTAAGCCCTAGTTATGAAGGACTGATTTAGAAAGAGGTTTCTTGGTGCATGTCAAGGGTCTTTGATGAAGGCCCTGTCATTCCCATCACTTTCAGTAATGATTTAAATCAGGAGTCAGCCAACGATGGCCCATGGGACAAATCCAGCTCACCGCATGTTCTTAGATGAAGGTAGAATGGCTTTTACATTTTTAAAAGATTGAAGAAAGTCAAAAGAAGAATAATACTTTGTACCACATGAAAATTAGATGAAATTTAGAGTTCAGTGTGTACAAATAAAATATTGGATCACAGTTCCCCTCATTCATTTTGTGTTCTCTCTGGCTCTTTTCCCACTCCAACAGCAGAGTTGAATAATCAAGACAGAGACTGTATGGCCTGCAAAGCCTAAATGTTTGCTATCTTGCCCTGTACAGAAAATATTGCCTACTCCTGTAATAGGAAGAGAATATTCATTACATATTTCACAAGATATGATTCTGGGAGAAAGTAAGTTAGAGGAGAAAAAGATTCTTGTCACTGTGGAGAGATGGACCAAATCTAGCAAGAGAAAATACAGTAGGTAAGATAGTAAGTTGCCACGTGTTGGCCTAAAACAGCCACACAATCATGATCAATTTAGCTTGTGCGCATATAAAAATGACATGGGGGTTTTATTTGACAGTAAGTTCAAATAGATGTCGATTGTATGATTATGACCACTAAAAATCTAATTTATGTGGACCTATGAACAGAAGTATGGCATATGAAATAAGGAATGCTAAGATTACACCTAAATAATTTATTTCACTTTGGGGTGGCCTACTTTCAAATGGAATAGATATCTGAAGTATTTTCATGGGGCAGCTATTAGGGTAATGAAGGGATACAAAATCATGCCAAATGTTAAATTATTTAGCCTGAGGAAAAGACTTGGAGGGGACATAACAGATAACACTCATCAAATATTTGGATGAATATCATGTGGGAGAAGGATTAGGTTTATTCTGTGTGAGCCTAAGGGGTATAAAGCCAGTTATGGAGATGGGGAGCACAGGCATTTTAGGCTCAATATAGATAAATACACTAATTGTTCAAATATAGAATTGTGATTCCTTGTGACACCGCCCTGGAAGGTGTGGAAAGAGCGGAAGAATTCTGAGTCAGGATATTGTTGGTGGGATTTGAGGATGAGAAGGCAAGTTAGATTAATTTACATGTAAGATATCTCTCAACATTAAGTGTCACAGAGAATAAATCCATTATGTCATGCATGTATTTTGATATTCCTTGTGCATTCATTGGACATTGGTTATTTGCAGAACATTCTATTTATAGTTTTGAAGGATACAAAGGGAATCCATGATGTGAGTTGGGGAGACAAAGGAACTTTTGCAAACAAGAAGTATACACATAAAACATCAGGATGAGTGATATATAAGCTGAAACTCTGTTGTTGTTCAAAGCGGGTGTGATCAGTGAAGACTTCAGGAAGAAAGTGGGCTCTGAACAGAGCTTTGAAGATTGGTTTTGATGTGGTTTTGGAATATAGGTGAGGTTCAGTGGGGTGGAGTCCGGAGCCAAAAACCAAGAAAGAATTCTTGAGACGTCTTTGGTGCAAAATGGTGGTTTATTAAAGCACGAGGACAGGACCCGTGGGCAGAAAGAGCTGCTGCACCGGGTTGTGAAGGGTGGCTGATTATATATGGGGCTGGAGGAGGTAAGGAGAAGGGAGGTTTCAAAAGGATTTTCATATGTTAAGGAAGACTCACAGGATACCAGAGGCCTTGCCATTCTCAAGTTAAGGTTGCTTTCCCTCAAGCAAAGCACTAACATGAAGATAGTTGGGAGATTCCTGGAGGAACATCACATACCCCACCCAGGAGTGGGGGTGGGGGGAGGTTGCAGGGTATAGGCTTATGCTTTGTCTTCAGCCAGCCTTCTGTTCCCTCATCGGTTTTAATTTGGATAGACTGTGGTAAGAGCACAGAGGCTGTAGGTAATGAGACCAGCATGAGCAAAGATCGGTTAAGGAGGGGTAAGGTAGAGGATGTGTATGGCGGAGTGAAAGAAATGCTTACTCAGACAACATTCATTCATTATTCACTTCACACTTAAGGACCACCTACTGTGGGAAACCATAGTGCGGTGCAAGAGGTTACAAGGGTGAATCATGATTCCTGCCCTCAAGAAGCTCCCAGCCCAGAAACAGGAAAAATCAATATCAATAGCCTCTCTAGAGTAGCTTAATTCCTGTGTGATTTAGCCAGAAGATGAGTTACTGGAAATTTCTTGGATTAACTTCCTCCAGTTTAAGAAAACTAACCAACCATCATTTAACGAATATTTATTGAACTTCTGCATTGTTCTAGCTGCTTGAGATAGATCAGTGAACACAACAGAGCCCTCCTGCTGCCCAGAATGTAAGCTAAACACATTTTGTGTTATTCCCTGGTCCTTCAAGAAATATAAAATGTTGTTTATTGTTTTACAGATTTTGAGAGGGCAAAATCAATAAAGAAATATCTTCTCGGGCTTTCGGAAGGATATTTAGAGCCCTGTCTGTGAAGAAAATGCTGTGAAATACTCAGCAGTGTCTCTTTAAACCTGTGCTCCTTTCTCGAGCGGCATTTGTATTTTTGTCATCCATTCCATTTTGTTTTTGTTTTTGTTTTTTAGCACCTGCAAAATTTAAACTGGAAATTTCATCCTTTGTGTTTCGGCTCTTGTCACTCTAAACGTCTCTTGTTGTGTGAATCAGTATTGGCTCTTCATACAAATAAAATGCAAATCATATCCTTGCCAGAGCTAAACACTTATCTCAATGAAATCAGAACAAATACTTGAAGGTTGAAACTGAGATTCATTGCTTAGCAGAATAAAGAGAAAAACACTGAATGCAACATGAATTTTCCACTGAGATGAATTCCAAACCCAAGCCAAAAATTCAGTAGAGATAAAAATACTTTTCATGCCAAATGATGGATTTTGATATCTAGAGCCAGATATCAGACTTATTTCTCAGCTATTTTTCGTTCACATGAAATTTAATATTAAGCATCTGATTGCTTCTATTGAAAAATGCCATATTAAGTTTCACAAAGGAAAGCAAGTTAACTCCAGTGTCCAGGTCAAATGACTATCCAAAAAAAAAAAAAAAAAGGTGGCTTGCCTGGTCACCAAACAGAACCCAAAATTCTACCCACTGGTGAATGCTGAGCAGCCTGGGTTTTGTTGTTCTGTCTGTTTCCGTGTAATTGACTTCCCTGGCCCACAATTTCCCCATGTGTTAACTGTGAGTCTGTGAATGTCACTCTTCAGGCAGTTGCTTTGACCCGTAGAATAAACATTATTATATTCTATTTCACTGTTTATTTTTTTAAAAAGTATTCTCCTTTATGTGTCCAAGAACTTAAAGTGACCACACATATTGCTACATTATAGATTTGTTTTTTAAATACTCTGTTAATTTTTTCAATGTAATTGGTTCCCTATACAATTCTACATATTTTGTGATGTATACTTAAAAACATTAATCTGAGCAGAGACTCATAGACTGCCAAAGTGCCCATAACACAAAAATAGCTCAGAACTGATGAAGGAGGATGTTACTTCCTCTGACCCACTGTCCTGTGGCTCCTCATGTCATCCCCTTAAGAGATAGGCAGGGCTTTTGCCAAATATACTGAAGAGATTCATGGAAAAAAGAAAAATAAAAAGACCTACAAAGCAACATTCATTTACATAATGGATTGTATCACATAGCTGGTATTCATGGTTATTTTTATTTTGTTGATATCTTTTGTTTGAAGTCTAGGCAAAACCAAAACCAAAATAACTTGTTAAAAATCATCATTAGAGTGAAACATTGTGTCTATGGAGAGGCCAGCATCTTGAAGATGACTGAGCCAGGGTAGTGAAAGTGTGTATACTGTTTCTGCAGTTTAGATCACTACTGGCTGTAAGCAGAAGCACCTTCCAAGGTTGTTAGCTGAGTTCATAAATAACATAGGCACTTACCCATCTCTGATATCATAAACACCGGGTCTGATGCTTACTGGAAGCTGTATACGTGTAGTTATTCCTTTTAGTGGCCTCAAAAAGGAAAAGGCTTGTGTGTGTTGGGGCGGGGAGGTGGAGGGGGATCCTTCCAAAGGGTAAAGTCCACCCATTCAGAAATAATCTTGAGAGGGAACTCATACTATCTTGTGCAACAAGAGATGCTACCTTATGTCATGTTCTGGTGATGGGAAATTTAATTTTTCACTTCTACATGGATTCTTCTGTGAAGGAATTTCATCCTGACTTTTCGTGTTTAACAAAATTGAAAATATATTATTCTGCTTAACTAACAGTGGAAGAATAAAAACAGGGTTCATGAGGCCTGGATCTATAATTTTCATCGGTTCTCTGGAAATCCTTTCTGCAGGTGTCTAAATAGCACAAAGGTCCAAACAAATTTTAAGTCCATATCTGTCTAACAACTCTGAATAAGCTTTTCTTTTAATGAGTAAGGATTGTTTTTATAGAATTCTACCATGAAGGCTATTCTTTTTAGACTAGCCTTTTAAAATATCCACTCAAATACAAAAAAAATTAAAGCATTTTTTCTTTCTTTATGAAAAAATAAACAACCAACGATCTGAAAACCAGAATTAATTCTGGTTATGCTCAAATGTTCTGATGTAACTACAGATAAATTTTTACCATCACTCATCTAAATTTTGTGTGAATGTGTGGCCTATTTGCTCATGGGTAATTATATGTGGCCTACATTTCTTGTAATATTAAGTATTTACTGGCAAACTTCAAGAATTTTTTAAATTGTTATTCCTAGGAATTGATCCTTAATCATTACAACTTGAGAACGTTTAAAGCTTTACTTAGCTTATGGCATTTTGATCTTACAATAACACTATGGAGTAAGTAATATTATCGCTTCCATTTTGCAGATGAGGAAATTCAGCACGTCAGTCAGCTCAGGCTGCCATAACAAAATGCCATAGACCAGGTGGTTTAAATACCAGGAATTTATTGCTCACAGTTCTGGAGGCTGGAAGTCCAAGATTAAGGTGCTGGCTGACTTGGTTCCCCCATTAGGGCTCTCTTCCTGACTTACAGATGGTGGCCTTCTCACTGGGTCCTCACATGGCAGAGAGATCGGGCTGTGGTCCCTCTTCCTCTCTTTGTAAGGACGTTAACCCCATCATGAGAACCGCACCCTCATAACCCCATCTAAATCTAATTACCTCCCAAAGGCTCCACCTCCAGGTACCATTACATTGAAGGTTAGGGCTTTGACATATGAAGTTAAGGCAGATACAAACATTTAGTCCCTAACACTCAAGGTTTAAGGAGGTTAAGTAATTTGCTTAATGTTACGGATTTAGTAAGTGGTTAAAGAAGGAATAAGCTCCAGAAACTTGCAAAAGTAGTAGTTTACATTGGTGTGATGGCTTTAAAAATATCTTCAATTTGACTTTTCTTTACCGTACTCACCACAAACACACTCTCAAAGAACCATGTAGCTAGCTTGCCTCTCTCCTGGAGTACCTTGCTTAGGATCTGTTTTCCACACAATAAATGGAGGGATCCTTTCAATTCTCAGCCTCATCCTATCAGTTTGCCACTCAAAACCCAGCTGTGGCCCACCACCACATTCAGAAGAAAACTCAAAGTCCCCTGCATGGTTCTGAAGGTCTTTTTGACATCATGTGACTATAACCTTGTCTCCAGTCCTTCCCCTACCCTGTCCTCCGTGGCCCAGTTCAAGCTCTTTCCTGTTCAGTGCTTACACTCCTGCTCCTTCTGCCTGGAATAATCCTCTTCCCCACATCCCTCAGAACTCCACTCCCCTCTCAGTCTTCCCTGGCCATTCTATCTGTGTAACCATGCCCTGCCCCCACCCTCAACTCTCTATTCTTTAGCCTCTTATTTGTCATCAAACCCCATAGTGCTACCTGACATTATTAGATGTTCTTTTGTGAATATGTATTAACACCTGCCTCCCCTAGTTGAATGCAAGTTTCCTGTGAACAGAGACTTAACTTGTTCTTGTTGATATCACTGATATCTCAAACAGCACCTGACATGTAGTACATAATCGTTATTTGTTGGGTTTACAAACTAATGATGACTCTAAAGGATCACCTTTTATCATTGTCCTGGGGATAAAGAAGCCCAGCTCGGAGGTGCTGAGGGCTATATCGGAAGTTCCCTAGTATGTGATGGACAAAACCAGGACTGATGCCCAGGTCTTCTTACTGGGCACGTAATGGTCTCTCCATTATACTCTCCTGCCCTTTCCTGCAGTTGCTCAGAATAAGGAAACCGTGTGAGAGGGAAAGTGGTGGAAGAGAACTGAGATTTACTGAGCATCAGATCTGTGTCAAATATTGCATAGGTAATCTCCTCTACAATCCTAAGTGGTAGCAACTGTTATGCTCAATTGACAGATGAGGAGAATAAAACGCAGACAGACGACAGTGCTTGTCCACATCACTCAGCAAGTCACCAGCAGAGCATTTGTTCAAACCCTGGCTTTTATTTAGTGGGAATGCCCTTACCCAAAAGATGCTGACCAGGGACCCTGAAAGAAACATTTCTCCAGACTTTCATTAATTCGGGAGTGAAAGGAAGAGAGTAGTCTTGCCTTAGATGATAGCAGAGTTTTTTAGTATTTTTAGATAGCAACTTGCCTTGTGCCCTTGCACTTGTATTTACTCAGAGTATTCAAAGGTAAAACAAAAGCCAGAAACCTCTGGATTTTGAGAGTAATCTGCTAAAGACTATAACTTGTCTATCTTTAAAGCCAAGAGTATTTATACATGAAGCCTGCAGTCTAATCACTTGGTGAAGCTGGGATGATGTGGTTAAAGTAGCCTTTAAAAATCTTTTCTTACACAGATTCTATAGAAAGGTGAGCAGCAGGATGTGCACAGAGACAAATTAGCGATGCTCCTAGCCAGGCTGTTTAAATTATTTTTAGGCAGGAGACATACTGTACACACCAGGTTTTAGATGTGAGTAATTAATATGAAATGTTTCCTCTCTCTTTGCCTGTAGTCACACTGAGCCTTCTTTATTTCTTGCTCTTTCTTCTCAGTCCCATTTCCTAGTATCTCACGTATCGTCTGTCTTGTAGATTGCTCTTTTACTGTGAAAAATGTTCTTGTTATGTTGGCAGGAAGGTCCTTGCAGACCGGTGGTGGCGGCAGCACCCATACCTAGAGCCCACTATGCAGAGGCCCTGTTGCTTCCCTTGTGCCACGTCTGAGACCTTGGCTGCCCTTATGTGATGGCCAAAGGCTTTCGTTCAGACTCACTAGTACCTAGACAGGGAGTTATAGGGAACGGGGACAGGTTGCTTTAACAGGCCTTTCTTCAATCCAGTACCTGTTTCCTGAGAACCCCCATTAGAAACTTTCTCCTAGACTTAGGAGAAGTAAAAGCAAAAACAAAACAAGACCAAAATCAAAACCAAACCAAAAAACCACAACAAAACAAGCTGATGTGCGGGATTATTCAGAGAAGCATTCCCTTAACATCTGAACACATTTCCCTTTCCTTGCTTCTATGGCTGTCTTAGAGCACCGCACAGGAGAGCTGATATTAAAGTGGGGATCTGGAGGCTCTGCTGTATCCTGGGTCATCTAACAAGGATTAACACACCCCCATGGGGCGCCTGGGTGGCTCAGCAGTTAAGCGTCTGCCTTCAGCTCAGGTCATGATCCCAGGGTCCTGGGATTGAGCCCCGCATCGGGCTCCCTGCTCCGCGGGAAGCCTGCTTCTCCCTCTCCCACTCCCCCTGCTTGTGTTCCCTCTCTTGCTGTCTCTATCAAATAAATAAATAAAATCTAAAAAAAAAAAAAAAAACCACACATATACACGTACATACACATATGGACACACATACACACACTACATAAGGCACTTACTGTGTTTGAGGAAGTTAACTTTATCAGAACACCACAGTTTAGGTTTCTATAAATACCTACGGGAAAATTAAATCTATTACAAACACAACAGAAAAAATATTTTTAAAAATGTTTAAAAATTAGAGATTTTTTTTCTGTCACAGAACCTGCATTCTAATAACCGTTAAAGATAATCTCTACTTTTTTTTGTGCCTTGGACACTAAAGTAGTGACCCCTGGGGCCTGGCAACACAGCAAGAAGAAATGAAAAGGAGCTGAGGGAACACTTTAACGTAAGATTTCCAGACATGAGATTACTGTGTCTTCATATTTCTACACATTATTCATAGAATGTATAAAATAAATGAAATTTCTGGTCATTTTAAAGTGATTTAATGTATCAGTTCAGATCTACCTTGATGCTTTAGTAAGTGCCAGATTTTAGAATTTGGGTGGGTGGTAGGTGGGTACTTCGTCCATGATGCCAACAGAGCACCAAATGAATTTGGGTGTTTTTAGCTATAAGGAAACATACCCTCATACTTCTTCATCTCCTGATTATGTGGTAATTCCTTCAGAGACCATTCTCTTCAGTGCCACTCAGCCTGAGAAAGCCAAACACTCTTCACTTGGTATGATTGGGCAATAATTGTCTTTGATGGTGAGAGAAGACATACAGCAGGAAGTAAAAAATGCACCCCAAGAAACAGTTTTAAAAGAAAAAGAAACTACGTTACAGTCATGAAAATAAAAATATGCCCACCTGCACATTCTTGGGAAGATTTAAAGCAAGATGAAGAAGAAGCATCTGAGCACTTCTTACCACCTCCATCCCCTGAGCCAGTCTGGTTCAGACTTTGTCATCTCCAACCTGGATTCTTGCATGGCCTCCTGACTGTTGTCTCTGCTTTCAAACCCGCCTTCTCCCATTGCAGGAATGCCGTGAAAATATAAGTCTAGTCATCTGATTCCTCCATTCAGACCCTTCCAGTGGCTTCCCATTCACCCAGAGAAGAAGCCAAATACTTACAATGACTATGAGACTTACATACATCCCCACCTGGCACCCCCATCACAACTGTGTTGTTTGTGCTGTTGCTCAGAACTGTCCAGCCACGTGGCCCACTGGCTTTTCCTTACACCCCCCAGACAGGCTCCCACCTCAGCCCTCCACCCTTGCTCTTCCCTCTGCCAAGTCCATTCTTGGTGACTTGTTCTCTCACCTCCCTCAGGTCTGCTCAAATTTCACCATCTCAGTCAGGCCATCCCTAACTTTCCCATTTACACTTTGAAAAGCAGGGAAATCAATAATGACCATAACATTACTTAGCATTCAGAATTCTCAGATGATGGTAAAATATAAAGTTCACTCTGCATAGCAACGGTATTTTCAGTTAGGCTACTAGTTTTAACGCTAAGAGGAGCAAAAGGCAATGCAACTTAACAAGAAGGGGAAGGAGTAGATTCTTCTTAAGGACTAACAACATGTCTTTCTGGGTCACTCCACTGAATAGATTCCGAATTAAACTCTAAGTATGTATTGATTGCCTGTTCTGTAGGACTTGAGGCAGGACTTCCTGAGTTGAGTAAGAGATGATAGGACCCAGGTTTTAAGTTTAAGATGGTCTATCAGAAGAGAGAAATCAAATACTCAAGAGAAATAACAACAACAATAACGTACGCATGAAATAGGTAGGGTGTTACTTCTAAGTGAAATACAGATCTTCCTCAGCTTACGATAGGGTTATATCCAATGAACCCAGCATCAGTTGAAAATATTGTTAAGTCAAAAATTCATTTAATATACCTAGCCTACAGAACACTATAGCTTAGCCTAGCCTACCTAAACATGCACAGAAACTTACATTAGCCTACAACTGGGCAAAATCCTCTAACAAGAAGTCTATTTTATAATAAGCTAGAATAACATCTCATGTAATTTACTGAATACTGAAAGTGAAGAACAGAATGGTTGTTTGGGCGCAGAACGACTGTAACTGTATCAGTTGTTCACCCTCATGATTGCATGGTTGACTGGGAGCTGTAGCTCGCTGCCACTGCCCGGCATCAGTGCACATCGCTAGCCTAGGAAAAGATCAAAATTCAAAATTTGAAGTACGGCTTCTACTGGGTGCATATTGCTTTTGTGCTGTTATAAAGTTGAAAAATTTTAAGTCAAACCATTGTAAGTCGGGGCCATCTGTATAGCAAACCATTCTCTTTTTGACTGCTGCAAAATTGATCAGATTATTGGGCTGAAATTAGATCATGCTTAATTTGTTAGATCATTACAGTGACAAAAACTTCAACATTTTCTGTCCAGGGTTCTAGCATATTCTATTGAATTAAATATAGTTCAAATTTAAAGTACCTTGATATTATTTGAAGTTTCTCATAGGTAATACTATATTAGAAAAGGTAAAATGGACTATTTCTAGCTTTGTGTGCACCGTGATTAGTGAAAACTGATTATGACACATTTTTAGTATCTAAATATAACATAAGATGGTAAGTTTTAAAAATAGACGTGATTATTCTCAGGCAGTGGCTGGTGAGGGTAGAAGATGTTGTCTGGAGTTGATTAAATAGTGGTAGGGGTTCTGGGTCACGTAAAAGAGATATAGAGTACAAATACATTTGTATAAATTAAAAGTCTTCTTATATTTTCTGGAAATTTAGCTTGTACATTTGCAAAACCATTTGAATTATCTGCTTTATGATCTCCCTTTCATGGGCATAAAAGAACTTAAGTTATTTACAACACCTGTTATATTATTTAGATGATAGTTAGGTCTTAAATGCATATTAACAATGTATTTTAATTAAAGGATGAAAACAGATGTCACCATTAGCAAATATAATGGGAAGGAAATTACATCTTGTCAGTTGTCTTGAAATGCACTCCAGAATGGCTTAGAAAATACTGTACCTAATGATGGCTGACTAATTCAGTATACTGAGCAAGTAAAATTCAGGAAGCTTGTATTTCTTTGCTTTTAAAAAATGAAAAAGAGGAAACCTTTTTGGAATACATTTCTTAATCCTCAGATATTTAATTCAGGCTTTAAAAGTAGGATATTTGCTGGAGCTGCTTTTAAAAATCTGAACTCAACCTAGACACTTTATTTCATAATTCTAAATCCTACTTACATATTGCAATCCATTAGGTAAGGTTAGATGGCACAGAACAAAAACAGATGCTTTATCTGATTTTCTTTCACTATTTTCTCTGTACATTATAAAAAATAGCTAATGTTTTACAGAGTACTTAGTAACATCCACACCTCTCTAAGTGCTTTACGTATATTCTATTCGCTATTTTAATCCCCACAACAATCCTGTAAGTAGGTAGGTATTATCATCTCTATTTCAGAGATGAAAAAGTAGAGTATTAGAGTGTTAAATAACTTGCCAGCCCACAAAAGCTAGTTAAAGGAAGGNGGGGCGCCTGGGTAGCGCAGTCGTTAAAGCGTCTGCCTTCGGCTCAGGGCATGATCCCGGCGTTGTGGGATCGAGCCCCACATCAGGCTCCTCCGCTATGAGCCTGCTTCTTCCTCTCCCACTCTCCCTGCTTGTGTTCCCTCTCTCGCTGGCTGCCTCTATCTCTGTCGAATAAATAAATAAAATCTTTAAAAAAAAAAAAAAAAAGGGAAGAACTCAGGGAAGGATATTTGGCCCCAGAGCCCTTGGGCTTCGCTGCCTTCTCAAGAAGTGCTACGCATGTGGATTAAATCCAAAACCAAAGAAATATGTTAGTGCCCTTAGTTCCTGGGGGCAAGAAGACGGTAACACATTTCCTTTCTCCACCTAGAGGAGGGTTGACACATCTTCATTACCCCCTCTCTAGGGATAAGTAGATGAGGTAGTGCCTTTGACCAGACAAGGCAGGAATGTTACTGGTGGTCCAGTAGCGAGCCTGGTAGCTGGGATGGGTAAGCACTAAGCTTGACCAAGGGAAAGATTTGTCCGTGGAGACGGAGTCATTAGATGCCTGAAAATTAGGGAACATTTCCCTAACTTGAGAACTTCTCATTTCTCCCTCATGGTTCTGTGATTTCTGGGAAACAGAGCAGCTTACAGAGCTTCATGGGACTGTTCACATTTTAAAGGAATTATTCTGATCAAATATTACAAATGTAAGATAGTGATTCTTTGTCCAAGTTACACCAAAAGGTCCCTTTTAGCCACCACATCCCAGATTTTATTTTATCATTCAAATGAACAAGCAGCAAAACTTGGTTAACTCGCTAATGAGAATACATTTAATGTGCGTAAATTTATTAGATGTTAAAAGTAAAAGGGAGCACAACTTTTTGACATGTTAGGAGTTTTCTATGTATCATTCATTCATCCACCATTTCAGAGCACTGAGAATACTTACGATTTAAGCAGTCTAGATTACTCAGTTCAAAGCAGCCTAAATGATAATAGTCTTTTTTAAAGTATCAGATTTTAGAGTCTCCTTTTTTTTTTTTCCTTTCTCTTTGTATGAGTTAGCAACGACCATTTAAAAAGGCTGAAAAAATTTCAGACAAAATTATGTGTGTTCCTCCACAGTGGGTGTATCTTCTGGACATTTCATGAAACAAATAATACCGGCAGGCTCGCCTTTCTCGCTTTCATCTTGTAAGATGACCTTTGTGCTCTTTATCAATGGTCAATTGATAAATGATCTAAGTCAGTCATACTGATACCCATCTGCCAGGAAATCCTGCCAGCCAGACCTGCTTCCCAAAGTTATCGGCTATGTGTACTCGGAAACTTAAAAGCAAAGTACTTTGTTTTCTCATGTATTATCTATGTGGACATATAATAATAATAATAGCTAACATTAATTGAGCTTTGACCATGTGTTAGACAGGTACTAAGCACTTCACGTTGATCATCTCAATGCTCCCCCAAATCCTGTGAGGTTGCTATTATTACCACCAATTTGTAAATGAGGAAACTGAAGAATAGAGTTTAAATAATTTCCTCATGGTTGTGCACTTAAATTTTTATATTTAATCCCTCCCAGAAGGCAATTGTGAAGTTGGTTTATTTTTTCCCTTCCCCACAGTAATAAAACATAGCAAGTCTGGTGAAAGTAGTCAAGAATACAGAAAGATAACGTTACAGTGTGTTGTGCAGGCATGAATTGAGTACCTAACACTTTGGTTTATCATGTGTGGACACCACCTTCTTCGAAATTGCCCTTCGTTAGGTCAGTTAACATGGTCAAATGACGCATTCTGGACAAGTTCATGTGGAATGTAATTAGATGTATTTAATATTGATCAATTTCATATTTATGATGCAGATGGTATCAACATTGCCTATTAGATTATTGTCTTAAAAACTAACTTCATTTCTTTCTAAAATTTCATTCCTACTTGGTATACTACTTTATAGTTTCTGTTCTTTTCACTTGATTTTCTTTTCTTGAACTGTGCTGTGAGTGAGATAACCTGCTTGTGAAAGTATTAAAACGACTCCCTCCTGTGCCAGATTTTCAGTTTTAGACCTCTGACAGATCTCGAATGTTAGAAAGCAGTGCTATTGTTCCATAATTTAGAAGCCATCTATCGAGGCCCAACACACCAAGCTTCTTCACATGCAGGGCCTCGCGGCACCCAGGAGCACAGTGAAGGTGCATTTTGGGAGATGAAGTGGAACAAAAATTTAAATGTGTGCTAGTGGGCCTCCGTGTCCTGAGATGCCTTCCTTTAATGCTTACTCAGGAGTGGCCTCCTATGGTAAATTGAAAACGGAATTAAAAATAAATGCTTGACTGAAGTAACAGGCTATAACACACTAATAGCTAATCATCAGCTTATTTTTCCTAAGTGTCATCCCTCAGTGCTTTCAGAACACTGTTGGATGCTGATTGGATGAACTACATCTTTAACAGTGCTAAATGGAAGACCAAAAAAAAAAAAAAAAAGAAGAAGAAAAAGAAGAAGAAAAATATCTGACAAAACCTTCAATATATAATTTTTTAAAGGACACATAGAATGAGGGTCCTCCCCAAAAGAGCAGAAATTCCAACACTGTATAAATTTTTTTTGTTCTTTTTCAGTGACCTCCGAAAACACATTTTTTTCTAATAAGTTACCCCCTGCTGATTCAACCAATTTTATTTAGCACATTAGATATTTTAAAGAAAATTAGCTTAAATAACTATTTAAGAACTCAGGGTAAAAATTAAAATCTTTAGTGCCATCTGCTGGACATTTGTAATAAGTAAAAATTATACTCCTGTTAACACTACAGACTAAAAATGGTTTTAGACACAAACTGAAAAATTATTTTTTCAACTGTAGTAATTTTAAAAATTATTCAGTAATATCTGAGGTAAATTTATGAATTACTGAAATGTTTATGAAATACATAGTACTATATATAAATATAACTATATATATTATTATTATTATAGCCTTTTTTTACAGTGAACACTTTTTATAGACTTTATTTTTAGAGCAGTTTTAGGCTCACAGCTCAATTAAGAGAAGGATTTCCTATATACCCACTGCCCCCACACATGCACAGCCTCTCCTGTTATCAACCCCCCCCCCCAAGGGGTACATTTGCTACAATTGACATTTGCTATAATTGAACCTACACTGACACATTGTTACCACCCAAAGTCACGACCCCATTAAGGTTCATTCCTGGTGTTGCACATTCCACATTTGTCCTGGTTTGGACAAATGTGTAATGGCACATATCCACCACAGTAGTATCTTACAGAGTAGTTTCATTGCCCTAAAAATCCTCTGTGCCTCATTTATTGATCCCTCCCTCCCCCTAACTCCTATTATGATCACTTAAAAAGCGTAGAAATGCTAATAAGTACATATCTGTGATTTATAATATTGTAAGTTTTTAAAAATGGTGAACATCAAATTAAATTATATGGCAATATTTAAAAATTTTGCAGCATATTCTTTATAGATTGTCTCTCAAATTTTGCACTTATGATTAAAATTTATGTGATGAAGATTAATTTTATCAAGTGTGATGAAAGATGTATGAAAAAAAAAGCCTTCATTTTCCAATTTAACCTTAATGTAGGCATCTCTACTATGTTATAGTCCCCAGATAATCTATACCAGGATCACCTGGGTTGACCTTTAAAAGGACAGGGTCCTGGAATTTATGCCAAGTCTACTGAATCAGAAGCCCCGTAGGTTAGTCCCAGCACGTGCCTCTTAACAAAGCCCCTAAGATAATTTTGATGCAATTTAAGAACACCAAGTAAACATCCTTCACAAATCAACTTTTCATGCCTTTAGCTATATTCAAATGAGTATTCTGAAGATAAGAAAGTGTAGTGGAAAAGTTGAAAGTAGAGGACGTAATTATCACAAACCGGTTTTACAACCTTATGTAAGTAACTTAAAGTAATGGGTCTAAGTTTTCTCATTTACAAAATGAGAAAATTGTGCACAGTGATTTTCAAAGTCCCTCATCCTCTGTCTCTTATTTTCCTAAATATTTCCATTTAAAATTAGGTTTTGGAATCTTTCCTTTATCTTTTCTCATTCTGAGAATAGAGTTTGAATGATTCCAAAGTAATGAACCCCAAGTCCTAGCAAAGAAGTAGGGGGCTTTGGATTCAAGCTTGTACAACTTGGTTTCTTAAATTTCGGAAATGATTCACAAGGATTGAAGGAGAAAATAAAAGTGAAATTCCAAAGGAAGCTAACATGGTCATATGGAGAAATAGTGTGTCATATTCCTACAGATTGGTGTTAAGTGAAAAATGAGCTTAAGTAAATTGCGATTAACAAATTATTGATAAGTTAAAATTTTATAATATTTGGTAAGGGTTCAAGTTGCATTAGGATGTTCAAGGCTGAAAGGAAGACACTGTTGTAAAAGTGAGTTCACCTGTATTACACAAATTTGCAATTACAATCAGTTCCTTTTGAAGAATATTTGATATATATGTTAAAAACCTGTAAGCAACTTGTATTTAAAATAAGAGTATGTGTGAGGCACTGGGTGGCTCAGTCGGTTAAGCATCTGCCTTCAGCTCAGGTCGTGATCCCAAAGTCCTGGGATAGAGCCCTGTGTCAGGCTCTCTACTCAGCAAGGAGCCTGTTTCTCCCTCTCCCTCTGTCCCTACCCTTCCCTGCACCCACTTGTGTGCTTTCTCTCTCTCAAATAAATAAATAAATAAAATCTTTAAAAAAATTAAATAATATATGTATAATATAATCTGAAAAACCACAAAAATACATCAACACATTTTAACCAAGACTAATTGTTCCCCCAAGCAACAAAAAACTATTTAGTCAATAATAGCCAATCATAAACCTTCGTTAATTTTGTGCACAGAGTCTAGAAGGTTACATTTTGTTAAAACAAACCAAGTTTTATGTTTATGATCAAATTATATTAGGCTCTGAAAAGAAAAAATCAGTCTCTAATGTGGGCACATGATCCCCATGTACAAAAGAAAAAGACCATTTTCTGAAATTTATCAAAAAGCCTTGAATAAAGTAATAAAATAAGTAAAACTCAGTATCCTCTTATGTTGTATGTTGTTTTCTTTGTACCCCCTAGAGACTCAAGCAGTTGGAGCTCAATAAATGTTTGTCCAATTGATGTTTGTAAGTCTAGCAAGTACTGTGTTTGATACAATGGTAGGTATACGATATTTGAGAAGTGCTTGTGAGAGATGTTTAATAAGTAAGTGGGAGCAAAGGGAGACTCACCCCAGGATGAAGACCTGGACAATATCTCACAGATGCTATTTTAGCAGTGGGTTGACATAATCGGTTTGCTTTGTTAGGAAGATCATTCAGACGATATGAAAGATGCACTAGAGTGGGGAAATCCACTGGCCAGAGCCTAGTTTAAAAAGTTGACAAAATAATCCACGTGAAGAATAGTGAGAGTCTTCACCACAGATGGTAAATTTGTGCTATGCATCTTACCACTACAAAAAGGTTTTTTGGCTTGTTTTTTATATATGTGCTTTGTATGTGAGTCTGAGTTTTACTTTGATTTGCTTTTCTTGCAGCCTTTTTATAAGGTGCAATAGACGGGACAGCTACATATATGTAACTTTCTTAGGGGACTACATTTATCGCAAGAAATTTCCTGGTGGAGGCAAAATGCTCCCCAGTGTTCACTAAGTGTGTGTTCAGTATATGAAAAAAGAGAGAGAACGAGAGAAGATATCTTAGGAAGTCCTTGACTCAGGTATTGCTCACTTCATGCGCAATGGAAGGAATTAAGAAATTTGACATGAATCAGAGAATTGTAGCTGAAGTGGAAGACTGACTCTTACAGCATATGTCCCAGGGTCCTTCTAGGAAGTTCATGGAGAAGCCAGAAATCTCAAAACTAAATTTCACAGAGTCTCTTGCATCTAGGGTTCCTGATATGATTTAGGTTCCAGCAGTCAGATGTATGAGATGAATTGAAACTCAGCTGAACGGAGGGCCAAGCGCAGCATGCGGGGCAACCATTTTGCTGGCTTCTCTGGCAGGCCCAGAGTGGCTGTCGTGATGCTTTCCAGGTCGGAATGCATCAGCTGACGTGGTGGGATCCTAACACCAGCAATCTGGGCAATTTCTGAGCCTGCAACTTCCTGATTGAGCTGGTCTTTTGTTTTAGGGATCCTTCTTGGAGATCAGGCTGAGAACCTGCTTCTGTCCCCCTTCCAGCAATTTTGTATCACCAAATTCCGTAATTTCATCTTTTTGCTTAAAAGACCATGATGTTATTTCTCAACTCAACCCTAACACAAGGCACTATTATTTCCAAGCATCATTACAAAAAATTCGTCACCACTGGAATGCAGTGGAATTTTACTGCTCCTCTGTTACAGAGTAGAATCAGACAGTTTTATTAAGAAGGGGACAACTGTGTTTGGGGGCTGAGAAACCATTTTTTAACTGCACATATGTCTTCACAATCAGTTACGTGTCATTATTGGGCTGTCATTCATTAGAACATATAAATTGGGTGCTTATTTGCTGATAAGACACTAAAAGATAATAAAAGATAAGACACTAAAAGACACTTATTTGCAAAGACACTAAAAGATAATTTAATTTCAGCTTCCATCTTTGAGAAGTTTGAGAGCTTTCACAGCTGTGTAGTTATTATCTTAGCGTGCTTTCCTCTTTCTTTGCTTTAGTGGTGCTACTAACATTACCACGTACCGTACTTTTAGTATTCAGAAAATAGTCCAAGTTGTAAATCACCTAGGAAAATGTTTTTGACTAGCTACACCAAAGAAATCTCCCTGAATATTTTACCCAGAACTGTTACTCTGTATGGAACAATCTACTTCCATTCCTTGTCACTTGGTATATATTGCCATAAACTGTTAAATTATGTTTATATATAACTTACTTCCTAAGTAGACTGTACCCTCCTTGGAATAAAGAACTGTGCTTTAGAGTTGAGGTTAGTGTGAATTTTTTGACAATAGAGTGTGAGGCTGAAAATCTTTTAAAGCAAGCCTCCAACCTACTGGCTAGCAAAATGTTTAATTTCCTTCATTGTCAGGTCTTTCTCCTGGACACCCCCAGGGCTACTGGAGGTGCTTAACCAATCTCACCTTCTCAGAAGAGCTCTCCTGGCTTTTATCTCCGTGTCACTAACTTCATGAGGCCTTTATTGTACTCTGTTTTATGTGTCCTGTTCCAAGGTTGGGAAGGAACACATAGGCCATCCTCACTGTTTTCAGTACCCATGCCTTCTCCGCATTGTACGCACATCCCAAAGCAGTTCTCCATTTCAGACTGCTATGCGTAGATTACCCTAGTCTCTGCCCTCACTTCATCTTTGGGAAAGCCCTTACCTTCCTTCCTTCCTGCCACTTAGGCTCTTGAAATTTCAAAGCACTAGCACCCAACCCCTCCTAGTCTAGGCAAATCTAGCCTAGACTTTGAAAAGAATAGCCAGGAAGAAAGGTGTGATTATCTTCTAGCTTCTGACCACTTTGGGGATGGAGGAAGGAAAAATGCAAAGTAGAAATAGCTGAGGTACTATGCCAGTTACAAAGATTTCTCTGCATTCTACCATTACGATCATTTAGCATCTTGCTATGTACCTTATTTACAGTAAGTGATCGACAAATACTTATTAGGTGAGCATGTCATTAGTAATTATCTGTTTAAATTATTTCACATTTATAGAATAATGTTTTTAGACATTTAGAGAATGATATTTAGATTTTTAGGCATTCGTCTTTATTTCCTTCAAATATGTGCCATTAATCACCCAAACAACTTGTTTACAACTGGAATCTTGGAATTTCTTGAGTTGAGTGCACAGATGTTAAAATAATGCAATGATTATTACATAGTGAAACAATGGGGAAAAAATTCCATCCAGGGAGAAAACCAAGGTTTCTGTATCAGTGCTTTTCTTTTGATAGTATTACATATTTCATAACATTCCATTTTCTATCTAGATAATTTAAATCTGAGATTTGTGATCATATGTATTTTCAACCTTACCAATCAATAAAAATATAGTGTTAATTCTAAAATTAAAATATACAATTAAATTTCATAAAAAAAGATTTTGCATTTGCAGTCCTGCATTTACTGAAATTTACTGGCATTTATAATACTGCATAATAAAATATGTATTTCCATTTATTATTCATAATAGAACACTGTCACATATTTGATATGGTTTAAAGCATTAAAACATCAGATACAAAAAATAAAAATGCTGTTTATAGTTTCACTACCAATATCCTGATTCCAAAAGCAAAATTTATTATGAGGACCACATCTTGACAGAGTAAGATATCAGAGTAATGTAAGGGGAGTACGAATTGAGAAGAGGGCATTAAGGTTGATTTTTAAGAGACAGTTTAGTAGAACACTGCAGAAGGTTACCAAGTAAGTAGATTTTGAAGAAGTGAGAGTAATAAATGCCATACCTTCCTCCTTCCCTTCCTTCCTCCCTGCCTTCTTTCCATCCTTTTTTCCTTTTGTAGTGTCTTCTGACAAAAAGGAACACAGTGGGAAAATAAGTTAGAGAGGTTGATAGGGACTTTGGTTGGACTTTTTTTCTCAGTGAAGAATAAGGGAGTCCCACCTGTAAGGAGAGGAAGAAGCCTATGAAGAAAGAGAGTTGAAGATGCAAGAGAGTTCTGGGCTGAGAAACAGCATTTTTTTTTCCCGCTCTTAATTCTCTCCTTATGGGAATGTCCAAACTAGTAGTAGAAACATGGACTATTAGCCGAAACCAGGAAGGAATTTTAAATACACATGAGAGAGTCCAGATGTGTACACGCCACCAAGGGAGAGCTTCCAGGAGGATCTGAGTCCTGGTAGAGTTTGGAGTGAATGGCCTCACGAGCTGTGGGGTGAAGCACTTGTCACAGAGCTGCCCCAGGCCACTTAGGTACAACCCTCTGGGAGAAGAACACTGTCCCCTGGCAATTGTCATCCTTACGAGCTATTCTGAAGGCTGGATTTTTCTTCCACTGGAAGAGAGACTGGCAGAGAACTTCCCCCTAAAATGTCCCATAGAGGAAATGAGAACCTAGAGACCTCACCATCATACCTCAATTGAGAAGCCTTATCTTACCAACCTTCTTGCCATGGACTACTGGAGAAAGATATGTTGCTGCCTGCCCACCTGTCGTGGCCAGGGAAACCCCACGGCCTAAGCTGCACAAGCACTTAGGGAACCAACATTGGGTTCATAAATCATCAAAGTAGTATTTTGAGTCTTTCAGGAGAACACAGGAGCTTGAAGTCAATTTGAGAAAAGAGTTTGGGAATAAATACTATTAAGGAGTTGAAAACCGAATGAAAGTATTACTGAGTAGAATTAAAAGGTCTGTGGAAGTTTCTTGGCCTGAATTCATCAGCATAACTCTGGCTTTTCCATAGTCAGCTTTTGTTCATGTACCATCAATTAGTCATGATCAAAAACTGACATTTCCTGATAGTTAACACTTTCCTGCATCCAGAAACATTTTCATTTGCAAGTGTCCTGCTTTATGTGGGCCCAGTATAAGACCTGAAGTATGTGAATTTACCATGATATATTCAGGTGGAAAGGAAAAGCAAAGCCCTAGACGAAAATTAGTTTCCTCATCAATAAAATGGGAATTTACTTCATAAATTTATCATGCAGTTAAACATATGTATTTCTTCTTTAAACTAATTAGGCATAAATGGTCAACTCTTGCATATTTTAATGTTGTCATATATATTCTATTTTTTTAATTCTTTACAGCACTCATTTGTTATTTAATATTTGATGAGATATTACTGAATTTTTCCTTTTTTAATATGAAATATTTCATACATACAAAATCATGTTATATAATATACATGTAAAGTACAAAGAAAAAGAATAAAACATACAATATGAACCCACCACTCAGCTTAAGAAATAAAACATTTTTAGTACTGTTGAGGCCGAAAGCTTGAAATATTTCATATCTGCGTGAAAAAAATGTTTTCTCCCACTGAACAAAATAAATATGTATGAACAAGTATTATACTCAATAAGCTTAACATGTTTATCCTACTGGACAGATATATACATATACATATGTAAAGTTGCTAATTATGTTGTCCAGGTATCCTCTATCATTTATTTTTGGCCTGTTCGGCCTATCAATTACAGAGAGAGAGGTCAGTAAAACTATCCTACTATGAAGGTGGGCTTCTTTATCTGAGTAACTTTATCATTTTTTGGCTTTATATGTTATCATATGCAGTTAAGTTTAGAATTGTTATGTACAAAATGAACTGAATACTTTTTAAGTAATAGATTACCCTTTTTATCTTTAATAATGCATTTTGCCATAAATATAACCCCAGTTTTGTTATTGTTGTCCTTAGTCTTTCACGGGGATATATTGTTTCATTCTTTTATTTCGAACATCCTTTATAGTTTAGGTATATCTCTTCTAAACCTCACTTAGCTAAATTTTAAAAATCTGACATGTTGATTTTTGTCTTTTAATGATGCTGTAGTCCATTACACATACCGTGTGCCTCCTCAAGTGTTGGATTGTTTCTACCATCGTGTGCCATAATTTCTAATTGTCTGGCTTCATCTGGGGTTATAATTTGTTTCAATTCCTGTCTTCTGTGGATTGACTATTCCCTCATTCCATGTTTTTCCCTCTACTGGTTTGGATATTACACACTCTATTTCAATTACTTCTGGTGGATACCTAACTACAATGTTATTTGTTCACTTGTATAAAAGTTAAAACTGCAGTTCTTGGTCCCAGAGCCCCAGCACATGTCCCAAGGACAGTGGTCTGCTTCAGAGCTTCACTCCTATTTCATTTTTCTCCTTTGAGGAGCTCCACACTTTTTCCCCAACTCAAACAGGAATTAAAGTGATTCTTTTATATATTTTATCCAGTATTTTTGGCATTTTGTGGCAGTAAGATTTTTCAGGATATATAGTCCTTGGTGTAAACTTGTTTTTTTTTTTTATTTTAATAATGATTTTTTATTATATTATGTTAGTCACCATACAGTACATCCCCGGTTTTCGATGTAAGGCTCGATGATTCATTAGTTGTGTATAACACCCAGTGCACCATGCAATATGTGCCCTCCTTACTACCCATCACCAGTCTATCCCATTCCCCCACCCCCCTCCCCTCTGTAGCCCTCAGTTTGTTTCTCATAGTCCATAGTCTCTCATGTTTCATTCCCCCTTCTGATTACCCCCCCTTTCTTTATCCCTTTCTTCCCCTACTGATCATTCTAGTTCTTATGTTCCATAGATGAGAGAAATCATATGATAGTTGTCTTTCTCTGCTTGACTTATTTCACTAAGCATTATCTCCTCCAGTGCCGTCCATGTTGTAGCAAATGTTGAGAACTCATTCTTTCTGATTGCTGAGTAATATTCCATTGTGTATATGGACCACAACTTCTTAATCCAGTCATCTGTTGCAGGGCATCTCGGCTCCTTCCACGATTTAGCTATTGTGGACATTGCTGCTATGAACATTGGGGTGCATATGGCCCTTCTCTTCACTACGTCTGTATCTTTGGGGTAAACACCCAGTAGTGCAATGGCTGGATCATAGGGTAGCTCAATTTTTAACTTTTTAAGGGACCTCCACACGGTTTTCCAGAGTGGCTGTACCAACTTGCATTCCCACCAACAATGTAGGAGGGATCCCCTTTCTCCACATCCTCTCCAACAATTGTTGTTTCTTGCCTTGTCTATTTTTGCCATTCTAACTGGCGTAAGGTGGTATCTCAGTGTGGTTTTGATTTGAATTTCCTTGATGGCTAATGATTTTGAACATTTTTTCATGTGTCTGTTAGCCATTTGTGTGTCTTCATTGGAAAAGTGTCTGTTCATATCTTCTGCCCATTTTTTGATTTGTTTATTTGTTTCTCGTGTATTGAGTTTGAGAAGTTCTTTGTAGATCTTGGATACCAGTCCTTTATCTGTAGTGTCATTTGCAAATATGTTTGTTTTTTTTTCTAAATGGACTAGGAAAAAAATATTTGTGTATGACTTTTCCAGTTAGCAAGTACATATTGGCTATTAATAAGGAAGTGTATGTCTTAACTATCTTTCTAAACTATGCATTTCTAATGCTATTTACTGTTTGGTAGAAGAAAGATGTCATGTACAAAATACTAATAGTATATGGTTAAATATACTATGAGTGACTAAATAAAATGCTATGAGTCGTAGCAGAGTACATTTTCATCTCAGTGTTCAGTGCCCTGCACATGTGTATTGTATAAAAAGCCCCTTTTGAATGGGACCTATAGGATGGACAAAAGTCCTTTATGATTGAATTTTTAAAGAACAATGGATTTTCAAACAATTATACCTCAGTATAAAGCATATACTAAATCAGGAGCTGACAGACTGGTCCACAGGCTCAATCTGGCCTACTTTCTGTTTTGGTAATAAAGTTTTATCGGAACATAGCCACGCTTATTATTCTTATTATTTACATATTATCTATACTACTTTCATTCTACAATAGAGTTGACTGCTGCAAAAGAGACTATATGGCCCACAAGGTCTAACATATTTACAGTCTGGCCTTTTCCTGGAAAGTTTGCCAATTCCCATACTAAATCATATGCTGTATCGCAAAGTTTATAGGGAAACTTTTTCCTTAGCCTAGCTCTCTCACTTATATTTACTTAGATATATTTGATTTGCTGGTTCTCACAATAAATATTTACTCATGCACTCCCTCTATGCTTAGAGTTTATATCTGTTTCTTTGATTAGAGATATTTCCTTACTCCCACTCCTTAATAATTATTTTCTTTAATAGAAGCCTTAAGATTTCCAATGCTATTTTGTAAGGTTGCTTCTGAAATAATAGATATCCACAGTTGTTTTCTACCAACTTGAGCCTAGATTGGTGGTGCTTAAAGCATAAAAAATTTAATGTACCAAATAACTCCACTCTTTAAGTCAATCAGGTATTCTTGCATTCATTAAATATCACTATGTCTTTCTATGAACTGAAATTAGCTAGCCTTTAAATTGGGAAGGGCTTCAGATTCTAAACTACTTTATTTCCTAGTGCAAGTACATTTGCTTTAATTATGGGAATTTAATAGAAGAAGTATCAGTTGGCAAAGCAGGAAAGGGATTTGAGAATTTTTAAAGTAATTGTTAAAATTCTACTCAAGAGCTGTTGACATTAAAAGAAAAATATAATGAAATCCCAGTACTTCAAACACTACAGTCCTTACACCTAACTTACTTGATTCTGTTTCCAGGGAGGACCAGGTCCCACAGTTATCTCAGGTGTAGAGAATCAAGCTAACTGCCCATATTAACAATAGCATGTGTGTACTCTGTGTCCTAGGGAATAGTCACATCCCACACGCTTGCTCAGGTACACAGGTGATTTTCCAGGAGTCTCTCCTTTGTTGTAAT
The DNA here is from genome assembly GCF_017311325.1 of Ursus maritimus. Classification (NCBI taxonomy): domain Eukaryota; kingdom Metazoa; phylum Chordata; class Mammalia; order Carnivora; family Ursidae; genus Ursus; species Ursus maritimus. Next base: position 24,693,977 of record NW_024425452.1, read on the forward strand.
GGCCAATGGCTGTTGGCTAGGCCTGGGACAACTCTGTCAGTTCTCATTTATGAAACTAAGGCATCCTTTCACTGGCGATTCACTGGGTGTCATAGTGTTCTGTACAGAGCAGCGAACAGTTTCTATTTGTAGCAGTTTAAAATTGAGGGATTTGGGGCTGATGGGAGGGGAGGAGACTCGAATCATATCAAGTGTGATCATTCTTATGGTAAATGGTTTGCCTCAACAACTTTGGTTGCATTCATTAACTAAAGAGTGGTAGCAGCTCTCATACATATAACCTGAGAGAGATCAAGCGAAGTTGTGGTATGTAAAAATCTAAATATTTGTAAGGTGTGGTTTAGAACTTTTCATGTGACATGAAAAGACTAGTGAGCTCAATTATAATGTATAAGGTAACATTTTACATTCTGTATGAAATCAGACACTTGATATTGAATATATAAATAGTCTCCAAGAATAGGGGTAAAGGAAGATACTTTGTGGAAGACACATTGCATAGCATTGTAGTTTAAAACAGTATTTTTCCAGGTATACACCATGCTCAAATAGTGGGCCACGGAATCAAGTGACTGTGACAAACTTTTTTTTTTTTTAAGATTTTATTTATTTATTTTGAGACAGAGACAGAGAGAGAGCACGAGTGGGGAGGAGAGGGAGAGGCAGGCTCCCCACTGAGCAGGGAGCCTGATGAGGGGCTCGATCCCAGGACCCCAGGATCATGACCTGAGCTGAAGGCAGACACTTAACCGATCGAGCCACCGAGGCACCCCGGCAAACTTTTTCTTTTAAACTGTAATCAGTATTAAACTTAAAATAGACTGAGATAGAATATACCAGAGTACATCATATATAGTTAGGCTAAATATTTTCTATAACTTTTGCTTCAGTTGTATACATACATGAGGGTGATTGTAAAGTGTCGAGTTCCATAGTCCAAACACTTTGAAAGCTGCTTGTCTAAAAGAAGCAGAGGCATGGAGTGGATACGTGAATCCCACTGTTGGGACTAGAACAGTGATTATATAAAGTCTATTTATATATGGTTCATTGCTAGTAAGCAAAATCGGGACTAATGGAATACATGTGAATACATTTTTTACCACTGGCGGTAAGATTAGTGGGAAAAATTGTTTTGTGTGTTTTGATTTAGTTCAAAGAGCCGTATTGCTGTTCTGTTAGGAAAAATTGTTTTTGTTTTTGTCTTCTGTCCTTTACTTAGTTTGCTACCATTTTCCCTTTTGCCCAGGAGATTGCATCAACAATTTGAAAGCTATAAAGAACAAGTGAGAAAAATAGGGGAAGAAGCACGGCGTTACCAGGGAGAGCACAAAGATGATGCCCCGACTTGTGGAATCTGTCATAAGACAAAGTTTGCTGACGGGTGTGGCCATCTCTGCTCCTACTGCCGCACCAAGTTCTGCGCCCGCTGTGGAGGCCGCGTGTCCCTGCGATCCAACAACGTGAGTGTTCCCTGAGTCACTCTGATTGTGGGTAAAAAGCAGAAAACACATGCATGTTAGAAAGTAGACCTGGGCACAGATGTACCCATTAATGTGCCCTTTTCCCATTTTCTTTATTTTTCATAAGGTTCATAGTAGTGGAGTAGTGATGAAAATAATTCATAAAAAAGTACTTTGCATGTGGATCTTAATAAATTTACGATTCCCATTCAAAACCAACAGATTATCTGTGGGAGTAAATTTATTTTCTGAAGAATGTAGTCGATGCAGATTTAGTATCATGAATTATGAAACTCTTGCAAGTTGTTATGGCCGATTCTTGTAAAAAGGGAAGTTTCTGCAACAGTTGTTTCAGACTGAATGAAGGTAAAACATAAGGTAAACTGTGTGGCATTAAATTTAACCCAAGATAAGACATATAAAGCCATGATTAGTTTCTGTGAGAGTAATTTCCTATTTGTTGTCATGGTAAAGTAATGTAGTGCTAAGTTTCTCTCATGGAAATTATTTGGATATTTAAAGAGTATGTCAAAAAATGATTTTTTAGATTTGGGGATTTTTGCACTCATTTTCTTCTCTGTGAGGTGTAGTCTCACCTGATGCAGTTTCCTTGTTTGGCTTAAATAATAGCCGGTCTTCTGTTATGCCAGTGCTTTAAATATATACAGTTTTTGAGGCACTGAGATGCTCATTTAAGAGGACTAAATATGATGATTTGTGAAGTACTAGATAGATTCCAGTAGTTTCGAATACATTTTAATGTACTTCATGATATTCCCTATCTTAGTATGATAGAATTATTTATAGGGATGTCTGGGTGAGCTTTCTTTGATATAGGTCTGCAGTGTAATACAGAACACTTAAAATTACCATATACTTAAAGAATTCCCAGTGTTTCTCTAAATAATTTCATATATTAATTAATCATGTATGCAATTTAACATAGTACAAAGTTATATTTAAAAATAACATGAAAGCTTTAAGCGCTCTTGATATTTTCCTAATTGAGAAAATCACGGTTAAAATCAAAATCAATCTCCCTATCAATATTGTATTCATTGGTAGTGTATTTGAATTGCAAGCAGGGCATTCTAAAAACCTCTTCTAGTGGAATTAAGATATTCAGTAAAATAGATATCTTTTAAGGTGAGCCCACTATTATCTTTGTGGCCTTGGGAAGATAATTAACTTCTCTGAACAACAGCTTCTTTATCTATGAAACTAGATAGTAATAATTACTGTCTATGATTATTATGATAATTAAAATCTAGGTCTTTATGATATATATTTAATTTTTCTTTAAGTGCCATTCTGATGACCAAATAAGTTTTCCTCTTTTCCTGCTAAAAGTTTTTTAGTAAGTTATCGTATGTGATGCTAAAGCCTTTTTAAAACTACCTTGGCTTAAAAGAGCATCTGCCACATAAAAAGGTGCACAAGACCTATTTGTTAATTTTCCCTTCTTTGGTGTTCTTAAATGCACTATTTTGAGATGAGTTCTCACAGATGAGACCTGAGAATGATAGTCAAAATATTTAACAAACCATATGGCCTAGGGGTACTGTCCAGTCTGAAAGGTGCGGGTGGTAAGGACTAATGTGCAAATCAGCAGAGTGGAAATGCTGACTCAGCACCTCTAGTGGCATGTTTTTAACTTTCCACCATAGGTTTGCGGAAAGCCAATAACAATACAGTTAACTATTGATATATTTAAAGTACTTGGGTTAAACTCATGTTTAAAGGACATTGAGCTAAGATGTACCTCTGCTTTGGAGTTGACATCCAAGCCTAATTTAGTCTATCCGTCTTTACGAAACCCATCCAATTTGAAAAAATGTTCAGAAGAACAAAATAATAGAAAGCACTGCTTTAATCTTGGGCATAAGTCAAAAATACTGTATGACTATATTGTATTGGTTTTTCTTATAATATTGTAAATGTTGAAATGTATCTTACAAATAAATGTTGCTTGTGGAATAATTTATGGCTACAATAGTTAACATCTTTTTTCCTTATTTTTATTTCTTACAAATATTTCCCATTCTTAGATTTTCCAAATTGTAACTATAAATATTTTAACAGTAATTTGATAAAATTATTCACATAATTTTATGCATTTTAATAAAATGTCTTCTTAGTAATGGGAAGACTAAATATAATGGTGAATTAGGATTTCTTTCTGAATAATGTTTTAGATAAAGATGTAATAATCCAGGTTCTAAAAATTTTGGAAATTATAGTACCCAATTTTTGTATTTACCATAGCGGGAACTGCATATGTGCATTCTCAATGGAAGCTTGAACAATGAGTATTTTGGGGAAGAGTATAAACATTTGCTCTGTAAAATACTTGTGTTTTAACACTTTAAAAATAATACAGGATTGTTTTCTTAAAATCTGTTTATTAACATATGCCTTATTTTTGTTTTTCTCTTCTTCTTTTTCCTCTCTTTTTACTCTGCTTCCTTGGATGCTTTCCCAAAGGAGGACAAAGTGGTTAGAATCCATGCTTTCTTTTCTATCATTTGTTACTATACTGCTGTGAACTTTATTAAGTGAATGTTTCACCTAGTCTTGTTAGTCACTATAATTTCACAAAGAAATCATATGCTAGGAAAAGGTCATTCCCAGTTCTCATGGAAAAATAAATAAATAAAATGAACATCTAGAGGCATTACAGAGTTTTATATTAATAGGCAAAGTCTGGGTAGTTTGAGTTCATGGGAACAGTGATATTTTAATAGAATTTAAATCATTATGAACTAATTTGTCCTCTCAGCTTTCTGAGTTTTGATGATGATTTCATCTGCAATAAGGAATAAACTCAATGGAAAAATAAACTCCAATAGGTTGTACCTTTGTCCTCACTCAGTAGCTGCATAGGCAGGTGATTTGAAATTTTATAGCGGAAGGAATTGAATGTACTGATTGAGTGGCAAGAATGAATCAAATTAAGATCAAAAGCTCAAAAAAAAAAAAAAGATTTTTCTATGGAACAAAAGTGGCAGAGTTGTCCTATTGAACCACATTTTGCCCTTTTTTCCTCTCTCATGCATAGAAATCACTCCCTAGGGTGGCAAAAGGTCACTTTCACTCTTACCAGCTACAGAAACCACAGAGGCTGAAATTAACGAAGATAGGATCCAAGCGGAACCTTTAGTCAACCTGTCTTCTGTATACAAAATACATGGTTTCATTTGGTGTAAATTACAATTTCCCCAAAGCTCATTAATTTCCCAATATGAGACTGAGGCAATGAGTATTTTGGGTTCAATATATCAACTCAGCTGCCTTTGTTCAACTGTTTTAAAGTTTAAATGATGTACTGTAGTGCATACATAGCAAGCATGACATGAAACTGAACAGTAATCTTTTTAATCTTGGTGCTAATATATGTTCATCACTGTTTTCTATGAGAAAGAAATCAGGTTGAAAATTATAAAAGATAGTTTGTTTTCACTAAATGTGTTTGCCTGTACCATTAGTGGCATCTGAGATCATCTTAGGGGCTATTATTTAAATGCATTAATGTACTGTATTAGAAAAAATATAGAACTAGAATATCACACCTTTGGTTTCATGAATATTACTTTGAGTGAGGCTGCATTTGAAATGTAGATAATTTTAAATCCTTTTAAGAATAAACATTTAAGTAAATAATAATGCTGATGCTTTATAGACCTGGTAGTATAAGGCTTCAGGTACTCCTCTAGGGCTGGCCAGACTCATTGTCCCTTTGGCAGCACTTCCCATAATGGCAGCTTATTGGTGCTTATTATGATTACTGACTGTGTAATGGGAATTCAGGTGCATTTTGTGGTTCTCAGGCTAAAAATGGAGTGGAAAGACCTATCAAATACAATCACTTTCAGTTATTTTCTTTATTTTAATTAGAATGCTCATATCTACCACTTATTTTTAAGTACTTTGTCATAATTTCATTAAAACCCTTTTCAGCCTATTGAAGTTGTTCAAGGAATTACCTTTCTAGTCCAAGGAAACTGAAACCAGATTTTGTTTTAGTTGTGCTAAAGAGAATAACTGAAGAGTAAGCAAAGTGCTTGATTGTTGGTGCTTTCCCTATTCCTCTGAGCTCTTTTATTTTTGGTAAAGAAATTATCATTTATAGGTGTGTATGTGTTAGTGTGAGCAGAAAAAAAAAGAGGAATAAGGATGGATAAAACTTTTCTAAAAGCAATCTACATCTTGATCAATATAACGAATTCTGCTTAGTCTGTTAAATTGGTGAATAAATATGACTAAAATACTAATGTGTATGACATGAAGACCTAAGGATAGCTAACATCTAAATATGTCTTTTATTAAGCCCAGCAAAGAAGTATTAATGATCATATTTTTTGCAGGCTGGCAGTATTTTATTTTAAAACTTCACTCTTAGTCTAAAGCACCTCTCATAATAACTGGAAGGAGTGTGTACTTGCTTATAAGGAAAATGGCTGTCATAATCACTTTGCAATTGATACATGGAATAGCTTATAATAGGAGAGAATTTTATATAAGTGCATACTCTCATAAGTAAGATTATGGTTATTTATTTCACTGAAAGCCCTCTTCCATACCTAAATTTATAGGGCTAGTGCAAAATTCCCCACAGTCTGTTTAAATTTCTTTTGACATTGTTTTCTACTCTCTATTTGGTGCTAGAGTATGGAGTTTAGGTAGCTCCTTTGATAATATGAACACTTCGCTGTTGGTAAATCAGCTTCCTTGAATCCTCCAAATTAAATTCCTTTGGGATATCCTATAAATTTTCATCAGTATTTCGTTTTTGGTTGGGTGAGTGGGATTGTTTTACAAATACAGCAACTGAAAATGAGCCTTCCACACTTCTGGTTAATCTTTATTTTCACCAAAAATATCAGGTTTTATAAGTTAGGAGTGTTTTTTAGTAAATGTCAGCAATACCATGAAAAACAGAACCCTACTATTTTCTCATTCTTTCCAAATATGAAAGCTGCACATGCCTACCTTTTAAACATCATGTGTAAAAAAAATGCTTTTATCTATTCAGATACTAATTAACGAGGTACTATGTGTTTACAGAGTCATGATTTTTTATTTTTTTTTTATTTTTTTTCAGAGTCATGATTTTTTAAACTGGCTCCTCATAGCTTTTCATTAACGTTTGTTTTTAGAAATAATGCTAAATGATGTGTTAATGAAGGAAGTACGTTTTTGTAGAAAAAAGCTCATAAAAGGTAGGTATTGGGTAGAATGGGGCAGTGGCAACAGAGTTTGGAACTGGCCTTATTGTAAAGTGCTATCTGTGGGTTAATTGGTTCTTAATAGCATAAAGAACTTTGTCCTCACAGACTCTGGGATCATGGCCTGAGCCGAAGGCAGACACTTAACTACTTACCTGAGCCACCCAGCTACCCCATAAATAAAATCTTAAAAAAAAAAAAAAATACTATCATCTTAGATAATTCAGAAAGTTGTAAGTTTTTTATGCCAAATTTGTTTTAAGGATTTGTTACAATATTTTTCAAGGGTGTGGAATCTTTCTTTTTTCTTTTTTTTTTTTTTTTAAGTGAGTGTGGAGCCCATCTTGGGGCTTAAACTCAAAATCCTGAGATCAAGACCTGAGTTGAGATCAAGAGTCAGACACTTACCAAATGAGAGGCACCCCATGGAGCATGGAATCTTAATCTCTTCCATTTAACATTACCATTCTGGTAATGTTTGCTAATATTCAATAATCTTGTAATCCTGGTTTTCCTCTACCCCAAAATCATTATTTAATGCACTTATAAAACTTGTTTCAGGAAATTACAATTTCACAAACCAATGTTAAATACAGATGTATAGCAGGACAAAGGGAGCTCCACTGGAGTATAGAAAAAAATCGTCCCTTGTAGTATAAAGGAAAAGGGCTGTGGTAGAAACAGCTTTCACAAAGCTAAAGACTAAACCATGGGCGAACTCCCTGGGTTTTGTGAACAGAAGTTGTCAAATTTCTTGTTTATATACCTAAGAGTTGAGTTACTGAGTCATTTAATAGCTCTATGATTAACATTTTGAAAAACTGACAAACTGTTTTCCCTAACAGCTGCACAGCAATGCGTACGGGTTCCAGTTTTTCCACACTCATCAATACTTGGTATTCTCTGTTTTGTTTCAGTTTTTTTAAGCCATCATGTTTCATGTGAAGTGATGTGGTATCTCATTGTGCTTTTTATGGAACTATTTTTAAGTGAAAACTATTAAACTGGTTTGATAGCTCCAAAGATTCACTTTGATCATGTAGATTTAGTTTCTTACATAAAAATGCTTCCAAGTTAGCAATTTCTTGAGAAAGTTTTTTCTTAAAAGGCTAGCATATTCAAAGTATTAGAAGCTCACTTTCTTTCTTCTCTAGGGATTCCTTATGTCCCTTATGTTAGAATTATATAAGTACTAATTAATCTGTATGAATCAGAACAGGAGCTCTGTTAAATTGAAGACACCTTAGAATCTAATATCTATCTGTCTAGACCAGCTATCCCTAGGGTACACACTAGGAGATTTTTTTTTTTATTGCCAGTTGAAAGGACTATTTTTTAAATATTCAGAAAGTACTAGCAGTTTCAGCAGATTTACCACTCAGCCATAGGTCCAGAATATTAACACACAAACTGAAGCCCAGGAGGTAAAGGACTCTTCTTTTTTGTGTACAAGATATTTTCTTGAGTGAGGTGAGCTTTTAGTAGCATGTGAACAGATAGACATAAAGACTAAGTAACCACCACCCAACTTTCATTATATCCCTGATGTCTGCCATTCAACAGATTCATGAGCAGATAGATTCCCTATTATTCCTGCTAATAGTGAGGAGTATATTATTAGTCACAAAGCCTATTTTTGTCTGATATCAGTAAAGCCACTCTAGCTCTCTTATGGTTGCATTGTACATGACATCCTTTTAGTTTTATCTACTTTTATCTTTGAATCTAACATGTGTCTCATATTAGTAGCATATACTTAGGTCTTATTTATTTATTTATTTACTTACTTACTCATTTATTTTAAAGAAAGCCTGACAATCCCTGCCTTGTGATTGGATTTTTAATTCATTCATATTTAATATTATTATCAATATGATTGTATTTTTCTCTTATTTTCCTTTTTTTGTATTTCATTGTTTGTTCCTCTGTTCCTCCTTTTTGCTTTCTTCTGCATTAAATGAGTATTTTCTAGTCATGTTTTAATTATTTTAGTGAATTTTTTCCAATACATTTTCTGAGTTATTTTCTTTGTGGCTCTAGGGTTTCCAAAATACATCCTAACTTATATGAATCTACTTTCACACTACCTTAATTACAGCAAGAGATATAAATATTAATTCTATATTGCTCTATTCCCCTTTCCCCTTTTTTTGTGCTATTATTTTAATAAATTTATGTCTATATATGTTAAAATGCAATAATATGTTTTTGTAATTATTACTTTATATAATTACATAATCTTATATATTTTAATGGAGCTGAAAGAAGAAATAAGAGCAAGTATATATTTATAGGCTTTGTTATATAATATTCTTATTTACTATTTTTGATTTTCTTCATTTCTTCCTGTGGATTCAAGTTACCATATGGTGTCCTTTCTTACTTCAATGCAACATTGCTTTCACCCACTTCCTTTGTGCTGTTATTGCCAAGTATATTTGATTTCCATATGTTGCAGGTTTAACAATGCTAGTATATTAATATTGTTTTATACTATTTTTAAAATCACTTAAGATAAAGAAGAAATACAAATTAATACTTTTATAATTACCTATAAAATTTTATTTACCAGTTTTTTTGTTTTTTCATGTGAGTTCATATTATTGTGTACTGTCAATTCTAGCTTTAAGAATTTCCTTTAGTATTTCTTTAAAGTGACTCTTCCGGCAATGAATTCTATCAGCTTTTGTTTATCTAGGAATGCCTTTGTTTCACCTTCAGTTTTTGAAAGTTAGTTTTGCTGGATGTAAGATTCTTGGTTGACAGCTTCTTAAACTTCTTTCAGCACTTCAAATATATCATCCCACTGCCTTAGACCTCCATTGTTCTGATTGGAAGTCAGTTGTTAATCTTATTAAGTGTTTCTTGTACATGACCAGCTATTTTCTCTTGCTACTTTCAAGCATTTATCTTTCCGAGCTTTCAACATTTATTATCATGTGTATATGTCTGGCTATGGATCTCTTTGTGTTCCTCCTACTTTGGTTCATTGAGTTGGTGGATGCAGTTTAATGTTTTCCATCAAATTTGGGAAGTTTTTCAGCCCTCACTGTTTTGATTTTTTTTTTCTGTCTCTCTCTTCTCTGGATGGCCACTCCTATTATACATATGTTGGTTCATCTAATGGTAGCCCACATCTCTCTGAGGTTCTGAACATTTTTTTTTTCATTTTTTTTTTCTCTCTCTTTTGATCAGATTGCACAATCACTATTGAGCTATCTTTAAGTTCACTGATTTTTTAGTCTGCTGGCTTAAATCTAATGTTGAGCTCTCGTAGTGAATTTTTTTATCTTGGTTATTGTACTTTTCAACTCCAGAATCATTTTAGTTTGTAATAATTTATATGTCTTAATATATCTTCTCTATTTGATGAGACATTGTTTGAACTCCCTTGATTCTTTGAACGTATTGATAATAGCTCATTTAATGTCTTTGATATTTCCAACATCTGGGCCCTCTCAAAGGAGGGTTCTGTTGCCTGCTTTTTTTTTTGTTGTTTGTTTGTTTTTGTTTTCTTTTGTTTTGTTAATGAGTCACACATTACTGTTTCTTTGCATGTCTCATAATTTATAGTTGATTACTGGTCATTTCAGATAACACATTGTAGCAAATCTGTGTGTGATCCCTGTCTTCACTCCCAGGGCTTTTTGTTTGTCTTTCGCTTCATTATTTGTTTAATGAGTTGGCAATACTATTTCAGTGAGACCTGTTTCCCCTAAAATGTGCAACCTCTGATACTAGTACACATGGGCACAGCTTTGGAAATGTACACATCACTCTGACTTCCTCCCCATCAGGGCTGATGGTGTTTTTAACCAGCTGTCATTTTCCTCTCTCTTGTCCTGATCACCTTGTTTAGCTTTTAGCTATTCTGCTTGTGTTGGATCCAGTCTTTAAAGCCTGCTCCAATTCCAGACTCTTCCTATCTGTTTCCCTAGTTCTTTCTATTAAACTTCTAGTTTGTGTACTGTTTCAGTTGCTGCTCTCATAGAACTATCAGCCTCCTCCTGTGGCTCAGTACCAATGTTTTTACAGTGCTGCTATGCTTGAACTTTTCCAGTGTCTGTTCCAAATAAAATCAGTTCCCTCAGGGAAAGCTACAGAGGTCTTCTCCTATGATCTGCCTCTTCCCCTTGTCAGAACCTCTGTATTACTTCTCTAGAGATTGAGATAGGGACAGAAGCCTGCTTCTCTCAGATAGATACTCCTACTCTATGAGTGTGGCACTGGATGAAGTCAGCAACCTTTGTTCTTACTTTTCCTGGAATAGAACCTCTGTCCTCTGAGCAAGCTAAGACATAGGTGATTGAGGTCCAGTAATCTTGGTCTGCTACACCTGCATGAGCTTCAGTCCTACAGTTGGGAAAAGTGTAAAAGAAGGGAACCCCTGACCACTCAGTTACACTTGTCTGGAATAGAACTTCTGCAACATAGAGTCAGAATGGGGAATGAGAAATGCTGGTGGCCTTCCCCTCTGGGGTAGATACTATAGCCCTTGACTGGGAACTTGGGGTGGTGGGAGAGAAAGCCTATGTTCTTGGCTATATCCACCCAGAATAGAATTTCAGTCTTGCTAAGCTGGTTGGTGAGAAGGAAGGAAGTGGGTTGTAACGCAAATGCCACAGACTCTCACTGTTCTTATGGAGACTTAGTAGAGTTCCTTGAATAAAGATTTCTCCAATTTCTATATGCCTTTTGGACAACTTCCAGGGATTTCAAATAGCTGTTTTTTAAAAGTAATTTTCACCAGTTATGGTTATTTTTCCAGAGAGGGAGCATGCAGAGCTCCTCACATCACTACTCTAGAGGATTCTTGATAGTTCTGTGTTAACACTTATCCATTCACCAATTCATTTATTCATTTTTCCCATGCATTTATTCATTCATAGATTTTCGCCCATGAGCAGTCTTATATATAATTTTTTTTCAAAATCAACTCTCAATCACTTCAAAAATGCAATTTTATAGTGATAGATGGCACGATGTACTCTTTCTGTCTAATTTAATATAAATTTACTTCTTTGAGCTTATTATTTACATATTCAAATTAACTGTGTGTGTCAATGCATAATAATTTTTATTTAATGCTATATTAAATAAAATAGAATTCCCAAAAACTTCCTCCTTCCTCTTTGTGTATAGGATGACAACCATCTGGAAATTCTATCAAGATCCCTACTCAAACCTTTACTGCCAAAAGTATCATGTGCCCATTTGCTTATAAGCCACAGGATCATGACCATTATTCATATTCTATTTATTAGAAGTGTTTTGGAGATATCTTTAAACCTGTAAAATATATTTTAAAGTTATTAGAGTTGTTTTGCAGATACTTAAAAAAAAATAATATGTTCTAAATCTGGTAGCCATAACTTGAAGTTAGGTACCTAGACCTTAAGAAATCCTTATTTTCATATATTCTCTTACTATGGAATTTAATAAATAAATGTATTGACTGAGTAATTTATTTTGTTGTTGTATAATATGTATATGCAGTAGATTCTTTTCATACACATAAACTTCAACAGCAAATGTTTTTCAAAATTCCATTTGAATTGTTTTAAAATGATAGAAAACTTTGTGTGTTTACTTTATAAACATCTATGTTGTAAAATATTTAATTTTCATAAAAATCAGTCAAATGTTTTTATTGACCAATAAAGTGCTGTTGCAGCAAATTATATGGGTAAAAGTAGAAGATTCACCTTCTGTGGGGAAAATATTACACCTTTGTTCTCTTCAATTACTTCTGGGAATTCGAAAGTGTCTGTGTCTTTAAACTACGTAAAAACACAGAAGACCAACAGTGCCAGTCTTTAAACGGAGTATACAATTATGTTTTCTGGTATAAGCTAAAGCAGATAGAACAACCACAGGGGATAGGTACACTTGATAGACAGTATTGCAGGTTTTTAGGAAGGACAGTAAGTCAAGCCTCAGGTTGGTAGTTGGAATAGATAATCATACAGGTTTCTTGTTTTGCTCAAAGTAGTTTATGTTTTCCTTTTTTGTTGTTGTTATTCCTCACTTTTACACATGGTTAAAAAACTATTACTGTAATTATTTTGTTTCTGTGTCATACGAATATCTCTTCTCAAATCTATATATTTTGGTTCTTGAAAATTACAGTTGCTAGATATGCCTAAATTCTTATTAGATATCAGAGGACCATTTGTTAGGGGGCTTATAGAGGATATTCATCCATCAAATGCAGTTTGGATTAATTTACAAGTTAAAATGCTTTTAATTTCCCTTTGTATATCTTGGTTTGTTTTTTTTTTTTAATACTTTCATACCCTTGTTTAGTTTCTTTCAATACCAAAATAATCTTGGTCAACTTTTCCAATTGACGAAAAGTAGTTTACCAAATGCCAAGAGCAACTCAAATGTCATTCCCCACATGAAGCCCTCCCTGAGTGTCTCAGGCAGAGTTAGAGTTAGGTCTTTCTTTCTTTTTCTTTTTTTTTTTTTTTTCAATTTTATTTATTTATTTGACAGAGAGAGAGACAACCAGCAAGAGAGGGAACACAAGCAGGGGGAGTGGGAGAGGAAGAAGCAGGCTCCCAGCGGAGGAGCCTGATGTGGGGCTCGATCCCAGGACTCTGGGATCACGCCCTGAGCCGAAGGCAGACACTTAATGACCAAGCCACCCAGGTGCCCCTAGAGTTAGGTCTTTCTATACCTTTAACACACCTTTATTAAAACATATTCTAGTGATTAGTGACTTTATTCTAGGTATAGAAAGAATAAATACCAACTTGAATACTCAATGATGAGCACACTACTTGACACACAATAGGTACCCAATTCATGTTTATTGGAAAAATGTGAATCAAATGAGATTAACAAATATGTTCTCTTCAACTCTGACATTTTATATGTCTATGAAATGTTAGCTGTGGAAAATCCTTCCTAGAAACTAACTAATGTTTATTAGGCAGATGTTTCTTAAACACTAGATAGCAAGGCCTAATTCCTGTGCAGTTTATATCAGAGATTCCACAACACCCTTAGCATTTGTTGGTGTCAGCTCAGTTCAGTTGTTTTTAAATCATCCTTCTTAGACCATACATCACCACTGAACTATTGCAGGAAACAGTATCAATACAATCACTTAACTCAACTTTTTATTTCTATTTACGAGGATAGTATGTTCTTTTCTTATTTTTCTTTGAGTTCTCTCTTTTCTTAGAGATTAAAGAACTAAAGACTACTCTGCTTTTATTCTAGGTTGACTACAAGTCAATACCTCTCATTTTACCCTATGTCTGACTCTCTATTTTCCCCATCTCCGCTTTATTTTCAGTTTGGTCAATAGTAAAAGTTGGGATATTAATATGAATTACAGGACATAGCATAAAAAATATAATAGGGGTTGTATAAAATAAGTTAAAAAGGCACATACAGGCATACCTCATTTTGTACTTTACTGCACTTCACAGATACTGCATTTTTTTTTACAAATTGAAGTTTTCTAGCAACTCTGTGTCAAACAAGTCTACCAGCACCATTTTTTCAACAGCATTTGCTCACTCAGTGTCTCTATTTTGCATTTTGGTAATCCTTGCAATATTTCAAACTTTTTCACTGTTATCATATTTGTTATGGTGATCTATGATCAGTGATTACAACTCACTGAAAGCTCAGGTGATGGTTAGCACTTTTTAGCAATAAAGTGTTTTTTAATTAAGGTATTAAGAATATGAATTGGGACTTTTTTCCAAGTAAATTTTCTCTAATTTTTTAAAAGATTTTACTTATTGAGAGAGAGCAAGAGCATGAGCAAGAGGAGCAGAGGGAGAGGGACAAACAGACTGTCTGCTGAGCACAGAGCCCAATGTAGGGCTAGATCCCAGCATCCTGAGATTATGACCTGAGCCAAGTCAGACGCTCAACTGACTGAGCCACCCAGGTACCCCAACTAATTTTTGTAATATTATATAATAAGGTTGTTTCTTAGAGAAACACTTGCTTTGATTCCTCAGAAAAGTTCCACTATTATCAAATGAAATGTTCATTCATTGGTTCATCTTTGAAATTTAACATTGATCCCTTTTATAAATTTTAGTTTTAGACGAAGAAAAAAGCTTTCATTTTCTGTGAGTTCAGTCTGTCTTCTGAAAGGTAAGCATGATGCTATGGGAAGGAAGCCATACAGCAGAGAATTCAAGGCAGGGTTTCTTGGTTCTTCTCACTTGCTTTCTGCCACTCTAACTCTAGCACTCCCCTTCCCCTTTCCTTTGGCAATATCCTCAGTATTGTTCAGGGATGAGATTTCTTTTCCTCCAAGTCTTCTGTTGATTATACATGTCTCAAGCCACTGCAGATGCCTCTGAGCTCCCAAGTATCTGTAACAGGTCAGAATTCTAATTGTCCTAGAAAATAGGGAGGCCAGGGGAGCCTCAGCGGATGTTTCTTAACCACTCAAACTTAACATGTACAAAATCCAACTCCTGGTTTTACCTTCCAAACTAGCTTGTTCTGTTGTCTTCTTCACCACAGTAAAACGCAACTTTGTTATTCATGTAGTTCAAACCAAAAACCTTGGAATCCTCCTGACGTCTCTTTTTTTCTTCTCATATCTTATATCCAATCCATATGGAAATCTTGTTGCCTCTGTCTTCAAAATATCTCCAGAATGTAACCTCTACTCATCACCTCCACTTTTGCTGACCTGGTACAAGACCATTTGTCTTAATTATTGTATTGGTTTCCAAAATGGCCTCTGTTTTCTGCCCCCCAAAACTCCATTCCCTAAGCCTAAGCTGAGCTTGAGTGATTATTTTAAAATGTGAAACAGATCATGTCCCATCTCCGCATAAAACCTTACAAGGACTTCTCATCTCATTCAAAGTAAAAGCGAAAACCTTTGCAATGATACCCAAACTCTGTGTGATCTGTACCCCACGTACACACGCATCATCTCCCATTACTCTCCCACCTGCCCAGTGTCTTCTGCTTGTACCTTCTTCCTGTCCCTAGTTCATACTAAACAAAAACATGCCTAGAGTTCCTAGCATAGCTGTTTCTTCTCCTGAAACACTCTTCTCATTCCTCACTCCTAAACTCCTTTGATCTTTGCTCAAACGTTGCCTTCTCAAAGAGACCCTCTCTAATCACCCCATTAAAAATTGTAGGCTCTTCCCCTACCACAGAATGTCCTTTCCCATTTGTCATCTTTAATTTTCTCCATAGTATTTTCCCTGAAAAAAAAAAAATAGATACATACACACGTACATATCTATCTATTTGTTCATTTTGAGCTCTGTGAAGAGGGGGTTTGTTTTATTCTCTGCAGTATTCCCAGTGCCAACAATGATGACTGGCACCGATAGGCACTCAGAAAATAAGAAAATATTTATATGGATATAGATATCTATCTTTCTAGCTATTGGTTCTGTTTCTCTAGAGAACCCCAATATAATTATATGTATCATATAGGTATAGCTAGATATATAACATATATCTATCAACCTATATGATTCTAGGTGATATATATAATG
Source organism: Ursus maritimus (assembly GCF_017311325.1). Taxonomy (NCBI): domain Eukaryota; kingdom Metazoa; phylum Chordata; class Mammalia; order Carnivora; family Ursidae; genus Ursus; species Ursus maritimus. Next base: position 24,710,168 of record NW_024425452.1, read on the forward strand.
TAATATATAATGTAATCTGTAGTATGTTTTTTAACGGAATCTCATGAAATGTTACTACATCAACATCAAAAGAACAATTGAAGGAATTGTTCTCTGATGCATCTTGAAGTTATTTTGAAAAGAAAAATGCTTGGATTATGTAGACTCATTGTTGAACTGAAAAACTTTCTTTTTTTTTTTTAAGATTTATTTATTTTAGAGAGAGAGAACAAGGATGAGCAGGGGAAGGGCAGAGGGAGAGGGTAAAGGAGAGGGAGAGAATATCAAGCACACTCCACCCTGAGTGCAGAGCCTTATGTGGGACTAGATTCCACAGCCCTGAGTTCATGACCTAAGCCCAAATCAGGAGTCGGATGTTTAACCAACTAAGCCATCCAGGCACCCTGAAAACTTTTCCACTGGTGAAGTAAGGTATTGTGATAGAGAAAATGAGGGAATTAGAATTTGACTTGGCACATTTTAGTCAGTGCAAATGAACAACAAAAAAACCCACAATTTTATTATTTATTTTTAATTAGTTTAACACTTTTTAAATGATCTGCAAAGTAATTTCCAAATTGCATTATTTCATGGACTTGTATTCTCACTGATAGTTATGCTCGTTATTACAGGCAAAATCTTTGTAGGTAGAGATTAAAAGTGTGGCCAGAGAAGTTCAGTGATTTTTCTATACATCAAAATGTTGACAAGATGTGATTGAAAATCCAGAGTACCTGCCTCAGAGCTTGTGGCATTTAAAAATAATCCTGTGATTAATCTCTTCCAAGACAAATGCTCATGTTATAAAAATAGTCTCAAGTATTTACAACAAATTTTAAAGGGAATATTAAATCTCATATTTTATTTGTGGACATGTGTTAATTCCTTCGCTTTGCTCTAATTACTTGGATGACATGGACCATATTTTAATTTTCTTGGTGTTTTCCAGAGCAGTCACCACAATGCTGCAAATAGCACTCTATGAACTTTGTTTTTTTGTTTGTTTTCTTAGCATCCTGTGAACTTTGAGTGAATGAATGAATGGCACTTCTCTGTTACCTTTTCTTTCTCAATCAAGTGTTTTTGAAATTCTAAAGTTTGAAACTCTAAAATATAATTTTGCATTTTAACATATCTTTTCCTAAAGCAAAATCATTAGAACTGTACTTAGCTATTGTACGGAGCTGTCTTATCAAAACAATGACTTCTGGCTTTGCCTTCTCCACTCTGTTCAGATTAATGGTATGAGAAGGTATTTAATCCCCTTCTTTCTTACACAAGGCGCTGGATATACTTGAGAAGAATCAAAGGAGGCTTCCCACAAGCTTTTTCCATTTAACCAAGTGCAAGTCTGAACCTACCTCAGTAGTGAATGGTGCATATATGAAGGATGGGATCAGACAGATTATGTGTTTTGTAACATTTACGTAAGATTTGCAAGCAACCTGTTTTCCATTTCATGAATGCCTCTTCATCATTCACTTCTTGGTTGGTTCTTTATTATTAAGTGGAATGGATTAATTTACTTCAGTTTATATCTTTGGTAGGCATATGAATTTGGCTGAAAGTCAAATACGTATAGGCCCTGAGATTTCCTACTCATATATAAAGTAGATAACATGTTCTAGACAAAGTATGGTATTATTGGAAACTGATTTCATGGGTTCTTTTAATTCACTCTTTTATTAGAAGGTTTATTTTTGGAAATATGTGACCCAAATACATAATGCATTGTATTTTTCCCATCTTTTATAAGCCAGTTAAAATATACAACAGCAAGTTGGATTTCCAAAGTGATTGTATTTCTTACAAACATTTGGTATTATCTTTATTTAGCCTTGTCAGTGCTCTATAGAAAAGTGTCTTTCCTCACTTAGATTTTTGATTATGTATTAGAAAATTAAAAAGTAGAATATTATAGACTAATATATAGTATTCTTCCATAAGTTACTGCAGCTTTTGTGATTTTTTAATGCTTTTTGCAGGTGTTACCACTTTAATTTTATTTTAGAAGGCTAAAACTGTGAGGTTCATTCTTCCACTTATTATAGCAAATATCTAATCTCCTACTCCTAATTCAACTGTGGGGTTAATGTCATTTAATTTATAGTATACAATACAAATAACTTCCTACTACTGCAGCTGGAAGATTATTCATATCCTTAGTTGCAAGTATTAAGATGCTTTCTTTTGCACCTAATTTTTTGTTTACACTCACAGAAAGCCTTAAAAATAGTATCCTTGAAATATTTAATTCCAAATTGTGAATCAGATACAAGTCATGTTTAAACATATTTTAGGACTAGAGAATATGACTAGCAGGAGTAATCCTTAATGACAAAATGTAAATATCTAATTGCTATATCTTTTCACTTAGGGGTTGTATAAATCCTTTCTTACTCCTACTTAATATAATTTCTGTGGCATTGCTGAGATGACCACTGAGGCAGTCTGAACTAGAGCAGGCCCTCAAACAACGGTCATGAGCACACCTGCTCTGGGCTCCAGTTCTTTGCTGGTTTGTCACTGACGTACCTCACAGCCCTGCAAGATGGGCCTAATCACCACTTACAGATGAGAAACAGGGGCCCAGAGAGGGGGACTGAAGCCAGGGTTTGTGCTACTCTCCCTGTCCCTGCCATTGTGCTGCCCACTGCTTCTTGGCTCTGTGCCTTCCTGGATCACTTATGTCACCCAGTACTGGCTCTGGGCACCCCTGAAGTGCACTCTGTGGGCTAATTCCCTCAATCTTCACAGCACCCTCTGGGAGGGGCCATCAGGATCTACAGATAGTGTATCACCCAGCACTGACCACCAGGGGCCGCCTCCGCTGCTTCGTTTGGGCACCTGTGTGCCTACTCGTGAGCTTCAGTGATGTACCTGCTGCATCCAGTTCAGACTGTCTCAGTGGTCATCTCAGCAGTGTCATAAGGAATTATGTTAAGTAGGGATACAAAAAGATTTATGCAATCCCTAAGCAAAAAATATGTAGATGATTGTTCAATTTTCAGAGCTTCTCTACTCTTTTTCTGTAAAGGGCTAGATAGCATTATTTTCTTTTATTTATTTATTTTTTTAATTCTTTATTTAAATTTAATTTAGTTAGCATATACTGTATTATTAGTTTCAGGGGTAGAGTTCAGTGATTCATCAGTTGCATATTATGTGTACTGCTCATTACATTAAGTGGCCTCCTTAATGCCCATCACCTAATTACCCTATCCCCCCACCCACCTCCCCTCCAGCAACCCTCAGTTTGTTTCCTAGAGCTAAGAGTCTCTTATGGTTTGCTTCCCTCTCTGATTTCGTCTTGTTTTATTTTTCCTTCCCTTCCCTTATGTTCATTTGTTTTGTTTCTTAAATTACATATATGAGTGAGATCATATAGTATTTGTCTTTCTCTGACTGACTTACTTCTTCTAGCATAATACCCTCTAGTTCCATCCGTAACATTGCAAATGGCAGGATTGCATTCTTTTTGATGACTGAGTAATTTTCTTTTATATATATATATATATAATACACATACACACCCCACATCTATTTTATCCATTCATCTTTCGATAGACATCTGATCTGGGCTCTTTCCATACTTGGGCTATCATGGACATTACTGCTATAAACATTGGGGTGTATGTGCCCCTTCGGATCACTATGTTTATATCTTTTGGATGAATACCTCGTAGTGCAATTGCTGGGTCTTAGGATAGTTCTATTTTTAACTTTTTGAGGAACATCCATTCTGTTTTCTAGAGTGGCTGCAACAGTTTGCATTCCCACCAACAGTGTAAGAGAGTTCCCCTTTCTCCGCATCCTCACCAACATCTGTTGTGTCCTGAGTTGTTAATTTTTGCCATCCTGACCCATGTGAGGTGGCATCTCATTGTGGTTTTGATTTGTATTTCCCTGATGCCCAGTGATGTGGAACATTTTTTTCATGTGTCTGTTGGCCATTTGTATGTCTTCTTTGGAGAAATGCCTATTCATGTCTTATGCCCATTTCTTGATTCGATTATTTGTTTTTTGGGTGTTGAGTTTGATAAGTTCTTTATGGATTTTGGATACTAGTCCTTTATCTGATAAGACATTTGCAAATATTTTCTCCCATTCCATAGGTTGCCTTTTAGTTTTGTAGACTGTTTCCGTTGGATAACAAATATTTTAGCCTTTGTGGGCCTTAAGGTCTCTTATTATTTTTATTGTTATTACTATTATTATTTTAATGATTGTCACCATTATTCTTAGCTCCTGCGCTATTCAGAAAGAGAGGCAGGACTTGGCCCATATGCTGTAGGCTGCTAACCCCTGATTGGAACAAAAGGAGCAATTTGTCTCATTGCATTAATAATTTTATCCACTCTATCTCTTACTAAAAGTGTGTGTGTGAAAGAAAGAGAATACATTTTTCACTGTTTCATGAACATTAAATAAGATGCTAATATGTCAAAGATTTAGCAAACTATCTGGCATATAATAAACATTAATAAACTATGTATTATATACATTTATGTAACAATATGTAACACTGATATATAATATATTATTAAGTAGTTTTCTAATTTATAATGAATTATATAAACTACCAAAAGAACTTATATATATGTGTGTGCGTACCTATATGTATCTGTGATTGTTTTTTTTAAATCATGGGTTCTTGGATATGCCGTCCAACTGGAGTCCCTTTTCCTAATAATGGAAATTATCATAAGAAGTTTGATGTGTAAATTTGAAAACTAAATGTATGATTAGCATTTGATAAATGATAACTCTCAATATCTGATTATCAACATATATAAACTTTTTATTGTGATAGGAAGTAAGGTATCTATATTTTATCATAAAATGAAACAGAAACCTATTTCCTTGATAATATACTCATTATTATGCATATCCCTGGTTTTTGCTCTTAAATCATTAATATTTCATAAAAAGTTGATAAATTGTGATAATATCATCACAAGTTTTAAAAGATGAGAAGTTCTCAGGTGCCTTTAGACAGAATCATCTTTTAGTAGTTCACAGAGTATGACAAAACTATAAATTCTGCATTTACATCTTCCTTTTCCCTTTTAAATGTGAGAGAGTTGCTTTTCAGTAGTGGAAAAATATTAAAAGTGCATATAAATACTTATATCTCCTTACTTTTTGGGCTACCAAGTTTCATTTATATACAACATGTTACTGAAATCACCTTTCTGATTATTTGTTAAAAATATGATTCTGGATTGCTTTTCTAGCTTGCATAATTTTGAGAATGAATATCCAAAATTCCTTTTCAAAGCTTCTCTGTACTCATGTCCTCTTACTTTCTCTCCTACCACAGAGGGAACACCCATCCCAATGCATAATGCCCTATTACCAGAAATAATTTCTCCATGTATTTTGGTGCTTATTGATGTTAATACTCGATATTTGCCTTCTTGTCAACATCAACAAAAAGTCCAGTTATTTTTAATTTTGTGAGCTTCAATATCCCCTTCCTGCTGTGATCTGCATTCTTTCATGCTGTAGGCTAATGTGGGTACCTGCTGTGCAGATTTTCTTTCTTCTTAATTTGTACATTGTGTCATATGCTGAACTGTGTTCTGTTTTCCAAATTTACTGTGTAGTGAGTATATAAAGTCACTTGGATCATCTTAATTTACTTCTATTAACTTAATTCAGCTTGCGAGATTTCATCCCATGAGACCAACGGGAAATTCACTTTCAGTAATCACTGAAGTTTAATTCTCCTAACACTGTACCTCCCCGCCCCCAGAGGTGGGACTTACGTATGCACTACCAAAGCATTGTAAAAGCTCCTCTGGTCTCCAAGTCCACATCAGCAACCACAGAGACCCTTAGAAAGTTCTGTCCCATTCTTGGAGCATGGCAATCTTGATTTAGCAGAGGCTGTGTGCCTCTGGTCCAGTTTTTGGGGAAATAAAAAGGTTTTTTCGGGGGGGCCTGGGTGGCACAATCAGTAAGCATCTGACTCTTGGTTTCGGCTCAGGTCGTGATCTCAGGGTCCTGAGATTGAGCCCGGTGTTGGGTTCTGTGCTCTGCTTGGAGTCTGCTTGGGTTTCTCTCTCCCTTTCCCTCTACCCTCAACTCCGGTCCAACTTGTGTGTGCTCTCTTTCTCACTCTCTTTCTCTAAACTAAATAAATCAATCTTTTAAAAAAAATACACAATTTTCTGTCAATCCAGAAAACCTCTCTACAAAGGTAGAAGAGAAAGAAAACAGTTTTATTACTGAGTAAACATTAAACTAGAATGTGATGCACCACAGATAATCCACTAAGAGATTGCAAAGACAAACAGAAATGTCACCCTTTTATATAGCCAAGTGGATTATTGCAAGTGCATCCTCAAACGGTAACTACTCAAGAGAACTTGATAGCACCATTTGTCACACAGAGTTCAGCCTAAGTTTATCTGATAAATGGGGTGACCATCTATATTAGCTAATTGGCTTTATCCAAAGGTAAAATAAACTTCTCATATTTTTATGGCAAGCAGTAGTGCAACTTGGAGACAGGCATCAGAAGAAATTAGCCTCCCACCTTCCCTAAGAAACTCAGGTAGGGGTACTGTCTTCCTTAATGATTGTATTACAAAGAAATGGCTCCAGGTCCTTGAAAAAGACATTCCTGGGTCTTAAAGTTGGCAAGAGACTTTATTTAGCTTTTAAAAATGTATACATTTCAAAGAGACAGGGAAAGAACTTACAAATTTTCCAAAGTAAAAAGAAGAGAGGGTTGGAGGAGTCTCTTTCCTTACTTTGAACAGAAACAATGGGGGTCTCTTAATTTTTTTTTTTTTTAATTTATATTTGCCCTTCCACAATCTCCTTGCAGCGGCACACAGCCATCCTCTGAAAGGTTTTGCCGCTTGCCCAGGGCCTTACCAGGCTGTGCAGAAGTCTCTGCTATCGTCAGCACAGCCAATCTCCAGCCTCTTGGATACTGGGAATTGTTTCAGGATTCTTTTCATAAAATCCACAGTATGCTAACTTATTTTACAAAAAAAAAAAAAAAAAATCCCAGGGCACCTGGATGGCACAGTCGGTTAAGCACCCAACTCTTGATTTCGGCTCAGGTCATGATCTCAGAGTCTGTGGGATCAAGCCCCATGTTGGGCTCCACACTCAGCTGAGAGTCGCTTGGGATTTTCTCTCCCTCTCTGCACCTCCCCACATGTGCACACGCATGCACAGTGCATTCTCTCTCTCTCTCTCAAAATAAATAAATAAAGTCTTTTTTTAAAAATCCCTAAGACAAGAAAATAGAGAATAGTTAGCCTGATTTGAATATGACTCTGAAATCTGGGGACAAAAAACACAGATTAATATCTTAATAAATTACTTTCCCACCATACTACTATCATTATTTTTACTTCTTACATATTTTTTGAAGTTAACTGAACTGATCAGATTATATTAATTGCAAGATTTGTGTGCGTGTGTGTAATTATTTTTTTCTGTAGCCTTAGTACCATATACATTATTGAGCACTTAGTTTCCTTTGAGTATAATGTTCTCTCTTTAATATTCCCACATTGCATGTGATAATTCCTAATTTATGAGATTACATTAACTCATTACAGTCTGTACCATAGCATAATAATTGCTCCCATTTTATTAGTGCTATTGAAAAATTTTACAGATATTTCTTCCATGTTTGAAATTTCTCCAGAATTGTTTTCATTATTCTCTGTTCACCCCTCTCAGACTCCAGGAAGTCTATGAATATTTACTCTTCTTGCTCTAAAGTGATCTTTTTAAGTTAAACCTACTGGTGGCAGGTTCACATGCAGTCAGGGAACCATTCTATCCATCTTTTTTTTATAAGATATCATCCGTGAAGTATACAGTACTCCATAACTACCTCAGTAGCATGTGAATCTGTTTATAAATGGCCTATGAATTCAATTTGTAATTGAGCAGGGACTTTCACTGGGTGTAAGAAACGGCTATGTTTGGGGTGCTGGTAACAGTGACACAGTGGGAGTTGGATAATCTTTGCAGCCCTATGACCTGGAAAAAAAATCACAGCTTCTCTTTACTTAGTTTTCTACTTGTAATGGAAATAATAGTATTATACATCACCTACTGCTCAGAGCTATTAAATTAAAAAAAAAAAAAAAGAGTAAGAAACTTCTACTAGAAACTATACAAGTATGTCTTTTTTATTCATATTTTTTACATGAAACTCAGGTGTTAAGTAGAACAGAAAAAGCTAGGTAAGCATTCATGATTACTACTCATTTAATGTAGTTGGGCCCTAGTTAATTTTTTAAATTACGATTCTTTAATTCATTGTAAACTGCTAAAATGGACAGTTCATCTCTGTTTGCTTGCTGTATCTGTAGTAAAACGGTAACTGCGTCCAACCATTATTTTAATGCTGCCTACTGTAGTCTCAAGAAGCAACCGTGAAATGTAACAAGCAAAACATGGCCTGGATGTACGCGCGACAAAACTAGATTGTTGCTCAGTATTCCTGTTCAGATGTTGTAATATATGACTTTTTATGATTCTTCATTTACACGTTTTCTACCCACATGACTTCAGGATGAGACTATTTTGAGTCTTGCAAAATAATTAGAAAGAATTAAAAACTATTTCAACCAGCTGATTTTAGTTATTAAGGACTTCTGCAGCTTTTGTTTAAATTATTCTGGAAAAGAATTTTGATTGTTTTTTTCTTTTTTCTCTTGCTAACTGTTTTGAATTTAAAAAAAAATTTTTTTTTCTCTGCATGTACCAATTATTTGTGTCAGCCAAACTCTCTGGCTAGGTGATTATTTCAGATACTTATTATTTAGTATGCTTGAATGACATTTACTTTTATGTGGTATAAGCCATTCCCAGCTACGTTTTTTCAGAATTTATTATTGTGTATACCAGCTTTATTTTCCAGAGAAAAGCATATTTTATTTTATTCATATATTCATTCCTTTGCTATGAGGTTTATTTTTAGGTCAATATTTTATCAATGTTACTGCAGCAGCTAAGCATAAATTGTGTATATTCCACATCCATTTTTTTGTAAGTAAAATATCAAGGTAGAGCCTGATTATGGAACTAGGTCATAATGATGGATAATCTTCTTAGAGACATCTGTTTGGGGCTATTGTTGCAGTTTGATCCACCGACTTCTCTTACAGCACCATCAACATGAGTCTGTTACTGTACATTTTTATCTTAGTGCTTTTATTATTTTATTATTTATTCTTCCACAAATAACGCACTTTTAGAAATGTGTTTTGGAACACATATCTGATATCATCTATTCTGTAGTGGCAAAATTCTGTCCCACGGATTATTCGGGGAGCTGCATAAAAGGTTAAAGGACTGAAATTTTGATATATCTTCAGTAACATATACCAGGGCACTGGAAAAGAATATTCACAGGCCCAGAATATAGATAAAAAGAAGACCAGACATTTATTTTCAAAACAAGAAAATTGAGAACATATTAAAAAACAACTTTGAGGGACTCCCTAGAATGTGAAAATTTCCACATTGTTATTTCAAAGAAATTTGACAGTTCAGAAAACACAAAGTTAAAAATGAGAGGGTGTTCTAAGAGGGAAATAGGAATTGATCAGTTTGGTTTCTCAGGCATTGATGAATTACCTACAGTGTTCTTAATATATCTTTTTGACTCTGTTGGTTTCTTTCAGTGAAGAGAGGCCTATCCCCTATATCTGTTGATAATATAAATTGTGATTAGCAAGGAGAAATTCATCAATCTTCATTCTCAAAAATCAAGACAGAATCCTTTTTTATACTGAGCAGAATCGAAAGTGGCTTGGTTCATCCCTAAAGATAAAATAGTACTATGATGGCCTAAATGTGACCAAATTAGCATTAGTGACAACAGTAATATCCTAATGAAAGTTAATTTGCATAGTGTATCATTTGAAAATATCACCAGTTGTGGAGGCAGACATTTTTGGGTTAATGTTTATTAAGTACGTAATGTTGATGTAGTCAGTGTTCTCAGATATATGTGTGTGTGTGTGTGTGTGTGTGTATTATATGTCTATATATTTTTATTTATTTTTTTAAAGATTTTATTTATTTGACAGAGACACAGCAAAAGAGGGAATGAACACATGCAGGGGGAGAGGCAGAGGAAGAAACAGGCTTCCTGCTGAGCAGGGAGCTCAATGCAGGGCTTGATCCCAGGACGCTGAGATCATGACCTGAGCTGAAGGCAGACGCTTAATGACTGAGCCACCCAGGTGCCCCGTCTATATATTTTTATTTAATTAAACAGCCTGATTATTATTTTCATGTGACAGACAAGGAAACTGAGTCACAGTGCAATTACTCAAGGTCATCTTAACTTGCTCCATGCTTCAATTCGAAAAGTCTGTTATGAAAAATCTGGGCACTTTAAAATTCAGGCCAACGGAAACTAACCACTTGAAGAGCTGATTTAAATGCAGATTTCTGGGCCTCTCCCCCAGATTTGGTAGGTTTGGGATATGGCCTAGAAATCTGCATTTCTAGAATTTCTCAGGTGATGCTGATCCATGGACCACACTTCAAGGAGCACTGATTCAAGCTGCAGTAATAAACATTGTGGTGTACTATCATGTTATCTCCTAAACATGAAAAGTGGCTTAGTAATCAAGTAACACCTCATTTATCCAAATTCAGCCTTCTACCAACTTCACCTTTCTGAAAAACAGGTAAAAACCAGGAAGTAGGGAAAAGATGAGTGAAATTTCATAAATAATTTGACCACATCTAAACAATTAAACCCATACTATTAATTCATAAAAGATCCTAGTGTGCTCTTAGGTTATTCATAATCTCTTTTAAAAAGCTGGATTTTATTGCTGGTCTTCAAATTAGTAAAATTGAATTAGAAGAAAAAAGAGAACCTACTCTAGGTTAGCAGGTATCCTGGTAAGAAGTACCTGGCAGCTTCAGTAGATAGTCAAAACTAGAAAAACAGACACAAGAATTTAAAAATATAGCAGTCTGGGGGGCGCCTGGGTAGCGCAGTCGTTAGGCGGCTGCCTTCGGCTCAGGGCGTGATCCTGGCGTTCCGGGATCAAGTCCCACATCGGGCTCCTCCGCTGGGAGCCTGCTTCTTCCTCTCCCACTCCCCCTGCTTGTGTTCCCTCTCTCGCTGGCTGTCTCTCTCTCTGTCACATAAATAAATAAAATCTTTAAAAAAATATATATATAGCAGTCTGGGTCTATGACATTCACAATCCAGCTAACCTCCTGTGCATCCCAAATGGACTTGAGAATTTACAATTCTCAGGGATTGTAGCATGTGCAAATATATCTTCTCCCTACAGGACAGCTCTAGAGAGAAAAAAGAATGTAGACTTTGGGGTCAGAGTAGTTTTAAATCCCAGCTCCTTCACTACTGGCTGTGGATGGCACTTAAGTTTTCTGCAGCTAAGGTTTCTCATCCATGAGGCCATCATAGCAACCACCTCCTTAAATGAAGAAGAAGAAGAAAAAAAAAAAAAGCAGGTAAGCAAGTTTCCTAGCAGGATACCCAGTGCATAGCAGAAATCCAAGTCTTTGCTATTTTCCAAGGGCATTGAGGATAATTAGGGTAGATAAGGAGTCAGCCGGACCTGAGCTTAGATGCTGGCTACATACTCACTAGCTGGAAACCTTTAGGCAGGCTGTTTGAGCTCACGGTGCTTCTGTTTTCTCATTTGCAAAGTAGAGTTGATGTCCTTTTTTCTGGGTTAGCAAAATATTTATTGATATTGTACATATAGTGTTTTGCTTATATTAGGCCTTCAATAAATAGTAATTGTAATCATTATATTTGTCTTTCCTAGTATCTTCCTTTTATGACAGTATTACAGGTGTGTTATATACTTTGGAAAGATTCGTATCCTACATGGCAAAAATGACAATGAAACTAACAAAAACAAATGTAACCCAAAGGATAAATCTTTAGTAATTTAATATAATTTATTCATGATGGTTCTGGTTGTTTGTAGCTTCCCTTTTTTTTTTTTTTAAGATTTATTTATTTGAGAGGGAGAGAGAATCTCAAGCATACTCCTCACTGAGCAAGGAGCCCGATACAGGGCTCAATCCCACAACCCTGAGATAATGACCTGAACCAAAATCAAGAGTTGGATGCTTAGCAGACTGTGCCACCTAGGTGCCCCTGTAGTTTCACTTTATACATTGATATTTACATCTTACCTTCACATAGAAAAATAAATATATACTTTAATATTTTGAATTTTTCTTGTGATATGTGTAGATAGATAGATAGATGATAGATAGATAGATTTTAAATTTTCCCACATTTTCAGTATTTCACATAGCTTTATGCCATTATTTTTAGAGCATTAGCTTGAATAGATTGATTGGGGTTGGGATTTTGACATCATAATATGCTTTAATATCGATAGTATTATCTAGGAAAACACAGAAAAACATAGTTAAGAGCCAGAGCTTAGAAGTATAGCAGAATTAAAACCTGGCTTCTGTACTCATAAATTGTGTGACTTAGGATGATCTACTTAACCATGTTGAGCCTCACTTTCTCATTCACAAGTGGGGTGAGATTCCCTATTCTCAGTGTTTTGAGGATGATTACTAGCATTTATAATATGCTTAACATGATACACATTATAAATTCCTAATAAATCTTGTCTTGTCTAGTCACTTTGTATTCCATTGTCACGTTTGGTGGTTATAATAGTAAAACTGGATCACTTAGACTTCAATAATTTGGTTCTAAAATGAAAAAAAATTACATTGTCCCTAGTCTCAAAGACATAATGTGTCTAGATAAATGAATACTAATAAGGGTCATAGATGCTTTACGTGTTTTGATTAAGTTAAGTAGGAGAAAGAAAGAAATTGACTCAGTTTGGGGAGATCAAGGAAGGCTTTCAAGAATGTGATACTTAGTATGAATTTATTTAGTTCAAGTAAAAAAATTTTTATTAAAATTATAATAATGAATATATAATACAGAAGACTAGATCGAGATCCTGAAGAGAACACACATACAAACACCTTTCTAGCTACCCACAATTCTTTTAAATAAGGGAGAAAAATTAAAATACAAATTCAGAACAAAGCTAGAATGTAAAGTGTTTGATGAGCAGACCATAACTTTTTAGATACTCTTGAAAGATAGAAAATCCAAAACACTTAATTAACAAAAGCAAACAATATGCAAGCCCTAAACACAAGCAATAGAAAAATTATTACCAAGATAAAGCTAAAGAATTAATTATTATGTTTAGTGATAGCCAATATAAATATAAAAGGAGAAAACTATCAGTGCAATTAATCAAACATCACTCATAATGTCAAGGACATTTGAGTTTAACTCACCTCCCAACTCTACTTCTATACATGTACGATTAAGAAAACAAGCCAGTAACATATGTGACACTTAAGTTCCAGACTAACACTCTAACACTTGAGGACTGTACTCTATGAAAATTCACTTATTTGAGGAAGGTGCTTAGTATAGGTGTCAGGGTCTGGGAGGGAATCAAATGGAGCCTGAAGTAACTAGGTATAAAAAGTTGACATGGATAGGAGAAGTAACATATCTACATTTGAAGGAAATTCACAAGAGCATTCCACTATCAGTAACAGTCAACTTTGTTTCGAAAAGTGAAAAACAGAAATCTTTTGTGTGTTTGGATAGAGGTGAGTGGGATTGCCATTTTCCGGGCCCATTATATGTTCAAGAAGGGAAAACAAAGCAAGCCAGTCAATTCACTCCCCCACTTACTCTGAATGAACAGTGAAGTCTCCTACTTAGAAGATGGGGACCCTTTGGATATAACCCGATGATCTATACAATGGCAGAAGAAATTTATGCCAGAATGAACGGATGATTAAATGAGATTTGATATAACTCAAAGACAGATTAGCATACATTAAATGAAAACACTTTGCTATGGAAAGGGACTATGAGTGGGTAAGGATGAGTTAGGAATTAAAACATGTTTGCAAAAATCATTATTAAAAGTCTGTAGAATGAGTAGAATGCTCTGATGAATAGAGCAGACAGAACTGAGGACTGAATCAGTGATCTATGAAATAGATGATATTTCACTGAATGAAGAGCAAAAGGTAAATAAAAACTTTGTTAGAAGAATTAGTGATAGATACTTAATCAAGAAATTCTAATTATAATTAATAGGAGTTGCAGAAATTAAGAGGAAATGGAGGACATAAATACAAAACTAGAAGAAAATATTCCCGAACTGTTGAAACACTTGAATCTTGAGATTAAAAGGTTATATATCAAGTAGTAAGAAAAATTATTGAAAAAAGATTTACACAAAGACACCGCCTTGGTGAAAATTTTGTTACTCTATATATGAAGATAAAAATCCCAAAAGGATTTAGGGGAAAAAATGAGAAAGTTTATATACAAAGAAATTAAAATCAGATTGTTATCTGACTTATATCATTGACAGAATGTTTGAAGGTAAGCGAGCAATATCTTCAGTGTCCTGAAACAAAATATTTCTAAATCTAGAACTCTGTATAACTAATTATGGGTACAAAATAAACACATTTTGGACATAAAAATATTCAGAAAGTTTACCTTCCACAAACTTGTTCCAAAATAATCACTCCAAGATTTAGTGCAACAAAATAATCAGGTAACATTTAGTATATGAATATAAGGGTGGTTTAATAGGGGAAATCTAAGAACACAATTCAGTGCATCAGGCAAGTAGAGGAGAAAATCATATAATCATATCAATAAATGAATGCTTTAGAAGCATATGATAAAATTGACAGCCATTTCTAATTAAACTGTAGGAAAGCTAGAAATATAATAAAGCCTTCTATATATGAATAGGAATATTTACCAAAAGCTAACAGCAATTATTATTCTTACTGATGAAACACTAAAACCATATCAATAAATATTAGAACTTGGGATAATTACTATTATTATTTAATTTAGTCTTAGACATTTTGGTGAATGTAAAAAGACAAGAAAATAAAATAACTTGCATAAATGTGGAAAGAAAAAGGAGGTATCTCATTGCTAACTAGGATTGTATACCAAAATGAAAATGAGAAATTGAGTAAGGTGGCTAAATATAAAATAAATTTGGCAAAACCCAATTAGTATGTCCCATAATTTATTCAGTATTCTTATTATTTCAAGGTTTTTTCATGCTAAGAACAACACTACAGTGAATATCCTTGGGAATATTTCTTACGTTTAATATCTTGGGAAGAAATTCTAAGTAATAGATTTTCCACACTACTTTCCCAAACCACTTTAGTAATTCAGAAATGTTTGTTAGTAAATTTTCCCCATATATCCACCAGTAATAAATGCTAATGTTCTTTTTGATTCCTGTCAACATAATGCATATGTTAACATTTTGTTATTAATTTATCACATCACTTTGATTTTCAGTAAGCTTATACATTATTTCATGTATTTGGAGCCATTTGGGTTTGAATTTCTGAGAATTGCTTATCCATATCCTTTATTCATTTTTCTGTTGGTTTGTCTTTTTCTTTTCAATTTGTAAGCACTCTATATTAAATATATTAGCATTTTATTTGTTAAGTGCATTGCAAATATATATTTTTTTCTTAATCTGCATTTTTTAATGATTTTGTTTTGCTTTCAGAGCTTTATTGTATTGCTCTTTTGTGGTAAAATTAAGGTGCAAAGATGTGTGCCCAAATTAAAGTGTATATATCATCTAAGTGATGCAAAGTCATATGTGAGTCTATGCACGAATGTGTATGTGTGTCATATGTGAGTCTATGCACGAATGTGTATGTGTGTATAAAAAGTACAAAAAAGTTGACTTTGAGACTCTAGCTACTAACTTGTAGGGATATCAATGATATATTATTTGAAAAAAAGTTGCGAGTAATGTGTCTATTTCTTTTTTTAAACCAACTTGAGATATAATATACATATAAAACTCATTGCTTTCAAATGTAGAATTCGATATTTCTTAGTAACCTTACTGAGTGGTGCAGCCATCATCATAAATCAGTTTTAGAACATTTTCATTCCCCCAGTAAGATGCCTCATGCCCATTTATTATTAATCCCCATTCCTGACCCCAGCTCCAGGGAATGACTGATGAACTTTTTTTCTTCATGCATTACCTTTTCTGAACTATTTAAATAAATGAAAATCAAACAATTAAAAAAATATATGGGAAATCTATATATATTTGAAATATATATAGGGAAAATATGTATATGTATTTGAGAATAGGCTCACATATGTTTTTACTGAACAAGGAGGAAGCTGAGAAGGGATACACATCTGTCTATTGACATTAGTTAAATCAGGATTGGGATGAGAGCAAGGGAGGCAAAACAAAAACGACCAAATAAGCACTCTTGAAAACAAAAGTAAAATCCAGCAAAAATATATGTATAAACAGAAAATTCACATAAGGCATATTACAAAGAGCATAGAAATACGTTAATGACGATCAACTATAGTGTGCAATAAAGTATCATTTCACCATGAGATGAACAAAAATTCGGAAGACCAATGACATCCAGTGTTGTTGGGGATTTTGAGAAATGGCCATTTTCATAGTTTGCTGGTGAGAGTCAGTCCACCTTGTTTTGAAAGAATTCTTTAGCATCTGTCAACATTTAAAATGAGTTTACCATGAGCAAGCCTACTTTTATATTTTTAAATTCTAGGGAAATTGCATATGAACAGTATTGTATTTTATAATAGCTAAATAAAAACTCGTATACATATGTACATACATATATGTGTAGGCATGTATAACTCACACACGTGCACACACAAGGTATACAGTATTGGAAGCTGCATATGAGGAAAGACTGGGCTTTATCAGGACCTATACAGCCCTGCAACTCATCTCCTCTTACAATCCCCTTCACATAATGCCCTCTACACACTGGCCTCTTTGCTCTTCACAAACCAAGCAAGGCCTCTACACTTGAAATTACTATTCCTGGAATGCTCTTCCTTCATCAGTCTGACCCACAGCTATGCCTTAGTTCAACCGGTACCTCATTAGAGATGCCCTTCCTGAAACTCCTTCTTAAAAAAGCATTCCCACCTTCTACCCCTCCCCCTCCCTGGCCCTTTATTCCAATTTATGTTTCTTACAGCAGTACCTAACCTAGTATGTATTGTCAGCGTGTCTTTTTACTGCCTGCTTCTTTCCACTAGAATATAAGCTTTATGATATAGGGACTTGTTTTCCTATGTCCTGATAAATACCTGGTACTTAATAGACACTGACTAATATTTGTTAAACATTAAATGAATGAACTAAATTATAATAGTTATCAGATATTGGATGAAAGGCAAATTTCAGATTTCAATTCTAATCTTTATGTTCATTTTTAATTTTTTATTTTTATTGTTTTTTTTTCAAAACAATGTATTTCCCTCATGTGTGCATTGCTGTTTTAATAACTTATTTTAAGAAATCACAGATCAAATACAAATCCATCTACCATTCCAAATTAATCCAGAAAGCTTAGTTTTAGATGTTTGTTACATTCTTCAAATTACCTGAACTTTAAGTCTGAGTTTAAAATAATGGCGTTCATTTTAGACAAGGTAAGAAGTTTGACTATTGATTTAAGGTATTACATAAATAGTAATGAAGGGAACAAGTTAATTTATTTGTTTTTACTTTTGTGGAATAGGTACAAACTGGGACAACGTCCCTTCATGCTATGCTAGAGGAAAATGTTTCTCATCCTTATGAAATTTGATTTGTGGCTAAGTGGAGCTATACTGGTTTAGCAAACTCTCCTAATTAGTGATCTATAATAAACAGGACAGACTTACTTTATTGTGACATTTTGATTTAAAAAAAAAAATCATGGGCTATCCACTTTTTTTCCTTAGAAAAAAAGATTATTTTCTTCATTTTACATCACTGTTTTTAAATGTATCATTACCAGCAAGAAACAGTATTGGTCTGGTTTATGTGTAATCCTGTCTACTAGTAACAGAATGAAATCAGAAATTATGTGAGTAGCATCAACAGTTAAATGGAGACAGAGCAGTCTGTGGTGAGGATATCTAGATAGCTAATCGGTTTAAGTTATTTCAGCACATTTAGAATTTTTACACAATGCTTTATTATGTTGCCTGGCAGAAGTTACAAAGCATTAGGGAGAGCAAATGTCCCTATTACATACTATGATACATTATGGTTTAATATTTCCACCTGGTGTGATTATTATACTTAAAACTTAATGCCTTAAGCTCCTTATAATGGCTATTGGTATTTTGTTTGAGTTTGTGAGAAAAGGTGCCCTCATTTCTCAAACAAGAAAGCAGATTCCTGCTATGTGTGGCAGTGCTGTTGGACCTCTTAGAACCCAGAGATGTTCGGATCAGGAATTAAGGCTCCCAGAGGTAGGTTTTCCATCATCAGGTTATCAAAGATGAAGGAACGATCTTAGTTTGTATTTGTATCTCTGTCCTTAAGAGATACCAACATTTATGTAATATATAAAGTATAACTATTTTCCTATTGTCATATAGATGAAAAGTTATATTTTCAGTTAAAATAAATAGTCCTCACCAGAGTTTTGAGGTGCGAAAAGAAAGTTGGGAACCAGCCTAAGAGGAGGGAGGAATCATTCCTTAGGGTGATGATGTTCCCTCTCCTTCCTAAGAATGACAGAAAAAACTTGATAGTTTACTAATTTGCCATTTGATGAGCCATAAGTTATCTATATCTTGTATTTTGGGGTGGGTGTGTATTCCGATGTTGCCAACAATATCTTGAAGACCGTTCTGCACATCCTCTAGGAATAGATAATATTTCATGAATGTTTTCATTATTACAGAGTTTAACAAACTATTTGAAACATTTAAAAGTTAGCTATCAGATAATGCAATTATCTGAGTTTGGATAAAGATTCCCTGAGAAGTGATATGGTCTAAGAGATGTATGTCAGCAATTATAGAAGTGGTTGTCCTGCACCAGTGATACAGTGCAGGTCCTCTGTGTATGGTGGTCATCAGTGTGCCATTAATAAAGAATAGCTCCAAAGCAGCTTCCTATGCTATTCATTTTCTCAATTCCCCCTACCCCCCAAAAGTTTAAATATCCTTCCAAGCTGTGAGTATTTAAATCAATTGACTAATAGGTCTTAGAATCCATTATTATCATATTTGGTAAATTAGAGGCTGCACTTTCAGGCAAATGTATCATTAAAAAATTATATTTTCCCAGAGGATGATAGTGTTGAATGGTGGCCAATATGCTTAGTCTTGGAAAGAGTAAAAATTTCTTTCAAACAAAGGGGAATGGAGAAGGTCCTAAGTAATTTTTTTCTCACATTTTGACATTTTATAAAATTACTTAAACTTTACTACACAATTTAAATAGCCCATGGAAGAGTCAATGCTGACATTTTAAATTTTTAAATAGGCATTTAAAGATGGTGAAAAATAATTCCTGGCGTTATATCTTAAATATATGTTTTTCAGAATTTAATGTGCTTAGAGTAGTGTTGGCATAAAGAAGGCTGGTGATAAAAGGGATAAGTCACTAGTCTAGAATTAAAATGGTCTGGTATCACCTTTGTTGAACTGTTAGTTAAATGTGTCACTGGGGGCATAATCTAAATTGCTTTTTATCTAAATAGTTTCTTTTCCTGGAAGTGATGGGCATTGAATTAGGTAGGCTGTAAACTTCCTTTAAGTTCTAACATGCTAGTAGCAAAAATATTTATAATTTATATACTTTTGATAAAGTATTTTACATCATTTTTTAAACAATTATTAAAATTAAATTCTGCATTTGCCTTAATTTAGTGGGTCTTTTCAAATTGTGTATGTTTTCTAAGAGATCACTATTTTAAAATTTGTAAGCTGAGTATGTGGGAGGGCTTTTAATTCAGCCTCTCATGAAATGTCAAGCACTGTGCTAACTACTTTATGTAAGTCATCTCTTTTAGCCATGTATCTGTATTATTTAATATAATATATTTATATATTTATTTATATATATCATGTTAACTATTATTGTCCTTAATTTATAGAGGAGAAAACTTAAGCCTAGAAGGCTAAATTGACTTACTGTATTTCAAAAATCAGCAACTCAGGTATGCCCAACTCTGCAGACTATGCTTTTCCCCACACTGTATCATTTTAAATGAAAATATGTTCTTTATCCCTTGGAACAAAATATGAGATATTTTGATGTCATTTTAAAGTGATTCTGACAAAGTAGCAGAACACTAAAAAAATGATCAGTATGTATTTTAACAGGTCAGATAGTAAATTTCTTGTCTATAATATGACATCTTTCATATCCTGACAATAGTATATAACCATTCATATTTATTTCTGAAATCTATCAGAATTTACCCCCAGATCATATATAATAATAAAGGAAAAAATAGATTTGCAGAATTTTCTCAGTGTGAAATCTATGTCAAATAACATTTTTCCATTATGTATAGGGAAATGATGTTAACTCCAGCTTAATATTAAGCAAGAATCATCTTGCAATGACAGGTGTTTCTGCTATGTTATGATATCATTTCCAAAGTAACTAAACAGAGCATCATAAAGAAGGAATTATGTTAGCAGGTGTGAGATAAACAGCAGGAGAACACTTTACAAAACTTTATAAAACCTTGAAAATGGACTAGATTTTTGGTAAACATCACCACCAGCAATAATACATATGGAATTAGGGAGGGAATCAAAAATTATCTAGGACGTGAAGTACATTGTGAAAACTTGGCCAATGTGAATTTATTAGAAATAGGAGAACTTATTCAAATAGCCTTCTCCATGGTACAGTTTTATTAAGCAAGCTATTTCTTCAAGTTCTTTAATGACCATGGTTATCTTGTTGTGATACGTTGGTGTGAAGTGGGTAAATTTATGTGCAGAATGTAGTGCTAATGGTGATTGGGGTGTGTGTGTGTGTGTGTCTATGTTTTCCTCTTTTTTTTTAATTGAAAACTGATTCAGTTTCTTTCTAACATGTAGGCTAATCATAAAATGCTCTTGAATATGATGTTTATCTCAAGACTAGGAATAGAAAGATGTATAATTTCTTTTTAGGTGGTTCGCAGTGGTTTCTTGGAGAAAGAAAGACATTTTAGAAACCTGGCATGTGGAATTGGTCCTGTTTTGATTTCAATTAATAAGGCATATCAAAGTAGGCAGTTGTTTAAGTGCATAGTTTTAGGGAAAAGATAACCCATTTTAATTGCTTCATGGGAACTGGCATCAAAACCAAAATACTGAGTTGACAAAGTCTCAATCATACGGCCCTGGTATTTGAGAAGAGTGGTCAATTTCAGACAGTAGAAAATCTTGGTGGAGAGATGGAGTCAAGAGGCTGCCAACAATGAAATGTAGAAATGTGTACAGAATTTCACATTTCTGTCGTCTTAAGATTATGACTCTGAGGACAGGGAAAGAAGGACATTAAGTTGAAATCTTGGTGGGGCACCTTGGTGCCTTAGTCAGTTAAGCATCCAGCTCTTGACTTCAGCTCAAGTCATGATGTCAGGGTTGGGAGATTAAGCCCCAGGCCCCGTGTCAGGCTCCATGCTGGACATGGAGACTGCCTAAGACATTCTCTCTCCCACTGCCTCTCCCCCCACTTGCGCACACTCTAGCTCTCTCTCTCTCTCTCTCATTGTCTCTCTCAAAAAAAATTTTTTTTTTAAATTTGAAACCCTGGGATGACAGGGTTTTGCTTTCCTTCCATCACACTGTGTAAATGTTCAGTTGATGTTCAGTGCTGCCTATGAAGATCAAACCCCAGTCTGAGCAGAGGATGGCTCTGGTCTATAACAAAGGGGACATAACTAATTTTCCATAGCAGTAAATGCTGCTTCTTCATTATCATATTTCTACGTCTTTTCTGCTAGAAGTATGACACTCAACAACAAATGACACATTACCGGATAAGATCCCTATTACTTGAATGAAAATCCCAAGCCACCCATAACTTTTGGCAATTAAAGGGTAACAGAAGGATCCTGAAAATGGTGAGAGAAAGGATAGGGAAAAATGAAGAAAGAGAAAGTCACATATAACTAAAAGTAAATATGTCCTGGGCCACAGTTTTCTGGACACAAATTCATGACTGCCTGATGTCTTCCACTGTAGCAGGTGAGCAGTCAGACTTTACTGAAGCAGCAAATCATTATCCAGGCCTGTTTAAGACACAGCAACAACAAAAAATGACAACTATTCATTATACATCTAGTAAGTACTATTCAAGCAGTTGTTCATTAATAAGGTAATCTAATTTAAAACCATATATAACCCAGAATGACTTCTCACCAAAGTATCAATGGTCCAGAATTGCAGAAAAGTAGTTAAAATGCACTCTCAAGGAGTAAATAAGGAGGGGTGTAAGTCTACTAACTCTTCCCTGTGTAGAGTAGGAATCTGACATGCTAACTCTAAAGGATTTGCTTTCTATACTCTTGAAATGTCTGGACATGAAATAATTAAGACATTAGAATCTGAGGCATGAAGATTTTCTGTTTGTGAGTAAAAAATTTTAAAGCATATTTGACCTCTGCACCCTCACTAATAATAAGTATATGTTAGTGCGTAGAAATCTCTCAAGCTAGAATAGCCAGAATTGTTTGCCTTACTGGTGATCTGAAGTTTCAGCAGGAACTGAAGTCAACAAAAATATGAGGTAATTGTCTGTTCTTTTTGTTTGCTCATCATTCTGTATTCACAGGTATGATCTTCCTGTCTGACTTTTTGTTTTCCTTTCCATTCCACTTCGCAAGTTCCCATTTTTGATATTGTCTTCAAATTAAGGGCATTTGCTCTTAGGTGAAGGGCCACGGGGTCCAAATTATATTGTTGTCGCTTGAAGCCCTTTTCTGCTTTTAATCATTAGGACCTTAATAGTCACAGCCAGGATTATTGTTATATTTGGTTGAGGTGGACCATAGTGCAGCTATAAATGCAGTTGAAAATCATTTTAGTCTAGGATTTTTTGAAAAGTGCTTAAAAAGTTGGCAGGGTGTATATTCTATTTTAATGGAAAAAGTGACCAGTGACATCAGGATAAAAGTTGAAATATGTGTTATCAGAGTTTAAAAATTACAAAGAAGAGGTCTTGAGAGGTTTTCTGATTTTCTATGAACACTTTCATCACAACCTGCTCAGATTAGTCTTCTGAAAATAGTCTTTATGGGGAAAAAACATGTCATCCTCATTATCTGAACTGTATCTGATACCTCTTACTGTCAGTAAATTCTTCTCTCAGAGGCTAATTCTTGCCACTGCAATATAGATAGGGTTATTGTCTTTAATACTCTCTCTACTGTCACCAGGAAGAGCACTCTTCTCTCTCTACCCTCACACCTCTCCCTGTCTCTCTCTCTCATAATGTGCCATTACATGTAAGACAGGACTTTCTTCTTAAGGAAGGATAGCATGAGTTGGATGGGAAATTCTCATTCTTAAGCCCCACATTTCATTTACTTACCAAACATTTTTATAGCACTTACTACATGTCAAGCATTATTTCAAGTACTTCCCAAATGTTAATTCATTTAACCCTCAAAAGAAAACTATGGTGGAGGAACCATTAGTGTGCTGTCATGAGCATGCTATGAAGGCACACACACAAACTGTGTTTTTTCACAATGTCAGCTTTATTCAATCATAAAGCAAATTTAAATCACATTTCTCAAGCAGGTTCAGGATTCCAAACTCAATGACAATTCACCATGTGATTAAACTTGGCTTCTTACACAGCACACAGAGCAGGACAGAAGACAAGCCACACAACAAACAAGATGACAGAAGGGTGTAGGACGTTAATGAACCAAAAATGAAGTCAGTCTGGGGGTGTGAAGTTGAGATAAGGCTTCAGTCTGGGTCTGGTCCGGGCCAGCTCTGGGCACTTACTGCTTCTGATGTTCAAACAGTGAAGGATCTCAGTTCTGTTCAGAGATCCATCAGGCTGAGCTTTTGGTGGTGGTTGCCTTTTTTAAGTGATCAGACATAGAGGGGTCATGTCTGAGTCTGACAGTTTGCTGCCAAAATCCTCGCCTTTTTAAAGGGAGGTAGCTGGTCTTGGAACCCTGCAGACTTCCTCTGGTTCTGCTCATTATCTGTTCTGGGGTGTCAGCTGATGCTGGTCCCGGCGATATCTCCGATATCTCCTAGCTGCAGTCCTATAACTACTTGTGTCATTGCTTGACATGGGCTCCTGCTTGACATGAGAGACTCCATTTTGCTCTCCATGTGCCTATATTATGGCAAGGAAACTGAAGCACAGAGAGGTTGGGTAGCTTGCCCAGGATCACAACTACTGACAAGTGACAGAGGTGGTTCTTAGCCACTATGCTATCCCCTTCTCCATTAAATCTTCTGTGATGTGGAAATGGGGTTTGGAGCAAATGATCAGGAAAGAATTCTTGAGACGTCTTTCATTTTATTAAAGCACGGGGACAGAAAGAGCTGCACTGGGGTTGTGACGGGTCACCGTCACGTTCAAGTCAGGAGGGGGTTAAGGATAGCGTAAGTCTCTAAGGAATTTTGGAAGCAAGGTTTCCAGGACCTTGAAGGGGCTAGTTATTGTTAAGAAAAGGTCATTTATTACTGTCTAATAAAACCCTAGTCACGAGACCCTTCAGATGTATGTTGGTGGGCCATGTGCTTGAGGATGATTGCCAACATGTATCTTGAGGGGGATAGAGATAAAGGAAGTTTCCAAAGGAATTTTTACATGTTAAAGTAGACTTACAGGATCCTGGGGGCGATTGGGTTAATGTTAAGCTAAGATTGCCTTTTGCTCTTAGCAAAGCGTCAACATCAAGGCAGCTGAGTTCCTAGAGGAGGGTCACTCTGCCTGTTTCAAGGACTTGTCAATGGGCTGTAGGCAATAAGGAAATTTAATTTTTTCTTTTGCCTTCATTTCCCACATCATTCTGCATGCTTTTCTCTGATTTCTTTAATGTATTTATGTCGTTCCGTTCCTGGTTGTATCCCCAATTTTGGCTTTATAGGACAGATATTTCTAAGGTTCTTGTGCAGTGTATATCTGGCATGGGTATGTGTATGTGTGTGGACATGTGCTTACTTGCATGTTGTGTGTTTTGTTATTGTGACAGCATTCATAGAGATACTGGCACTAATGGAACCTTCAATTAGGAGGCAAGGAATATATATCTCCCCGCCCACTCCACCCCTGTAGGAAACTCCTGACTAAACGCATTGTGAAACCTTGGGTAATCCACAACCTTTCTGAGTCCTTTTACTCGTTTGCAAGAAAAGGGAGTTGGACTCATTGATTTTTTTCATCTTTAAATTCTAGACCTGGGTCAGGATATATGTTTAAGTCCAAAGTAGCCAATAAGGACATTTCTCCTTAGGATCGAGGTGACCTTTGACACTTCAAAGAACTACACCCCAAACCTCTAATAAAATCCCAAGTTTTTAATAGCATATTATTCTCATAACAAAATATAGTACAAAAATAAATGAAAATTATACATAACCACTTTCTAATCTCTATAGCTCTAAAAACACTGAAATAAATAATTTACAAATTTACTAAAATACTTTATGTAACAAAACCAAAACTTGCATTATTATATTATATAACCAATCAAATAAAAACAGCAGCAGCACACCTGCAGTCAAACAAAATCAGGTTTGTGTACTTGGTGTACCAAGGGAGAATATTCTGGAGGAAACTTAGGAAAGATTCTGAGGAGGGTAGAGAGGAAACAGACATAATATAATCGACAATTATTTAATTTGATGGGATAATTATTTTGATACAAGTTTACTGAGGATTATAGATGGGGCCTGCCAATCTGTAACGCTATCTCCTTAAATGTATTATTTTGGAAAATCTGATGAGTATAACAGTTGCATTTATGTGTTTGCTTGTATAAAGTGGTTATAATGCTACAGAAACCTTTTTTTTAAATGTTCATATTTTGAAACGCACAAGGCATAAAAGGGCAGAATTTATTTGCATGCTTATTAGGTATAAAAGATTCAGGAGGAAAGAAAAAGATGCAGGAGGAGATGCTGTTGAAAACATAACTCTCACCTAATGAAAGCATAGAATTAATTATAAACTTGAATATGCAAGTGATTATGCTGTTTCATAATATCTTTGCTGTTCTGTGAGATGAATTGTCTCTGCTTGGCAGACTACTTGATTCCTGGAAAGAAAATAATATATATATACATGTAGATGAAACAGCTATAAATTTGCAAGCTGGGAAGATAATTACATATGGAAAGAGTTACACATTTCACAAAAAGCAGAATCTTTTCCCTTTTCTTTTGGTTGAGGTTTTTGGCTCCTACTAAAGAGCAGTATATTGCTGTGCTTACTGATAACTGACCAATGGATGGATGTATTAATTGTACAACTCTAAAATGCAAAGGAAATGAACAATTCAACAGAAATTTATTTTGCATCAATTTTGTCTAAAGCATAGGATGGTTGGTCTATTAAAAGGATTGAAAGTAAATAAAGACTTGCCTTTCAAGGAGCTGCAGTAATAGGGAGGATAACTGCAAAAGAAAAAAAAAGCTAGACATTAATATGAAAGCAAAAATGTATCAAAAATATGCTATGAGAATGTAAAGAAAAAATAAACTGGTTAATTGGTTAATGTGAAAATTCTTACAAATGCATAATCATGTATCTACATATAATTAACATGTCATTAATCTACATTTATTGAAATAAGTCATATCAATATGAGGGCACCAGATAATCTAGCCATATAGCCATTGTGAATCTTTTACAGGTATTGTGTCCAGTCTTAGCCTATCTATAACCACTGTTATGGCTGGAGCAGTCCTTGTAGTGATTGCAAGATACCCTTAGCAATAGGTATCAGGAAACTTTGAAAAAAAAAAGAAAACATTACTTTTAAGTCCTGGAAATTACATAGCACACCTGGGGCTACACATTGAGGAGAAAGAGACAGCATGAGGATGAGGGCAAGGACAAGAGTGAGAATGAAAGCAATGCAGGCTTGGGATTTTGTTTTTATTGGGGTCTAGGATGAGGGCCTAGAGTTCTGGGGCTCACTCTTTGTTGGTGTATTTCAAACGTAACAGCAGGAATTTAAAGCAAGGGAAGAGAAAAAACAGGCGGTCCAGATAGTTATCCAAATCAACCACAACCTCATAGACAAAGGAGCCTCAGGGTAGTGTGGTGGGTTTGCTCTTTATCTAGTCTGTGGCTGGCAATGTGTTTATTAGACAGAGCCATCTGTGAGGTGGATGCTTCTTTAAAGTGGATGTCTCAGCAATCAGAGCATAAGTGAAGCTCTTGCATTACAAAAAAAGAAGAAACATTCTCTGATGGATCTAAGAAGAGTTTTCAGTTTGTTCGGCTTTTCTTCTGAAAAACAGGAGGATTTTTTCCTTGGTTCTTCACTATGAGAACCCGATGGGTATCCTATGTGTAAACCCCACAAAAGTGGACTGTGGCCCCCAGGAATTTCTCATGCTATTCTACAATCACCATCTCACAATTTATTAAAATTTCCATTCAAGCATTCTTACAAATTTATAGCTACAAGGTCCCCTTTTCTCAACCCTCTAAAAACTCCCATGCCAGCACCTTGAGTACTAACCCCCCTGGCTGTCTATACACGGCTTTTTGGACATAATCATTCTCTGAATGTGAGTTTATGTTCAGGCGGGATCCCTGTTAGGGAAGTATTCTGGGCTTTAAAAATTAAAAGGAGGGGGATAGAGGAAGATGGTAGACTTGGAGGATCCTGAGGTACCTCCTCCCATGGACACACCGAGATAACCATTACATCTGCACAACTGACTCTGAAGGCGACCCAGAGACTGGCAGAACAGACCTACCGTTAATTGTAGAGAGGAGACCACACTGAAAAGGGTACTCGGGGCAGAGGTGTGTCTGGGAACCAAATTTCCATAGAGACTAACCTCAAAAGGGAGGGCTACCACAAGCATGCAGAAGTAAGAGGATCAGGCCCCATCCCAGGCATAGGGGAGCCCCACTGAAAAGATAAGACTCCTTAGCACTTTGCTTTGAAAACCAGTGAAGCTTAACTTTGCAAATTTTTAAAATCAATGGGGGACCTCTGGGTACTTTAAAATCAGTGGACTTAGCTCCAAGATAGCTGGAGGGCAACAGGAAACTGAGTCCCTGCTCTTAAAGAGCTAGCCTAACAAATAACCTGGCCAACACATAGAAGTAGCAGTGTGAAAAGTGCCCAGGGTATATGTGAAGGAGATTTATTTACTAATCTCAGAACATGAACTGGAATGACACAGATCTCTATGTGACTTCTCTAAAAACAAAAGTGCTGGTGGGCGCCATTTCTCTTCCCCTCCTCTAACCTAGATAGCTGGACACATGGGAACCCACACAAACACTCTCTGCCTATCCTCTTAGGACCATATGCCCTGCCCCCATATCCCATGCAGACCTGTCCCATTCAGCTGGCATTCTTCTAAAATAGCTCTCACCCAGACAAACCCTGCAAGCAGCGCTGGCAGGGACCAGCACCACTCCAAAGTGACTATTGCCCTGGGGAGGGGATTAGATAACCACACACACCAGCACGCTAGAGGCTTTTAGCTGGCAGCGTAAGAGAGTCTTCTGCAGATTGGAGTGACTGCAGCCCCAACAGAGGAGCTAAGGGCAGACATCTGGTCTGAGTGCTGGGCTGACTCACTAACTTGAAAGCCTCTCAGGTCATAGTGCAGGAAGAGTGCTGTGCAGTTCCATGTGCATGCAACTGCAGCAGACACTGAGTGCAGACAGGTGGACTCAGGCCCTCAGCAGCACAGGGACCAAACTCTGCCTGATACAGTTAGCTAGCCCAAAGGCAAGCACAATTCAGCCACAACAGTAGGCCACATGCACCCACATAGGAGACACCCTTGGAGTACATGGTTCTGATGACTAGGGGGCATTGTGCTCAGGGCACCACAGCACCTCTTCTTTATAAGACCACTACATTCAAGATCAAGAGACCTACCTGACCTTCCTAATACATAGAAACAGACACAGAGAGTTAGACAAAATGATGACACAGGACTATTTGCCAAATGAAAGAATAAGACAAAATCATAACAAACGAGCTAAATAAGACGGAGGTAAGCAATACACCTGGTAAAGCATACAAAGTAATGGTCACGAGTACTCACTCAGCATGAGAAAAGAATGGAGGATCTCAGACCTTCAACAAAAAGAGAAAATTAAAAAAAAAAAAAACCGAGATGAAGAACTCAATAACTGAAATAAAAAATACACTAGAGAGAATCAACAGCAGATTAGAGAATGCAGAAGAACAATCAGCAATCTGGAAGACAGAGTAATGGAAAGCAACCAAGCTGAACAGCAAAGAGAAAAAGAAATAATAAAAAAATGAGAATGGACTAAGGAACTCAGTGACATCAACAAAGGTAATAACTTTTGCATTATAACAATTTCACATTTCCCAGGAAAAGAGAGAGAAGGGGGCAGAACATTTATCTGAAGAAATAATAGCTGAAAACTTCCCAAATCTGGGGAAGGAAACAGACATCCAGATCCAAGAAGCACAGAGAGTCCCTAATAAAATTAATCCAAAGAGGTCCATGCCAAGACACACAATAATTAAAATGGCAAAAAGTAGTGATAATGAGAGAATTTTAAAAGCAGCAAGAGAAAAGAAAATAGTTAAATACAAGGGAAATCCCATAAAGGCTATCAGCTGATTTTTCAGCAGAAACTTCGTAGGCCAGAAGACACTGGCATGCTATATTCAAATTGTTAAAAGAAAAAGTCTGCAACCAAGAATACTCTACCTGGCAAGGTTATCATTCAGAATAGAAGGAGAGATAAAGCGTTTCTTAAGCAAACAAAAGTTAAGGAGTTCATCACCACTAAACTAACCTTACAAGAGACATTAAAGGGAAGTCTTTTAGTGTAAAAAAAGGACATTAGTAGAGGTAAGAAAATGAGGAAAGGAAAAAAAAATTCACAGTTAAATGCAAATATATGATAGAGGTAGAATATTTATAAAGCCAGCATGGAAGTTAAAACACAAAAACAGTAAAATCAATGAAATCTACAAAAATCAATCAAGGGATTCACAAAGGGGTGTAAAATATGACATAATATACATAAAATATGGAGGGGAGAGTAAAAATTTAGTGCTTTTGAAATGGATTCAAACTTAAGTGACTGTCAACATAACATAGACTACAATAAAAACATAAGTTTTTATATATGAACTAAATAGTAACCCCAAATAAAAAACCTATAATAGATATACACACAAAGAGAAAGGAATTCAAGCATAACAATAAAGAAAGCCATCAAACCAAAAGAGGAGAGGGCAAGAAAAGAAGGAAGGAACAGAGTAGAACTACAAAGACAATCAGAAAACAAGTGACAAAATGCCAATAAGTACATACCTATCAGTAATTACATTAAATGTAAATGGACTAAATACTCCAATGGAAAGACATAGGGCAACCAAATGGATAAAAAAGCAAGACCCATCTTATATGCTGCTTATAAGAGACTCACTTCAGACATAAAGACACATGCAGATTGAAAGGGAAGCGATGGAAAGATATTTACCATGAAAATGGAATTGAGAAGAAAGCTGGGGAAGCAATATTTATATGAGACAAAATGGACTTCAAAACAAAGACTGTAGCAAGAGAAAAAAGATACTAAACAATGACAAAGAGATGAATTTAACAAGAGGATATAACAGTTATAAATATCTAGACACTCAATATGGGAGCACCATATTGACTTTTAACTCACTTAAAGGTAGAAATTGACAGTAATACAATAATAGTTGGGGACTTTAACATCACACTTACATCAATGGATAGATCATCTGGACAGAAAATCAACAAAGAAACAATGGCTTTGAATGGTATATTAGACCAGATGGGCCTAACAGACATATAAAGAACATTCCATCTAAAAACGGTGGAATACGCATTATTTCCAAGTGCACATGGTACATTCTTCAGGATAGATTGCATATTAGGCCACAAAACAAGTCTCAATAAACCCAAGAAGACCCAAATCATGTCATGCATCTTTTCTAAAGTTGTATGGAACTTTAAATCAATTACAAGAAAAAAGTCTGGACAGAACACATATACTTGGAGGCTAAATAGCATGTTACTAAACAATGACTGGGATAACCAAGGAATCAAAAAGGAAATTAAAAATACATGGAGACAAAAGAAAGGAAAAGACAATGGTCCAAAATCTTTGGGATGCAGCAAAATCAGAACAGAACTAAAATGGAATTTTATAGGAATACAAGCCTACTTTAAGAAACAAGAAAAATCTTAAATAAACAATCTAACCTTATTGCTAAAGGAGCCAGAAAAAGAAAAAAAAAAAAAACAAAGCCAAAAGCTAGTAGAAAGAAGGAAATAAAAATATTAGAACAGAAACAAATGCAATAGAGACTAAAAAGCCTATACAAAAGAGCAGTGAAACCAGGAGCTGGTTCATTGAGAAGATAAACAAAATTGACAAACCTTAAGCCAGATCCACCATGGAAAAGAGAGAGGACTCAAATAAATAAAATCAGAAATGGAAGAGGAGAAATAACAATTGACACAACAGAAGTACAAAGGATTATAAGAGAATATTATGAAAAATTATATGCCAACAAATTGGGGAGCCTAGAAAAGATGGATAAATTCTTAGAAACATAAAATCTCTCAAAACTGAATCAGAAAGATATAGAAAATTTGAAATACTGATTGGTGGTAATGAAATATAACAAAATTAAAAAATCTAAAAAAAAAAAATTTAGTCAGTAATTTAAAAACTCGCAACAAACAAAAGTCCTGGAGCAGAAGGCATCATAGGTGAATTCTAACAAACAAATAAAGAAGAGTTAATACCTATTCTTTACTCTGGAAATAGAAGGGGAAGGAGAGCTTCCAAATTCATTCTATGAGGCCAGCATTACCCTGATACCCAAACCAGACAAAGACACTACAAAAAAAGAAAACTTCAGGCCAATATCTCTGATGAACACTGATGTAAAAATCCTCAACAAAATATTGCAAAATGAATTTAAAAATACACTAAAAAAATCATTCACCAAGATCAAGTAACATTTATTTCAGGGATGAAAGAATGGTTCAACATTCACAAATCAATTAATGTGATACATCATATTAACAAAAGAAAGGATAAAAACCATATGGTCCTCTCAATAAATGCAGAAAAAACATTTGATAAAGAACAACATCCATTCCTGGTAAAAACTCTCAATAAAGTAGATTTAGAGGGAACATAACCCAGCATAATAAAGGCCACATGTGAAAACCTCACAGCTAACATCATACTCATGGTGAAAAACTGAGAGCTTTTCCTCCAGTATCAGGAATAAGACAGGAATGTCCACTCTCACCATTTTTATTAAACATAGTACTAGAAGTCCTAGCTGCAGCAATCAGACAAGAAAAAGAAATAAGAGACATCCAAATTGTTAAGGAAGAAGTAAAACTCACTATTTGTAGATTACCTGATACTATGTATAGAAAACCCTCAAGTCTCCACCAAAAAACCACTAGAACTGATAAATGAATTCAGTAATGTTGCAGGATACAGAATTAATATACAGACATTAAAACACTAATAATGATGTAGCAGAAAGAGAAATTAAGAAAATATTCCCATTTATAATTGCATCAAAAATGCTAAAATACCCAGGAGTAAATTTAACCAAGGAGGTGAAAGATCTGCACTCTAAAAACTATAAAACATTGATGAAAGTGAAGACAACATAAACAAATGGAAAAATATTCCATGCTCATGGATTGGACAAACCAATATTATTAAAATGCCCTTACTGCCCAAATCGATCTATAGATTTAATGCAGTCTCTATCAAAATGCCAATAGCGTTTTTCACAGAATTGAAACAAATAATCCTAGAATTTGTGTGGAACCACTAAAGACCCCAAATAGCCAAAGCAATCTTGAGAAAGAACAAAGCTGGAGGTATTACCATTCCAGATTTCAAGATATACTGCAGAGATGTAGTAATTAAAATAGTTTGGTACTGACACACACACACACACACACACACACACACACACACACACACACACAAATAGGTGGGTAAATCAATGAAACAGAATAGGGAGCCCAGAAATAAACCGACACTTATACTATCAATTTTTGACAAAGGAGGCAAGAATATACAATGGAGAAAAGACAGTCCCTTCAATAAATAGTGCTGGGAAAAATAGACAGCTACATGTGAAATAATGAGACTAGACCATTTTCATACACCGTGCATAAAAATACACTTGAAATGGATTGAAGACCTAAATGTGAAACCTGAGCAATAAAACTTTTAGAAGAAAATATAGGCAGAAGTTTCTTTAACATCAGCTATAGAAATATTTTTCTGGTATATCTCCTTAAGTAACGGAAATAAAAGCATAATTAAACTATTGGTACTACACCAAAATAAAAAGGTTTTGCACAACAAAGGCAACCATAAAACAAAAAGACAGCCTTCTGAATGGAAGAAAATATTTGCAAATGATAAATCTGATAAGGGGTTATTATCTAAAATACATAAAGAACTTTTGTAACTCAACATCAAGAAAACAAATAATCTGATTAAAAATGGGCCAATGACCTAAATAGGCATTTTTCCAATAAAGACATACAGATGGTCAACAGACACATGAAAAGATGCTCAACATCACTCATCATCAGGGAAATTCAAATCAAAACCACAATATTACCTTATACCTGTGAGAATGGCTAGAATCAAAAAGACAAGAAAACATATGTTGGTGAGGATGTGGAGAAAAAGGAATCTTTGTGCACTGTTGGTGGGAATGCAAATTGGTGTAGTCACTGTGTAAAACAGTATGGAGGTTCCTCAAAAAAATTAAAAATAGAAATACCATATGATCCAGTAACTCTATTACTGGGTATTTACCCAAAGGAAATGAAAACAATAATTTGGAAAGATATATGCATTCCTATGTTTACTGAGCATTATTTACAATAGCCAAATATGGAAGCAAGCCAAGTGTTCCTCAATAAATAAATGAATAAAGAGGGGGTGGTATTTATATACAATGTAATATTTCCCAGCCATAAAAAAGAATGAGATCTTGCCATTTGCAACAACATGGATGGACCTAGAGGGTATGATGCTAAGTTAAATACTATATGATCTCATTCGTATGTGAAATTTAAGAAACAAAACAAATGAAGAAACAAAAGAAAACAGAGACAAAAGAACCCCAAAGTCTTAAATAGAACAGATAGGTGGTTACTAAAAGGGAGGAGGGGGGATACATGGGTGAAAGAGGTAAAAAAAATTAAGGGTACAAACTTCCTTTTCTTTTTTTCTTTTTTTTTAAAGGTTTTACTTACTTGAGAGAGAGGGAGAAGGAGAGAGAGCACAAGTGGGAGCCAGGGAGAGGGAGAAGCAGAATTCCCGTTGAGCAGGGAGCCTCATGCAGGGCTCGATCCCAGGACCCTGAGATCATGACCTGAGCCAAGGGCAGATGCTTAACCAACTTAGCCACCAACTCACCCCTAATTTTATTGAATTTGGATCAGAGAATATATGCTATGTGATATCAGTTCTCTAAATGTATTGAGTTTTTTTTGTTGTTGTTGTTGTTTTTTAATGGCCAACCTGTGCTCTATCTTGGTGGGTATTCCATTTGACTTGAAAAGAATATTTAAATTGTTTGTTCAGCTTAATGGTCCCAATAGCTATTCTCTATCAGGCCTTCTAAAGTCTTACCTTGAGCAAGAGGAGTTTAGTATTTGGATAAAGACTTATAAAGTTCCAGCTATACCTATTTCTGGGTTACTAGCATGGTACTACACAAAACTTACAAGCCAGAATAAAATATTTTTGACCATAAAGAATTACACATGTATTTTTTATCTTTTTTTTAATGTTTAAAGTTTTTATTTAAATTCTAGTTAGTTAACATATAGTGTAATATTGGTTTCAGGAGTAGAATTTAGTGATTCATCACTTACATAAAAC
Source organism: Ursus maritimus (assembly GCF_017311325.1). Lineage (NCBI taxonomy): Eukaryota > Metazoa > Chordata > Mammalia > Carnivora > Ursidae > Ursus > Ursus maritimus. The sequence goes on from NW_024425452.1 coordinate 24,745,153, forward strand.
ATCAAGTACTCATTACAAGTGCCCTCCTTAATACCCATCACCCATTTAGCACATCCCCCGCCCACCTCCCCTCCTGCAACCCTCAGTTTGTTTACTATGATTAAGAGTCTCTTTGTCTTCCTCTCTGATTTCGTCTTGTTTTATTTTTCCCTCCCTTCCCCTATGATCCTCTATTTTGTTTCTTAAATTCCACATATGAGCGAGATCATATGATAATTGTCTTTCTCTGATTGACTTATTTCACTTAACATAATACCCTCTAGTTCCATCTACATCATTGCAAATGGCAAGATTTCTCTTTTTGATGGCTGAGTAGTATTCCATTATATATATGTATGTATATATAGATATATATATCACATCTATTTTATCTATTCATCTGTTGATGGACATCTGGGCTCTTTCCATAGTTTGGCTATTGTGAACATTGCTGCTATAAACACTGGGGTACAGGTGCCCCTTCAGATCAGTACATTTGTATCTTTGGGATAAATACCTAGTAGTGCAATTGCTGGGTCTTACGGTAACTCTATTTTCAACTTTTTGAGAAACCTTCATACTGTTTGTCAGAGCGGCTGCACCAGCTTGCATTCCCACCAACAGTGTAAGAGCGTTCCCCTTTCTCCACATCCTCTCCAACATCTGTTGTTTCCTGACTTGTTAATTTTAGCCATTCTGACCAGTTTGAGGTAGTATTTCATTGTGGATTTGATTTGTATTTCCCTGATGCTGAGTGAAGTTGAGCATTTTTACATGTGTCTGTTGGCCATTTGTATGTCTTCTGTGGAGAAATATTTGTTTATGTCTTCTGCCCATTTCTTGACAGGATTATTTGTTCTTTGGGTGTTGAGTTTGATAACTTCTCTATAGATTTTAGATACTAGTCCTTTATCTGTTAAGACATTTGCAAATGTCTTCTCCCCTTCTGTTAGTTGTCTTTTGGTTTTGATGACTGTTTCTTTTGCTGTGCAAAAGCTTTTTATCTTGATGAAGTCCCAATAGTTCATCTTGCCTTTGTTTCCCTTCCCTTTGGAGACACGTTTTGCAAGAAGTTGCTGCACCCAAGGTCACAGAGGTTGCTGCCTATGTTCTCCTCTAGGATTTTGAAGGATTTCTGTCTCACATTTAGGTCTTTCATCCATTTTGAGCCTACTTTTGTTTATGGTGTAAGGAAATGGTCCAGTTTCATTCCTCTGCATGTGGCTGTCCAATTTTCTCAAAACCATTTGTTGAAGAGACTTTTTTCCATTGGATATTCTTTACTGCTTTGTGGAAGATTAGTTGACCATAGAATTGAGAGTCCATTTCTGGGTTCTCTATTCTGTTCCATTATCTATGTGTCTGTTTTTGTGCCAGTACCATACTGTCTTGATGATTACAGCTTTATAATATAGCTTGAAGTCCAGAAGTGTGATGCCACCAACTTTGGTTTTCTTTTTCAACATTCTTTTGTCTATTCGGGGTCTTTTCTGATTCCATACAAATTTTAGAATTATTTGTTCTAGGTCTGTGAGAAAAGCTGACAGTATTTTGATAGAGATTGCTTTGAATGTACACACAACAATTTTGTTGGTCTTCTTCATAATACATTACTATGTGAGATAAGATACATACGAAAATTTTATATCATCAATGAATATATGAAGTACTGTACCAGATGTGAAAAATGCAGATGTTATAAAATGTATATGATCCATTTAGATATGGGGTGAACCTTTAAACAAGGTCATTTAGCTAAACATCTGAAACAAATTCTAGGAGTTGCACAATGTTCAGAAAACCAGAGAATGGAGTATATGTGGGTAACAGCTGTTGATAAGGTTGAAAAAGTAGGAAAGAACCACAGTATGCTAAACAAGAGTTATAATTATGTCTTGAATACAGGCAGTGATTTTGTCAAATTTAAATTTTGGAAGATGTGAAAATGGGTTGGAAGATTTATTGCAGGGACAATAAGAGGAGGTGGAAAATCTGTTAGGGTATCAGTTATTGAAATCTTGATATGAAGAGATCATGACCTCAAATAAGTCAGTACCGTGGGAATAGACATAAGAAAGCAAATTTGAATCATGATATTCAGAAATCAGAGTTAAGATTTGATGGAGCATTAGGGAGAGAGTAGGCCAGGATCATCCTCAGATTAATTGTTTGGTTTACTATGTGGGTGGTGGTACTATTAACTGAGAGAAACAATACAGGACAAGAGCAAGTTTTGTGGAAAGCATAATCACTTCTGTTTGGTATGTTTTAAGTTTGAGGCTCCTGTGTTACATTCAAGTGGCCATGTGTAGTAGTTAAGAGAGTAATATGGTTTTGGATATTTTACTAGATGCCTGAGCTAGAGATTAAGATTTTAAAGTCTAAAGCTTATAGTATAGGATAGTCTGTTTGGATACAAAATGAAATTAAAGTACTATTTGCTTGTTAAATCTCATTCATTTAGTTTCTTTTTTGCATTTTTATAATGGAAATGCTGTGTTAGTGTAGTAGTCATCAATATAACTTATTAAATAAATACTCATTTATCATATAAGCCTTCTGAGAAATATTTTTCAGAAGGGATTGTGATAAAAATATGGAAATCCTGTTTCCATGTGACATGGAATCTATTGGAGTAAGAAATGCGGAGAAGCAAAAATGGAGCTCTGTGTAACATTCACATTTAATAAGAGAGTGAAGAGGAGAAATTTTTATTGAGGAGTATGAGAGGAGGTAATGCAAGTCAGATTAGACCAGAACAGAAAATTATCATTAATATCCAGAAACCAAAAAAGATGCGTAGTCATAAATTCCATATATTCAGTGTCTATAAGTAAAATTAGCACTATGGAAGAGATCACTAATGTCTGTGAAAGAACTAAATACAGCTGTGGGGACTAGAGTCATAGTGTTGAGAAATAAAGGGGATATAAGGAAGTGGAGAGGGTATTAATTTAGGTTCCTTTATCAGGTAGCTCAATTTTCTTTTCGTTTTCTTTTTTCTTTCTTTCTTTCTTTCTTTTTTTTTTTAGGTAGCTTGATTTTAAAGAGGATAGAGAAAAAGTGATTAGAGAGAGAATAAGTTCAAAGAAAAGTTTTGATTATTTCATATGCTTTAATAGTTATATGCTAAGATGGAAGGAGTAATAGAGAAGGCAAGGTTGAAGACTTTGAAAATGAAGGGGGCAGTGATGGAATGAAGTCCTCACTGAGCAGAAGGGTTGGTATCCGGAGTGCAGGTGTGTGCATTGACTTCCCATGAATGGAGAAACATCTTATACCTTATCTTATGTCCTAATGAAGGAACATATTATAATGTTAGTCAGGACATAGAAAATAAGAATTGGTGTATATTTGAGTGCCCTAAAACACAGAGATTCTTGGATTGAAGAAAAAAATACAGTTCAGTCTTATGCTATATATAAAAAGAAATGTGCCTCCAACAAAATTATGCAAGTAGATAACCTAAGGATAGGGAAACATATCTGTCAAAGATGAACCAAAAGAGAATAAGAATAGCAATATTAGAATTCGGTTCACAAAAATTCCACAATCGATTCCCTACATTTCATGCTTAACTCAACACAACAACCAGAGGGACCCTGTTAAAACCTAATTTATATCAGGTCACTTCTTTGCTCATGTATTTTATAAACTTTCAAAAGGAAAAACATAAACCCGTGAAATAGTAACAAAAATAACAAAAGACTAGGAGAAACACACACACATATACACACACACATACTGAAACAAGCACCAAAGAGAACTCTCATTTTCACCTAGTTACTTATCAATTATTTTCTACTATCTAATCTACTACTGTCAAAAAAGTTGAAATATCAGGGGCGCCTGGGTGGCTCAGTCGTTAAGCCTCTGCCTTCAGCTCAGGGCGTGATCCCGGTGATCTGGGATTGAGCCCCACATCAGGCTCCTCCCCCTGGGAGCCTGCTTCTTCCTCTCCCACTCCCCCTGCTTGTGTTCCCTCTCTCACTGGCTGTCTCTCTCTGTCAAATAAATAAATAAAATCTTAAAAAAAAAAAAAGTTGAAAAATCACCTTGATCATTTTGTCCCCAGCTTCTGCTAGAGTGAGTGCCTTCACTGAATAGAGAAAGTAAGGAAAATGAGTATAAGCACTCGGAAAATGCAGCATCTATAATAAAGCCGAATATTCTGTTTTCTTTTTCATGTTTTTCAAAATGGTAGTATAACTGTCTTTGAATACTGATTAAATAAAAGTCAATATTATCACACTTGATCTCTTTTTAAAAAATCTTCATGCTTACATTTATTCTTTATGTTGCAATACTAATACCTCAGATGGATTTTTATAAGCAACACATTTGTGTTAATACAGGAATTCTGTACCTCATTGTCATGAATCACCTTAGTAATATCATTGAAAGTAAATCTAAGGCACATTTCTTCTGCTCTGTGTGTCTGGATCTGTAAACATTTCATGTGAAGGCAAATATAAAGTATTTCTTCCATCTGAATATCATTTTTCTGCCATAAAATAGTCTACTGTATTTATTAAGGATTCCTTAAATGGAATTTAAAATGCTGTTAGTGCAAAAGTTCTAAATAAAATCTTCAGATGTTCATTTTTCTGATGCATGGCATTGAGTTTCAGGAGCCATGTTCCATCACAATAATCTTTCATTAAAATTTGTATTTGGTTGCTTAACATCTGTAAATTGTTAAGATAAGGTATTACACGGACTTGCTTTGGTTTAGATTAGTTTGGAACACATCCCAGGATATTTAATCAGGGTATAATCCTGCATGGTGCAGTCTTTAAAAAGGGGTGTGTGTGTGTGTGTGTGTGTGTGTGTGTTTATTTTAAGTAAATTAAAATTTTTTGTAGAAATATTTGTGTCTTGTCCTTTAAAAAAAATCAGTTAAGAAAGGCTCCCTTTCCCACTTTTTGGATTAGCTATGGTTGTAGGCAAGCATAATACTTGATACTAAATTCAAAAAGAGAATCTGTAAAAAATGCGTAACTGTGTTGCTTCTCAGCAACCATTTGACTAATTTTTATACATGCCTGAAATGTTTGATATGAACTGAGTTGAAAGGTACAACAAATGTTCTATTGTATTGTCATCTATTTTCCTTACCACATCTATAAAGAGTTTTTTATTTGCAAACTCTGTGGCAAGAGTAATTTATATAACTAATGGTAGAGATTGGGAGATAGTATTTCAATAAAAAGTATTTTTATTTTTATAGTTAATTTTGATTTCAGATTATAGGTTGACCACACTTATAATTAATTTTGAAATATAAATCTTAAAATGTGTGCACAAGGAGATAAAGCATAGGAAATTTTTTTCCTGTGTTAAAAATAGGCAAAATTAATGAAACATCCAGACTTAAACAAATAAATAGTATTTTGAAAATATTGAAGTAGTTACTTGCAGTTACTAACTGTAAGTAACCTTTTGAATCAATTTGAAATGAAATTAAATGAATTTCGGTATTTAATTGTAATAATATTTTAATAATAACTATATTTTGTTTGCTTTTATCACTCCTGTGGCAATTCTGCACATATTCAAAATTTGGAACTTGCCCATATCTGGCAATTACTTTTCATTGGCCCATTTTTATGACACTTACAAATACAAAACAACTGGGTGGCTCAGTGGGTTAAGCATCCAACTCTTGGTTTCAGCTCAGGTCATGATCTCAGGGTTGTGAGATTGGGCCTTGTGTCCAGCTCACATTCAGTGTGGACTCCACTTCCCCTACAAATTCAGTGTCTACTTAGTGATATAAAATAGTCAAAGATTCTCACCCATCTCTTTGAACTGTGTGACTTCAGACCTTTTCATTACTGTTTTGTCAGCTAAAGAGGCAACCAGTGAGGAAGTGTATCACCTGTCCCCATCCAGGGTCTGGGCTGAGGATAATCAGTACCATTGGCATAAAGTCCTGGCCCGGAGATACTGCCTTTATAATGTTATCCTTGATAAGACTATGATCAATCAGAATTTCTGAGGGACCTTATCTTTGACCTAAAGAGATCGCGATACATTGTGCACACTATTGCCTCATTTGGGAAGTGTTTTAAATTACAGATGTTCCATGATTCCTTTATTTTGTTATAGGGTTATGAAATGAACTGTTTACCTTGTTTAACATCTCAGCAGATGGGAATTCAACTAACTGCTTCTGTGAATCTAGTTCACTTCATTTGATGACCTGAGGAAGTGTAGAGGAATGAATTAATAAGTTGTGTCGATCTTAAACTTTTTATAGTAACCCTTTCTAAGTCTTGGTTTTCCCATATTATGAATTCATTTGAGTTTTCTTGCTTGGAAAGCAACAGTTCTTAACAGTTCATGCAGATGAACTTTCCCTTGTTAAAAATATATTATTTTTCTCCCTCTTTTTCTTATTCCCACTTTATCTTTTATCTTATTTTATAGCTATCGTTGTAGTTTTTCTTCTATTCATCAAAATGTTTTTAGTAGTACATTTTCTTCTTTTTGCCGGTAAACAGGGCTTCATCTTTTACTATCTTAGTATTGTTTCTCACTTAATATATCTGGGATTGATTCATCCTTTTGTGATATTTTTGAGTAATTGTTGACTGAGTCTTATTTGTGAAAATAAGGGCCTAGAGTTTGGTGAGTTTCCTGTGGGTACTGTTTCTGAAGTACAAAGGAAACCTGAAGTGTGTTCAGAGGAAAGCAACTGAGGCAGGGAGGTGGAATTACACCACAAAGCAGGGGGACTGGAGATGTAGGAGAAGAAGGCCCAGGGGGCTGTAGGCACCTATTTTCGCTCTGTCTACTAGGTGTTGCTGCTATTATTTATCATTTCTGTAGTCATCGTTGTCCTCATTATTACGTTCATTTTAATTGTCACCAAGAGGAGAGCTGATGCATAGATTCATTTTAAGTGGTAAAACATCTTCTAATTTATCAGTGGATATGTTCCTAGATGACTGTTCCAAATAGTATCTCTGGTGGGAATGGTATCGGACTAGTCTCATATGAATAAACCCAGCCCAAAATTTATTGCTTTAGTAAATATGTGCTTGGAAACTTTTATAGCGTAATATCAACCTGAGGTTAGTGTATTACTAATAAGCTAGAGAAGATATACAGCTTGACCTTTTCTTTTGTGTCTACCTTTTACTGTTTGTTCCATATGAATATCTTTTCATATTGGCTTTAATAATGCATAAGTTTTGAGAAGACAATTTTCTACATCCTTTGAGACACTGAGGTTTATGTACATAAATATTAATTCTATGGCTCTTTACATTTTTCTCATTAATCAAACCCCACTTAGAACATTTTTACTAACATATATTTTAAATGAAACTTCAGATTCAGTCATACAAAATGTGATGGATACCTGGTAAGAGGAAACTCAGCATCGCAGGGTTAGAACACTAGGAAAAAACTCTACTCTGGTAACCTAGAGGTGCCATGGTTTCAGATGGCTGCCAGTCTAGGCCTTCGTGTACTTGACTGTGACTTGTGCAAGGATCATGTTCATAAGAAATTTGCAAGGATAAGTATAAAGATGACAAGCATTCTTCTTTTCCTTAAAAGATATTTTCATGTGCTAGAAAGAAATTTGCAAATGGCACAGAAAATTTATATTGTTTTCTCTTCTTTAAATAGGTTATGTGGGTATGCAATTTATGTCGAAAGCAACAAGAAATCTTAACCAAATCTGGGGCGTGGTTCTTTGGAAGCGGCCCTCAGCAGCCCAGTCAGGATGGAACCTTAAGTGATACAGCTACGAGTGCTGGTTCGGAGGTACCAAGAGAAAAGAAGGCACGGCTCCAAGAACGATCACGGTCTCAGACACCCCTGAGCACCGCAGCTGCCTCCTCCCAGGACACAGCTCCTCCCAGCGCACAACCAGACAGGAGCAAAGGGGCTGAGTCCTCACAGCAAGCCGTGGGGCCCGAACAGAAGCAGGTTTCATCCAGGTCTAGAAGTGAACCTCCGAGAGAGAGGTAATAGTTCATGAACCCTGTAAACAAAAGGCAACGTTTTGTATTGAGAGTAAACCTATTTTCAAGAATTTAACTGCTCTTAAGAGGTATATGTGGAGGTACTTCTTCTCAGGCCCCACATGGAAGGCAACAACAGCCCTAAGGTGCTTTGTTTATCTCTAGAATGCATCATTCATCAAGGAGACCTTTGCTGAAAACCTTTTCTTTCATAGCATGCACACATGTAAACAAGTCACCTGCCTGAGATACTAACTTACAGCCTTGAACTCAGAAAAGCTCTTAGATCATGTATTCACTTACGGAGTTAGCGCTTTAATGGATAATGTGCTCTGCGAGAATATGAGGGAACCTGACCCAGTGCAAGATGCACAGGTTCCTTCTTTGAGGACATTTCTTTGATGCTGAGCTCTGACAAGTGACTAGGAATTAGCCAGGTGAAGAATGAGATGAGGACTCCAGGTGTACGCACAGGCGTGTGGCCTAAAGAAACAAGTTCTCATGTGAGAACCTAAAGGATGCCACTGCCAAGAGTGTGAGTAGCAGCGGAGAGCAGGGGAGAGCGGGGAGAGGCGGCTGGGGAGAGCAGGGGAGAGCGGGGAGAGGCGGCTGGTGAGCTATCAGGGCCCAAGTCATACGGGGCTTTTGGCCAGGTTAAATTTTGTAGATTTTATCCTAGGAATAATTGAAAGCTACCAAGGGTTTTAAGCATGGGCTAACATGATCAGATAATTTACTTGAATTGATTCATTCCTTCATTCAACAATGCATTTACAACCAGACAGGAGGCTATGCATGTTAATAAGGAGGATATAGCCCTTCTTTTTGAGGTTGGGCGTTTGGGGGACCTTACTGTTGTTGACTAGGTTTGTTGCTTTTGTTTGTATAATCCTTATGCATCCCACTGGGTGGGAAAGTAGGCTCCAAGGAAGACTTTGGTTCCCCTTTTCAAACGCAGCCTATATAATAACATCAAGGACTTCTAAGTTAAGCAGACCTTCCAGTCCTGGTTCTGTCACACTAGGCAGTAACAGCCCATCTTGCAGGGCTGTGGCAAGGGTTAAATGGGAGCATGTGTTCAGAAGCTGACATATGGGAGGCAATCAATGAACATAGCTATTATTCAAGCCAGTAGCCATTGTGTGTTTACTATAAGCAAATACTGTGCCAGGAACCAGAATATAAATATGATTAAGACATGATCCCTTTTCTGATAGATCCTAGGGAAGACACCACACAATATACTAGGAAAGACAGACGCCTGGGCAATTAATTGTACCAGAGACTGATTTGATCAAAGCTGGAAAATACATGTAGTACTTTGGGAGCCACAGGAAAGAGGAGGTGCCTTCTGAATTAAGCTTTTTAGGATATCCAGGAGTTATAGGGTAGGTAGACAGGGTAGGAGGGGACATTACAGAACGAGTGAATGAGTGCACCTAAACTATACTTCAGTGAAGGTATAATGGATAGCTTTTGGTAACAAACTATTGTGGGTTAAAAAGAAAAAAAATATTAACGATGCAATTTGGGATTGGTCAGAAAATGATACCTTTAAGTAAGAGAATTTGGAGCTGTAAAGTTTTTAAAGAGAAAATATGAAACCTGTTTTTGACATATGGAAAAAATAAAACTACAGAGATTTCAGGAATAAGGACTGAGAAGCAACTTTTTGTTTTAACCTCTTAGATGAAATTTGAAGAAGATTGATAGGGACAAATGCTATTACTGACTATATAAGTTACTTACTGATGATATAAATACTTAAGAAAATACTGAGGACGTTGGGGTTATAGAAGGAAAAAAAGAGATGGTTGGCAACTTCAGGGAGATAAGTGAGACGAAAGAATGTTGTTAGTCTGTTTAAAATTATTGAAGAATTCTTTATCAGGAGCTAGTGGAAATGGAATAATTAGAGGGAGAGATGAGGGAAAGGCATACTCAGGGAAGCAAAGGTCAGAGAGACTGCAGAACTCCGTGCATTTGCATGACACGCTAGTATTCCATAAAGCACATTCACAGATGGTCTCTCTAATGCTTATGTGAGCTTTGCAAGGTAAGCATCATTTATCAGCATTTCAAGGAAAGTAAATTGATTCAATATAAGCTTTAACAAGATCCACTGTGCTTTAACGAGCTACTAAATGTCTGCGGTACAATCCTCACACTTTTATGAAAACTATATTTGATCATTAATACATATTCCTGTTGGACTCCTTACATTGTGAAACTGCAGAGCCACCCTTGGAATTCCACCCTCCGATGAAAATCCCTTTCACTTCAAAAGACCAATGTGTACTAAATGTCTAAAGCAGAATTCGCCATGCTGTTTTGCTTACCATATATCCTAGCAACTACTGCTTTGGTAACCCACAATAGAAATCGCCCTTTTTCTCATCTTGGATTTTTTCTTGATTTTTATGCATGACGTCTACTTTTGTACTTTCAGTCAAAAGATGTTCCCCTTGGAAAACCTTCTAAGGGCCTCAAGATTAAAAAAAAAAAAAAAAGCTTAGGCCCACCTTGTTAGCGTTTATCATACAGTATCAGGATACTTTAGACAAGGCCCCTACTTTTTGTAACTTCTGGTATAATTGCTGGAACTTTACCAAATTAGGTGTACTCCGGTGTACAAAAAAAGGGCTGAAAGGGGCAAATGAGTGATATATCTACAAGATTTAAAGATTGCCAAACCCTTTTACTTTTATCTTTGTAGTGCCTTCAATGGGATGGAGAGAAAATTAGAACACAAAACTGTTGTGTGTAGGGTTTTTTGTGGTTTCGGGTGTGGGTGGGTTTTTTTGGGGTTTTTTTTTTTTTTTTTTTTTTTTTTGCACTGTGTTCTGAAATGGGGGAGAAAGAAATGAAGAGGGGGAAGGAGGAAAAATGAATACTAATTTGAAACATTTCAATATTTCTATTATTTTTGCCCAAGGAAGGTAAAATGAAGACTAAGGTTCAACCATTTTTTTCTTTAAAAGTGTTTAGATGCACATGATCTTGTTAAAATCACTTTTGTTCTACTACTAAAGAAGTCCTACTAGATTTAATTTTTGAAATGGACATGCACATTTCTTTAAAAGTTTCTATTATGATAGATTGTTGATATGTATTGCCCAGATATACATATCAAGTATATATTTATAATTGAACTGACAAGTGTATATTATCTTTTGCTACTATACTATTACATATATTAGTTTCATCTAAAACATTTTTAAGTCTTTCATTCACAGCAGAATTTAGCATACAACTTGTTCATTTACTGAATTAATTTATTGGTGGCTTTTATTCATCTAGTTAACTTATGGAGAATTTGAAATGTGAAAAAAACTTTTAAAGTTCCTTAAGATGCTGTAATGTAAAGAAGCTTTATTTAGAAAGCTAATCAGATACAGAGGTTTAATGTGGTTATCAAATCACTTAATTAGACATCAAATTATAAATTCAAAATCATTTGAAAGGATTTAAATGGAATGCGGAGAAACGATGTTTCTTAGGTCTGGTCTTCATTTTTAGCTTTATACATTGCTTTCCCTCTTCACGTTCCTGTATATCATAGGAAGAAGACTCCAGGACTCTCTGAGCAGAATGGTAAAGGAGCCCAGAAGAGCGAGCGGAAACGCGTGCCAAAGTCCTCAGTGCAGCCGGGAGAGGGGGCCGTGGAAGAACGCGAGCGGAAAGAAAGGCGGGAAAGCCGAAGGCTTGAGAAAGGGCGGTCACAGGACTACCCCGACGTGCCGGAAAAACGAGAGGACCGCAAAGCGGTGGACGATGAGAAGCAGAGGAAAGAGGAGGAGTACCAGACCAGGTACCGCAGCGATCCAAACCTGGCGCGGTACCCGGTGAAACCGCCGCCAGAGGAGCAGCAGATGCGCATGCACGCGCGGGTCTCCCGCGCGAGGCACGAGCGGCGCCACAGCGACGTGGCGCTCCCGCGCACCGAGGCGGGCGCCGCGCTGCCCGAGAGCAAGGCCGGCAAGCGCGCACCGGCCGCCGCCAGGGCCTCGCCGCCCGACTCGCCGCGGGCCTATTCGACCGAGAGGACTGCGGAAGCCAGGGCGCCGGGCGCCAAGCAGCTCACGAACCACAGCCCGCCGGCTCCCAGGCATGGGCCGGCCCCCGCAGAAGCCCTGGAGCCCAAAGCCCAGGAGCCCCTCAGGAAGCAGAGCCGCCTGGACCCCAGCTCGGCCGTCCTCATCAGGAAGTCCAAGCGCGAGAAGGTGGAGACCATGCTGCGGAACGACTCCTTGAGCTCTGATCAGTCCGAGTCCGTGCGGCCGTCTCCGCCCAAGCCGCACCGGTCCAAGAGGGGAGGCAAGAAGCGGCAGATGTCTGTGAGCAGCTCCGAGGAGGAGGGCGTGTCCACGCCGGAGTACACCAGCTGCGAGGACGTGGAGCTCGAGAGCGAGAGCGTCAGCGAGAAAGGTAAGGCGGGGACGCTGTTGAGCCTCGGAGGCGCGCGTGTGCGGAGCTCGGAGGTGCGCGCGTACGGAGCTTGGAGGTGCGCGCGCACGGAGAGCCGAGGCGCGTGTGGGGGGGTGGGGAACGTGTTGCTTGAAGGTGCAACGTGATGACTGTAGTTAACACTGCAGTATGGTATGTTAGAAAGTTCTGAGGGTAGATGGGAAAAGTTCACATCATAAGAGAAAAACAAATTCTAACTAGATAAGAAGATGGATGCTAGCTAAACTTAGTTTGGTAATCATTTCGCACTATGGATGTCAAATCATTATGCGGTATTCCTTAAACTTATATGGAGCAGTATGTCAGTTATATCCATGGTTCCATAGAAGAGGGGGAGAAAGTGCGGCATGGAATGCTCACAGACACAACCTCTCAAGGAATAGAATAGAAGGTTTTAGCTTGCTTGCTTGCTTCTTTTTTGGTAGAATTTTAAAACAATCACAAGCTTCAAATTTGGGTTACAAGAGTTCTTAAAGACTTTGGCTCTCGTCATTCTGGGAAATTCAGTATGCAGTCTTGTGTTTTTAAGTTATTATTTTGGGGTGGCTTTGGGGGAAAACACTTTTCTAGAAAACCAAACTATTCCTGATAAAGGGGAATGTATCTTTTTTAAAACTTCAGTGGTGTGATACTCCAGAGAGGTAGTATTTTTCAAGTTTCCAGTGAATCTTTTTCACAGCTTTTGAAGAAAGTATATCATGCTGATGTTATATTGTTTTGGATAATAACTTTGTAGTACAAAGTTTATTTTACCTATCACATTACAAAACATTTTGGAGAGTTGTGTGATAAGTTTTGTTTTGTTTTGTTTTGTTTTTTGGTCTTGTTCTGCACTGTACAATACCTTAGCCACATGCAGCTATTTAAATTACTTACAATTAAATAAACTTAAAAATTTGTTCCCCAGTCACATTAGCCACATTTCAAGTGCTCAGAATCATCGCAGAAAGTTTCTTTAGATAACATAATACTAGTCTAGAAAATAGTTCAATTTGATGTTGAAATTATGTATTTCTTTTGAAGATTCACTTCATTCTGTTGTTCACTCACATTTAAATTGGCCACAGTCCTAAATTGGATGGTGGTTGTCATCACCTTTGTTGTAGTGTTTCTTAGTTATGTTTTGGGGTGACTATTTTTAGAATTTTTGACTCATCTTATAGTTGCTAAATTATATACTAAATATTATAAATTTATTAAAAAGTAACTTTGCTTTCTCATGTTCTCTATCTTCAAACTGCATTGCTGTGTCCTCTCGCTTTCTATATCTCTGTTTACTTTCTCTCTCTCTACATATATATATGGATAGATAGATAGATAGATAGATAGATAGATAGATAGATAGACAGACACATATACAAACATATTCATCTAGCTAGCTAGCTGTCTAGATAGATAGATGGGTGAATGGATGAATGGATATATGTATTTGGGAACAATTAAGTTCATTCTATCATAATTACTGCAACTCAAGTTAAAATAGCTGCTCTAGGACAGTGACTTGGTAAGAGATCACTTAGCAGAATGTGGATGCCATGTTGTAAGTTTCAGGGTCAAGGGAAGACTGTCCCCATGGAATAAAATTGATAGGGCAGGGGGAGACAGGAATTAAAGCATTATATGTATATGGGATCATTTGGCTCTTTAAGCACACCTTCTGATGACTTACATTGGACTTATAAATCAGTATGCATATACTTATGCATATTGTGTATGACCTTTTTAAAAGTCACATGGTGACTTTACCTGGTGGGGCACCTGGGTGGCTCAGTTGGTTGAGAATCTGACTCCTGGTTTTAGCTGGGGTGGTGATCTCAGGGTTGTGGAATTGGAGCCCCAGTGGGTCTCCACATTCAGCAGGGAGTCTGCTTCTTCTTCTCCTTCTCCCTCTGCCGCTTCCCCCCTCTCTCCCCCACTCCAAAATAAATAAATCTTTAAAAATCACATGGTGAGGATACTCTTGCTGCCTTCTGTGCCTTAGTATTGTTTTGTAAACACATATTTTTCTCCCCTGAAATAATAAAATGTTAAATAAAAATGTAAATGGTGTGCTTAATTGGTGTGCAGATAACTCTTAATGGATATATATATATGTATATTAATGTATATGTATATTTTCTCATTTCTTAAAGTAAGGACTCTACATCAGTTCTTATTGAATATGTATTTTAAATCACAGTGGGCATAGAATCGGACAGAATTGAATCTCACAACTATTTACAATACCAACAGATTGTGAAAGTACAAACGACTAGTGGCATGGGTAACTGGAAGGATGGAACTGGTGTAATGTGTGGAATTTACTGCTTCTGCATACTGTCTTCCCTCCTTAGGAATGATCATTCTGGGAATGTTGGTGACTATATACACCTCTGAAATTGAAGTTAAATCTCTTTTTCTGGGAACACAGGGGCATCACATGTGCCGTTGTCTGATTCAGACAACTCTGTTTTCTCTTATAATGAATCTCTTTTTCAATAAATGTCTTGAAAATAAACTCCAATCAAATAGTTGCCTTATTCTAATATTTTAACCGATCCCAACTCACTGTTTACAAAATGAAACATTAACTGTAAAGAGCATACTTTTTATCAGTGTAGCAGAGACGTTTTCCTATTTCAAAATTAGAAATTCCACTCTCTGTAATATCTATCTATGCCTTTATTACCAAACCCCACCATTGTCTACTAAGGACCATCTAGGGAACCAGCCATGATAATCTATAGCATCCTGTGACCCTGTTACCTAACCTCCTTAAGTACTAGTTCTCTTGTTGGCACAATGGGGTTAAGAGTATCCACTATCCACATGGTAAGATTATTAAGTGGTTTGATGAGGTGATGCATATAAAATAGGATGCTACATTAGCATTCTTCCTGTTTTGATTTTGCTTGTGGTACCTGTACCATAGATATCTAATATCACTATGAGTGAAAGATAATCACTCAGGGGCACCTGGGTGGCTCAGTCATTAAGCGTTTGCCTTTGGCTCAGGGTGTGATCCCAGGGCCCTGGGATCGAGCCCCGCATCGGGCTCCCTGCTCCTCTGGGAGCCTGCTTCTTCCTCTCCCACTCTCCCTGCTTGTGTTCCCTCTCTCGCTGCCTCTCTCTCTGTCAAATAAATAAATAAAATCTTAAAAAAAAAAAAGATAATCACTCATGTATAAGATATAAAGAAAAGGTAAAAGAACTATTTTTATGTCTTATAGGATCTAATGGGGTGAGGAGAAGAAAAATGATTTGGGAGGAGAGATCTTAGGAGAGTGGATGCCATGTTGTGAGTTTCAGGGTCAAGGGAAGATTATCCCCATGAAATAAAATTTAAAGGGCAGTGGGAGACAAATTAAAATTGCGTTTTAATTATAGCCCATTATTTTGGGTTCTGGACTCAGTTCTAGTGTGTGTGTGTGTGTGTGTGTGTGTGTGTATGTGTGTGTGTGTGTGTCAGAATGAGTTCCCACACCAACAAACAATTCTCATATATCAGCAGGATGTCTGAGAGAATTCAATTTAACTCAATTCTGATATTTTCTACCCAGAGATACCATTGGATCCCACAGATTAAGGGCTCAAAAGACTGCCTTCTACTTCAGATGCCAGTCATAAGCCCAGGTTGTTACCTATGCTTCTGACCAACTGGCTATAAATCAGAGGTTTCCACAACTCCCTCCATAGGTTTGATTAATTTGTTAGAGCAGCTCATAGAATTTAGGAAACCTGTTTACATACTAGATAACTGATTTATTATAAAAGGATATAACTCAGGAACAACCAGGTGGAAGAGATGCGTAGGGCAAGTTCTGGGGAAAGGGCACAGAGCTCTCATGCCCTTTCCAGGTATGCCACTCCCCCAGCACCTCTAGGTGTTCCCTACCTGGGAGTTCTCAGAACCTAGTACTTTTGGACTTTTATGGAGGCTTCATTACTTTGGCAAAGTTGATTAAATCATTGGTTATTGGCAGTTGGTTCAACCTCCAGTCCGTCTCTCCCAGGAAGTCGGGGTGCTAGAACCTGAAGTTCCAATCCTCTAATAGCATGATTGGTTCTCCAAGCAACCAGCCCCCATCCCTAGGTGTGGTCCAGAAGTCACCTTGTTAAGTGTTCCCTTCTGAACCACACATACTGAAAGTCACCTCATTAACCTAACAAAAGATACCTTTATGGCTTTCATCACTTGGGAAATTCCAAGGATTTTAGAAGCTCTTTACTAGAACCTCCCTTGAGACCAAATGTGTATTTCTTATTTATTATAAAGCCCAGTATCACATCCATTTATTTGCTTGTTCAGTTTAAGAGTTACACATATAAATTACACATTAAACACAATGCTTGGCTCTCTCATTCTGTTCAGTTTCCAAAATTAAAAAAAAAAAAAATTGCCACAGACTGGGTAGTGTATTAATGACAGATTTATGTCTTACTGTTTTAGAGGCTGGGAAGTCCAAGATCAGGATGCCCACACGGTCAAGTGCTGGTAAAAACCCTCCACCCAGTTCATAGCTAGCACCTTCTTGCTGTTTTCCTTACTTGGTTGAAGGGGCTAGGGAGCTTTATGGGGTTTCTTATAAAAGCACTAATTCCATTTATGAAGGCTTCACCTTTGTGACCTGAACACATCCCAAAGGCCCTACTTCCTAATACTATCATCTTTGGGGGTTAGGATTTCAACATGTGAAGTTTGGGGGGGACACAAACATTCA
This sequence comes from Ursus maritimus, assembly GCF_017311325.1. Lineage (NCBI taxonomy): Eukaryota > Metazoa > Chordata > Mammalia > Carnivora > Ursidae > Ursus > Ursus maritimus. Next base: position 24,762,278 of record NW_024425452.1, read on the forward strand.
GACCATATCACTGGCATAAGGTAGCTACTTAGTGTATATATACCCTTTCTGTCATTGATGTTACTATTCTAATTTTATCATTATACCAAGTTGGTTTGTTATTTATCAGCAAATATGTATTTAGCACTTTTCCATATATAAACTGAGGTTAAAAAAGATAAATATGTTTCATGCCCTCATAGAGCTTACATTCTGTAGAGAAATAAGCAATAAAGAAAAATTACACAATGAAATGCAGCTTAGTAAATGCCTCAAGGGGACATTTTTTTTTTTCCAGATAAATTGATAAAATTTTGCTGTGTCCTAAAATTCAACAAAAAAAGATAACCTGGTCAAATGGCATCTGGAACACAACACAACCTTTATATTCAACATAATCTTTTACGTATGGTATAATTCCACTCACACACACGCACACATCCACACACAAAGGGATGAACCTTGAGCTCTAGTGGGCTTGTCTCAAAATTGAGGTCAATTATCACATGTTTTCATAGTGAATGCCATATTGCTTTTGCCACTTGGGGAAATTTGGGCATCTTTTGTCTCTTAGCTTATAAATATTAATAGTATAAATCTCTTTTCAGAAGAAAAAGAAAAACAGTGAACTAATTCTTGCTTACAAGACGGCAGTTGAATATAAATGAAATGTGTAATGTGACCCATTGGGGCAAGTCCTAATAAAGATTTGTGCCTCAAGGAACTGAGTAGAGAGGTCTGAGAATAAAGAAAGAGACAAAGACAGTGCTAGTGTGGAGAAGAGAAAGAAATGGCACCAGTTCTGAGAAGAAACAGAGAAGCATTGCGGTCTTGATCAGGGCCGTTAAGCTACTGACACTTAACAAGGAACTTAAAGTGTAAATCCTTAGACAGAGCCAGTTGGAAGCAGAGCCTGACATTGGATAACAGGATTTCCTTTTTTATCCCCTCCCGCTTACTGACTTTGAATAAACTCAGAAAATACAACACAAATTGATTATACCTTCAAACTTTTAAAGTACTCTGTGAATGGCTTCTGAGGTCAACCTGTATAACAAGGGCTAACTGGTTTGTTTGTAACTATTACTGCTAGGCAGTATTTAGCAGTCCTTTTAGGAGCATGTGATATCTGGATTACTCTAAGAAATGATACCTGCAAGGGTATCAAATAAGACTATGGACCTTTAATAGCAGGTGTGAATTTTCCCCCTCAAGACAAAGACAATTTCCGTGGGCCAGAGTATAGGTTTTAGGTATTGTGAATAATTGACTATTAAGTTTGGGGACCTAACAACTTAATCATTGGGGAATCAGGAACAGGAGTTTAGGAATCCTTGCAAAAATCAGGTACTAAATTCTTTAAATATAAATGTAATTCTTTATATTATTCTTTAATCATCAAACTAAAAATATTGGGAGTATCCTCTTTGCGCTCCAATAGTACAGTGCCTACTGCTCACAGAACTTTTAATTCTGACCGTAAGCTACTGATTTACTTGTGTATTTTAACAGCAAGGAATACATTTTATATCCTTTTGGTAGTCTTAGTCCTTCTTCCTATAACTTAAGAGGGCTTGTAATTAAAAAATTTGGTCAGATTTATTTATGTGTTAATTTATGTGTAACATTTACATGAATATTGGATGATACACATGATATTAAACAAAATATCTATAAGAACCTATTGCATTCCAAGCACACTGCTAGGTTCTAGAGGTACAGTGATTAAGTAAATAAATACACACAGATACATAGCCATGGTTTCTGCCTTCATGAGATTTTTTTATAGGCTATTCAGAGGACTCTTACTGGGCACTTTATAGAGAGATGGGTTGTACCAAGATAAAATCAGGTTCTTTGCTAAGATTTGGCTACAGATATTTAAAAAAAAAAAAAAAAGTGACCTAAAAACAATTACTACTTAAAAGGGCTTCATCTTCAAATGACTGCCCAAACCTAAGTATTTATTTTTCTTACCCTATGAGATTCCATAAAAGTGAAGAAAAAGGAAGTGAGCTATGAGCAGACGAGATGTTTTTAGAAGATGGGAAGTAGTAGCCTACTTTTAGCAGCTTTATTTATTTATTTTTTACTTCAAGTTTTTATTTAAATTCTAGTTAGTTAATATATGTGGCAAAACTAGTGTCAGGTGTAGAATTTAGTAATTCATCACTTACATATAGCACCCAGCGTCCATCCCCCACTTAGCCTATCCCCCACCCACCTCCCTCCATCAACCCTGTTTGTTCTCTGTAGTTAAAAGAGTCTCTTATGGTTTCTTCCCTCTCTCTCTCTTTTCCCCTTCCCCTATGTTCATCTGTTTTGTTTCTTAAATTCCACATATGAGTGAAATCATATGGTATTTGTCTTTCCCTGACTGACTTATTTCCCTTAGCATAATATACTCTAGCTTCTACTTTTAGACTTACGAGGTTTCCAAGTAGACGTGTGGCGGTGGGGGAGATGGCTTGACTTGCCCTGAAGCACCTTACAGAGGCTTAAGACCCAGATGCCAGATTCTGTGGAGCAGGAAGTGAGAAGAGAGCTTCCGACTGGCCGGTCCATTCAACATTTGTTGACAGAGCAACCGCATCACAGTTTATTCTCCTTACCATTCCCTCATCCTCTCTCCCCCCTTACATGCAGCAAAAGCAGCCCCACCTTGAATTCCCAGGTAGAATCAAGAAGAAATCCAGTGAACCGCCTGAGCAAAACGCAGAGATTCTGGAGTTGTTGCTCCGGCACCCTTACAGCTTCATGCTGAGTTCCATATGTTGTTTACCCTAAAGTGAAGGCTGCCAGCTCACAGGCTCCATTCATTCACAGATGTTAGAGACACTTTTAGTGTCCACTACAGCAGCGTGGCTAAAAAGACCCACGTGGAAATTCCCACCAGCTACACACAGAAATCCAGTCAGTAGTCAGTTTAAATATGAATGAACAACAAAGGCCACAAACTATGAAGAACACCAGCAGGAGGAACTAAAAAAAATCAAGATAAATGAGTAGACCCGAAAAATAAGAAGTTAATTCAAGAGCAGAAGGGAGAGCTTAGAAACCAAACAGGATGAAATGCTACATTCCTGGTCAGGTTTGACACATCTTGAAATGCCTAAGCCCCCACCCCCAGGGCAGCTGCCTCGCCCAACACACTGATGTTCTGTGTAAAATATTTTTTGAAAAATTAAGGATGTTAACTAAGCTTAAATGGAAAGCTCTGGGTACCAAAACCCGTAACACTGAAGCACTTGGGCAGAGATACCTGGACAAGATACGAGACTATACAACCACACTCAAGATCACAAGCTTGTCGCAGGTATGAGTTGATTCTCCGAGCCAGGAAGTAAAATAACCCGATCTGAGACATTAAAATAACAGCTGACGCAAAGCCTAGAAACTCCTTTCAGTCCAAAAACAGAGGTAAACGTGAAACTGACCCATGAGGAAACACAGAGGAGCTCAGAGGATGAGTCCAGAGGTCATAACTGCGAAACACAGGAGGAAGTTCAACACCATTAAAGATGCCAAGGAAAAAGGGAACAATCTATAAGCTTTTGGAGGTGAAGAAATGAACTAGGTCATCTACACAACAATAAGAGTTAAACTGCCCTAGACTTCCCATCAGCAGTAGATTCTAGACTACAGCTGTTCAATGCCTTTAAAGTATATGGAGCAAAACTGTTTGAAACCACAGTTCTGTGCATGTCTAAACCATCAATCAACTCCCAAGTTCTCAGGAAACCTACTTTGCAATCTCCTTCTGAGAAAATTATTTAAAGATGTATCACTCAAGAGAACTGAGCATAATAATCAAGAAACTGGGACAAATGAGAAACAAGAAATAGTGGAGCTACCCCAGGAAACTAGTGCAAAGAAATCCCTGAATGACATTGTGTGAAGAAAGCAAGCTGTAAAAATTAAAACCAGAGACCATTTCCAGGAGGCTCCTCAAAGAAATCTTTATTAAGGATAATGACATGGATTCTAAGAAATATCCAATGACATTATTGACCGGGTAAGGAAAGGAACAAACACTGAGAAAAACAGAAAAGAAAAAAAAAAACTGTTAAGGAAAATCAAGTTTCAAATGTGAAGCAAACAAAAATGTGACATCATTCTGGGGCGCCTGGGTAGCGCAGTCCTTAAGCGTCTGCCTTGGGCTCAGGGCGTGATCCTGGCATTCTGGGATCGAGTCCCACATAGGGCTCCTCCGCTGGGAGCCTGCTTCTTCCTCTCCCACTCCCCCTGCTGTGTTCCCTCTCTCTCTGGCTGTCTCTCTGTCACATAAATAAATAAAATCTTTTAAAAAAAATGTGACATTATTTTATTAATTGTTAGAACCCATTTAACTATTAACTTAGGCACATTTTCCTCTGAGTGAACATGAACCCTGATATTTCATCCCTAGAAAAGGAAATTTAACTTCTTCTCATTCTTTTTACTTGGTTCTGGGTATATGTAATAATACTGTAAGTTCCCTTTACTGTTTTTCAATTTATAGAATAAGCTCCCTTCCACATTGAATACTTATATATGTTTACATAATTGAATATAAATATTTTGTCTATGTCAAAATAAAGTTAAAACTGACCAATATGGGGGTGAAAGGATTTGGACAGGGGAGAAGTGCAGGTAAACATATGAATATTCTCATCTAGAATGTTCAAAAGTAAAATAGCCTGTTCAAATTTTAGGACAAGAAATATAGGATTACGTAAAGTATAAAAGGAGAAATAGAACTGTTGTCTTTTGAAAGCAAAAGTATGTAAATAAAGTGAGCTAGGGTCTCTAATGAGAGGCGCCTGGGTAGCTTAGTTGGTTAAGCATCTGCCTTGGGCTAGGGTCCTGATCCCAGGGTCCTGGGATCGAGTTCCGCCTCGGGTTCCCTGCTCAATGGGGGAGGCTGCTTCTCCCTCTGCCTGCCACTCCCCCTACTTGTTCTCTCTCTCTCTGTCAAATAAATAAATAAAATCTTAAAAATAATAGTCTCTAAAGAGTTTTAGCCATAGGTATTACCTTAAAATTAGAAAGCAGTAGATAATATCTCCAATAAAGCAGTCAACATATAGAGGCAAATTATTTTTTAAAAATTAGAGTGCTTTGAAGAACTAAGGAAATAAATATTTGAAAATAAGTTTGAGAAGTGGAATTGATAGTGTGGGCAGAACGGACGTGAGGGGAAATGAATTGTAGCTATGTATCAAACCCTTATTTATTTTAATTTTCATCATGTGCATGCATTAATTTGATATCCATTAAAATAGGAAAACATAAAAAACTGCTACTTAAGGTCCCCTTCATTAAGTTGCAAATTACCGGTTTTGGTGTTTTCTGGGGCCTTTCATAAATAACATTTTAGCTACCAGAACTTCAAAACAGCCATAGATCCAAATAGAATTATAACAGCATCGGCTTCTCTTTTACCTTTTATTGAGTTTCTACTATATGACAGGCACTTATCAGGCTTTGGGAATATATGATTAGAATATAACCCCTGCCCTTAGTGAGTCTCTCTGAAGAACCCACCTCATTTCTTTTGTTCTGTTTCCTATTGAGTACTTCTGGTTGGCCCATTTCACACAGATCTGATGAACACACTTTTATAGACCTCTGCCTCCACTTCTTAACTTTCAACCCAATGCTTTCTCTAACATCTTCTTTAATTCACCCTCTTAATGCATGCAGAGGAAAGAGATTGCTGTGGGACCAGCAATTGGACAGGATGACATTAAACACCAAAGCCCAACAGTTTTACCTGCCCTGGTTTTCTTTGATATTACAAAGGACAGCAATGAGAATTGTCACCAAAGAGAAGGGAGACTACTGTGTGGTATTGCTGAAGGGAAGATAAGTTTCTTTCTCCCTTTCAACTGATGAAAGAGGCATGATTTAGGGTGTTACATGCTACCATTTATATGCCTTACAGGTATTCTGAGAACTAATTTCTTCTTACAGTGGATATGGAATGGACATTAGCTGTTTTAACCACCTGTGCAATTTAAATCTTGGGAAGAGATTGAGAGGACACAAATAACTCTGTGTGTGTGTGTGTGTGTGTGTGTGTGTGTGTGTGTGGTCTGAGCTAACATGCTAATTCCTAATTTCTAAGAATATGCGTTAAGTAAATTTTGGAAATCATCATGGCGAGAAGCTGGCTTTTTCAGAGTTACAATTTCTGCCTAATATATAACTACTAAAAAATCGCCTTGATTCTAAAACAAGCGTTGTGATTAAAAGGAAATTCTATAAAAAGAAAAGAAATGAAGTCTGTAAATCTAACGTGATTATACCCAATAATATTTCTCCTAAAATAATCCATAGCTGGAAATATTAGTCATTTAGTTACATCTGAAAGAGATTCCTATTCTTGAATCAGGAGAAACTAAGTTAAAATCTGGGCTACATTTTCAAAAATAATCACACAAATTTTATATGTAATATATGCTTACAATTTTAACATAGAATGTTTTAAAAGATTTATAACTAAAGGTCATTTTAAGGGGAAACATTTATACTTCAAAGTACATTTAGAAAAAGATTTGATATTGAAGATTTTAGTGCCACTATTTTATCTCAGTAAATTGTTCTTCAGTATCCTTTTAAAATGCAGAATCATACTGCAGTGTTTTTAACCCATTTTACCCAGTGAATGAAAAGGTTATTCTTACTTTTGGTTCAATTTAACAGAATAACAGAACCTTAGACCTGGAAGAGAGTTCAGAAGGGGGAAAAAAAAATCTCTCCTTTCACACACTGTTGAACAGAGAAGGAGACATTATGGGTCTTGAGGTCTGCCTGATTTCCCTGCCCCTGAAGCCATTGTCTCTTTGTAGCTGGAAGAGCTTGGAACTCATATAGTCCCTACCTCCAGCCCAACATTCTGAGGACTAGCATTTAGCAGTCCAACTACTTGTTCTGTCTGCAGTCTAGACCCAGTCCTAGCAGTCTGGCTTCTAACATATTCCTGAGACCAGGCACTAGATTTTTGCCATGTTTTGGTTATGTCCCTGGATCCAATTCTGCTGCCCAAGTCCCTCTAGAGCTAAAACTTTGCCTTGCCCTCACCAATCCCTGTCCAGAAATTAGAAGCTGCAACTCTAGATACCGACTTCCCTGATGCCAACTGCCATATTGGAAACAGATATTACCTTCTATATCATTCTTCTTCAAACATTGTTGTACCGGTATTTCTAGTTCTTATTGCTTTTCTGGATTTAATAGTTATTGCCTATAACCATCTTCTTTGAGTGTTTTGTTCTACTACCTGAGCTCAACTTCTGTAGTGTGGTTTTTTGTGGTTTTTGTTTTGTTTTTCCCTTTAAGCAACTGTTCCATGCCAAAGGGCAGATTAATTTTAATTCTAGTAAACTCTTCTGAGTCTGAGATAATAGTGTATACTTTTCCTAGGGCTGCCATAACAAGATACCACAGACTTGATGTCCTAAACAACAGAAACTTATTTTCCTCATAGTTCTGGAGGCTAGAACTCCAACATCAACATATTGGCAGGGTTGGTTTCTTCTGAGATCCATGGGAGAAGGTTATGTTCCAGGCCTTTCTCCATGTAGATGACCATCTCCTCCCTGAGTCTTCACATTGCCTTTCCTTTGTGTGTGTCCAAATTTTCTCTTCTTATAAGGATACCAGTCATATTGATTAGATGGTGTTCTAATGACCTCATTTTAATGTTTTTTAAAGATTTTATTTATTTATTTGAGAGAGAGAGAGCGCTGGCAGTGGGGGCAGAGGGAGCAGGACAAGCAGACTCCCCTCTGAGTGCAGAGCTCACCTCAGAACTCAAGCCTACCACCATGAGATCATGACCTGAGCTGAAATCAAGAGTCGGACACTTAACCTACTGAGCCACCCAGGTGCCCCAGGACCTCATTTTAATTTAATTATCTCTCTATAAAGTCCCTGTCTCCAAACATGATTACATTCCCACTTGGGTTGAGGACTTTAACATATGAATGGGGGACACAATTCAGTTCATAACAGTAACATTTATAGTAGGAAAGAGACCAAGTCTTCTGTACATTTGTGTGCATACATGATAAATACTAATGTTTGGCATTTGTCTCCATTGTTTTCCGTTCATAAAAAACATAAGATCATTAAGAATCTTATTGAAGGGGCTCCTGGATGTCTCAGTTGGCTAAGCATCCAACACTTGGTTTCAGCTCAGGTCATGATCTCAAGGTCCTGGGATCGAGCCCTGTGTAGGGCTCTGTGCACAGTGGGGAGTCTGCTTTGGGATTCTCTCTCTCCCTCTGCCCCTCCCCCCCCAAAGTAAATAAATAAATCTTTTTTAAAAACGAATCTTATTGAGTAGTTACTTTATGAGGAGAATTGATATCCAGGATCATGAAGACACAGTTTTAGGCACAGCCAGAGACCGAACACAGTGGGTTTATTTCTTAACCTCTGTAAGCCTCCAGTTCTGTGACTGGGAATAACTGTACATACCCCATGAAGTAGTTGTAAAGATTACAGTAGATAATGTGGTATGGCCCTGTGTACCTAGAACCTGACACACAGCAAGTGCTCAACAAATACTTTTATTTTGGGGTGCCTCAGTGGCTCAGTCGGTTAAGTGTCTGCCTTCAGGTCAGGTCATGATCTCAGGGTCCTGGGATCAAGGCCGGAGTCGGAGTCGGGCTCCCTGCTCAGCAGGGAGTCTGCTTCTCTCTTCCCCCTGCTCTTGTGCTCTCACTTGCTCTCTCTGTTTCTCCCTCTCAAATAAATAAAAAATCTTCAAACAAAACAAAACAAATGCTTTTATTTCAATGATACCAAGTAGGAGGTATAGATAATACATGGTACAAAAACTCAGAGGGAAGCTAAGGTTTCATGGTGGAACTGGGATAGAGTTTGGGCAGGAAGATTCAGTGTGGCATTCTAGTCATAAAACTTAGCATGAACAATGAGAGACATACACAGTGTTCTGGGAACAGTAAGCTTACAGACTTGTGGAAGAAAAAGAGCCTACAGGTTACAAATCATGGGAACAATTTTAATCCCAGTTCTTTCAAGAATTGAGTTACCTTGGGCTAGCGAATGAGAGGGATGTGTTATATCAGGGATCCTCATCCCTGGGCATACCTTAGAATCCTCTTTAAAAATTAAGCAGCACCAAAGGGGATTCTGATTTAGTCATTGTGGAGCCATGCCCCAATTTATTTTAATGTGTGCAGCTAAATTGAGAGCTACAAGACTAGTTGAGTACACTTTATAATCACTTGAGAAGCTTCCTACAAATGGTAACAGTGGTTAAGCCCCAAGCACAGAGATTCTGATTTAATTGTTCTGGGTTGTGGCCTGAGCATTGTTAATTGTTTCTCCAGGATCTCTTATGCTAATTCCAGTGTGTAGTCAAGGTTATGAATGGCAGAGCTTGACAGTCTTCATTCAAGGGCTTTTCCAGATCTCAGCCCTGACCCTTTATAAGTTACGAAGTGCTGGTTCTTCCAAGAGAATTTTAATTTTGTGTCATAATAGGAGAATCCCATTTTTATTTTATTTTTTTAGTAATTTTTTATTATGTTATGTTAGTCACCATACAGTACATCCTTAGTTTTTGATATAGTGTTCCATGATTCATTATTTGTGTGTAACACCCAGTGGAGAATCCCATTTTTAAAAAGTTGCTTATTTATATGGGCATGTCTTTGACTGGAAAAAGCATCCAAAATGACAAAACTTGTGATCCGAAATGACTCCACTTACGTTTTGGGGACAGAATAAAAAGTTGTGTGTATCCAGATACATTTTAGAACTCTGACCCAGGTACCTTAAATTTATGTTCTGACAGACTAACAGGTGTGAATTCTGTGGTCCGACTGTAGTGCTTAGGAGCCCACAAATGAGAGAGGGATTGAAGAATAGAAAAGTGAACTTGCAAATGTCTCGGACAGAAACCGGAAGCCATGCCTATGTAGAGACAATAGATAGGAAAGTAATTCTTGGAGTCTAGAGTATCATACAAATGTGAGTAATTATTACTGTCCTCATGGTTGTCCCAGTTGGGTTAGTGGGAAAACTCTTACAGATTGAGTCATTTCATGGAGAATGAAATCCAAAACCCAAGCCAAGCCTGCCGGGGCTCAGTGTAGCACCAGCTTCTCCTCACAGAGTGACCTTCTCCAGCACTGTGCTCTTCTGGAATAGCATCTGCACCCTGCCCTTCACGCACACCATAGACTTTTCCATCTCTCTTCTTTGACATTTGATGTTCCACCCTTTTAAGTGCCTTCCTATCTCTAGTCATGATTTAAAAACTAAGACTCAGTTTCACTTCCTTTATTGTTGTCTTGAACTACCTAATTTTATTTTTAATGTTTTCAATTTCGTGTCTTTTCCTGAAGGAAAGTGATTGTAAGTGTAAGTAAAGCCTTTACATAGTGCTTTATGCTTAGAGTGATAGTTTATAGTTACACACGTAGAAATGTGGTTGTTGGATTCAATTGTGCACTGCTAGATCTTTCTTTATTTTTTAAATTTGTGGAGCTAATTACAAAAGTAAGAAACTAATAAATTGTGTATTTGAGTAGAGAGAAAAGATGTACCCAAAAGTATAGCTAAGGATAGTTGAGTTTGAAAAAGGGTAACTCTTCCTGTCTTCTAATTCTTGGTGCATCCCTTTAGTTTATTGATTTAATGATTGTGCATTTGGTAAAAGTACTTCAACCAACAGGTACCTGTGAATACTGGATGGCAAGAAATTATTTACTTTGTATCTTGTGTGATTACAGCTTACTTTTCTGTTCTCAGAATTCTATTTCTTTAGTTATTTTTAGTAATTTGGACATTACTTAATTCTTTGAACTGTGAAAAAGGAAACCGTAATATTACTACCACTAGATATTAACTTAGTGTGTATTTTAATGAAAGAGAAAAAATTCAGTTATCCACAGAAGAAATTATGGAGTGAATTACAGTAAAGAATTGCCGTTAGATTTAAAAAAGGAATAAGACAACATCAGTAACATCGGCCATAGTAGTGAAAAACAAAAACAGTTAAAGGAGAACTGACTAATAGCTGAGTGATCAGAAAGAAGAGAGCTGAAAATTTAATTGGTATAATCCCCCCAAATTCTAGATTAGAGAACAGTTTCTTTGGGAATCCATGAATTAGGTTAGAGATTAAGAACTTTTGGGAAACCATGAGGTACATTAAGTATCATCATCCAAGACCTTGTATTTTTCAATGAGTTAAGGGGCTTGGGATAGTGATTGGAATTGCTCAAACTCATTCTAAATGGTTGGAATCAAAATTACATAAGAAATTGTAGCCTAATTAATGAGTAAACTGTCAAATTTATTTAATAGCCAGAATCCTTACCTCTAACTGATGTATTTGTGTTTAGTTTATAAAATACAATTGCATCTCAAAGAGTTCTTGGCAGAATAAACTCTTTATGATGGATATGGGTAAGTATTTATTACTATGGCAGGTTTATAATGTAAAAATTGGAAGTTAGCTCAGTTTTCTGATTAAAGGGCACTGTTTAAAGGAGTACTATGTAGCCATAACACTTCTATAATATATTCTCATATTTATTCATAAAAATATGTTTGTGATGGCTGAGAGAAAGGCATTGCTGATCGTATATATACTATATTGTATGTTTTTGAAAAATTATTTATATATGTCCACAGAGAAGGAACTGAAAGGAAATGTTGATTATACTTACATCTAAATGGTAAAATAAGATGCATTCTTCATTTATTGTCTTCTTTATATTTTTAAACTCCTACCATAAACATATTCCTTCGTACTAATTGAATTTGGATTTTCTATTTACTCTTTATTCCTTTGCTTTTCTTTTTCTCCTTTCATGCCTTCTATTAGATTGATCAAGTTATTTTCTGAACCTATTCATTTATTTTGGAGCTTAGGACACTATACCTTTTTTTTTTCTATCCTTTAATGCAAACCTTAGCTTTTCAATGCAATACTTAGTTTTAACAGTTTTTTTAGCAAAATCTGAAAGTCCTCTAGAGCCCTCTATGAAGGAGGACTTTAACATGCTTTAACTTTCTTCCAAAATTACTGTTTTCTTTCCATCCTCAATATTACTGTTATCTGGAACAGGACCAGCTTGTTTTTGAGCATTCATGTAAATAAATGTTAATATTATTTTATAGTTAATACTTAGATTTACCAACATGTTTAGCATGATTTACTGATTTCATTGCTTATAATTACTTTCTGTATCTCCTTTTTTTTTTTTCTGCCTTCAGTTTTCTTTTTGTCAGAACATATCTTTTATTAATTCTTCCCATGAGAGTCTGGCAGTAGTAAAATACCACTAGTTTATCATTTCTTGAATGATATTTCAGTGGAGTATATAGCAGAGGCTTTTTCTCTTCCACAGTTCCCTGTGCTTTGGAAATAACAGGGGTGCCGCACCTTTCAGGCAGCAATCCTGGGAGGTTGACTGGAGTTGCTTTGAGCCCCATTAACTGGGGGAGCTTTGGTCAGGGGCTGAGTGTTCTCTCCCAGCAGTACAGGGCCTCGCGGGGGCAGCCGCCTCTACCAGCGCCGGGCCCCCTGTCAATGGATCCAACAGCTTCAACCACTCGCCTCTGTGCTTTCTGCAGGTTTCAGCTCTACACCTGTCATATTTAGGCTTTATAGCATAGTATTTATTGTCTGAAATTAATACTGTACTGTGTTTGAGTAGAGGGAGGATTTTCTGTGTGTTTTACTTGGACCTGGAGTGCACATATGATTTTTAAGAAGACATTTTTAAAAATTAATTGAGGAAGGAATAAACAAAACAGTAGTACCGTGGTCCTTTAGTCATAGTAGAAACCAGGGAAAATACCGCCCTTTTGTGTGATTTGGTTGGAAATTTAGTTGAGGTAGAACTAAAGGAGTTTCCTCTTCTGGGAAATCACTGGTTCTGATTTGTTTTGTTTAATTCTTGAAAAGTTTTAAAAGTACTTCTACCAAAACAACAACAAAAAGACAACAAATGGATACAAATAAGTAGAAAAGGGAAATGGGGTATAGAAATAATGACGTGGAAATGCAAGTTTCTATATAGCATTTAGTTAATTAGCTTGTACATCATGTAAGTGATCTCTCCTTGACTTTGTGCTTTCTTTACTAACTCGCTGTTTGAAGTCTTATCATATGTGGCATAACATTTCTACTTAGCCTTTTTTTTTTGGTTGTTTTCTTAGTGAGGAAATAGCTTATGTCCATCATTGTAGGAAGCTAGGTATTTGGGCCGCAGGATAATAAAAAAGTCACCATTACTCACTAGATAGCATTACTTGAATTGTATCCTATAAAGACAAATAAATATCCTTTAATGGCTTGTGAACTTATAAATGAGACTTTAAACTGCCAATATATCAAAAGGAAAAAGTAACCCAACATACCATTTGAAACTACTTCCTGTTTATGGTTCTATGGCTGCCTAAGCTAAAGAAATTAAAAACAAAACTAATTTCCACTGCAAAAAACCTATAAATAGAGAAAAGATAATGTTTATTTAAAAAAGCATAACTGAGGAACTCCTGGGTGGCTCAGTCCTTAAGCGTCTGCCTTCTGCTCAGGTCATGATCCCAGGGTCCTGGGAGATCCAGGGGGATTGAGACCCACATCAGGCTCCCTGCTTGACGAGCCTGCTTCTCCCTCTCCTTCTGCCTGCTGCTCCCCCTGCTATGCTCTCTCTCTCTGTCAAATAAATAAAAGCATAACTGAGTTTGCATGAAGAGAAATCTCCAAGAGTCAAAAAAGAAAGGAGAAAGCAAATCCTTAAGTATATAGGGTGATACTTCAGCAACACCTCTGGTTGAATCAAGACTTGTAATGTCTTGGGTTTAGGTTATTAAACAACACAGGGCCACCAGAGGCAGTTTCACCCTTGTAAGAAGCAGGTAATTGGAACGGACGTCTGTGTATAAGACCATCACCCTCAGAGCGCTTCCCCCAAAAGAAAGGATTAATATTAAATTTGACACAGCTCAGATAAATGAGCAACGTTTTTCTGTCTGAACCCTGGGTGAAAAATCAATAAATTTCTTGTAAGGAATTGAAATCTTACTGTGTTCCTTAGGTAGATTTTGTAGACTGAGTTTATATTGCCTGTATTATGATTTAATCCCAGGACAAGAAATTAACATTAAATTTGGTCCTTGGCCAGTGATACCTCATTCTATAATACCTTTCCTCTCTAGCTTCAAGTTCAAAAGCCTTCCCATTTTGTTATAATCGGTAACATAAGTTACAAAGAACAGACAAGTGCTAAGAAATGGCACTCAGCCAATATTTTGTTTTTGTCAATTGGATTCTTTTTTCTTTGAGTGTGTTTTCTATCTTTTACAGAGAAGTGCAGTAATGGCTAAAGCATTTGCACCACGCTATAGGCTGAAATGGTCAACTTTTGATTATCCTTTAAATATCTCAGCACCATGAAAAGCACTCAGTTTCATGTTCTGCTTTGACAGGTTTCCTATACAAAATGTCTAGTATCAGTCAGAGGGTATGAATTGGAGAAACATTCTGTGGTCGGTGAGTCAGGTTTACAGAGTAATCACTACCCTTAATCCCAACCTACCTTTACCTTCTATTTCTCTCTTTAATCTCCCTTTCATTTCCCACTCATCTTTTCCCCTCATCTCCTTAAAAAGATCCTTTCTGAATTGTTCCCTACTTCACCCTGGCCCATATCCTTCCACTCTCCGGCATTTTGGCATATGCACTATTCTGATACCCAGTATCGACTCAGTTTCTCCATGTTCTTGGTTCAGGGTCTGGGAGACCTAGGTCTCCCTAGCTTAGAAGATCAAGGCAGGTTGTACTGACCAGTTCTCCTTGAAAGATCCTTTTCATACATGCTTGTCCTCTAACACACTCTGAAACAAAAAATAGTAATATTCATAGGCTGCTTACATTCATTTATATTGTAAATGGTTTCATTACCACAGCTTGAAATTCCCATACCTGTATTTCTGAATTTCAGAGAGTTTTGATAGCAACAAATTATTTGAGTATTTTTATTCTTTCAAACTTTTTCAGGGTAGGCATTTTATAGACAGAGTGTCTTACAGTATCCCACATAGCCTTGTAGGAAACCTATAAATCCTGTGACAAGATAGATTGCAGCCTTATGACTCAGGAAATTGCAGGTGTAAAAGTAGCTCTCAATCCTGGGGGGAAAAAACGTTAATTAAATGTATTAATTTCCCAAATCCTAATACAGTTCTTCCTTTACTTAGGATGGGGTTACATCCCAATGAAACCATCGTTAAGTTGAAAATGCATTTAATACTTAATATACTGAACATCATAGCTTAGCCCAGCCTACCTTAAACATGCTCAGAACACTTACATTAGCCTATAGTTGGGCAAAATCATCTAACACAAAGCCTATTTTATAATAAAGTGTTGACTATCTCACTTAATTTTGAATACTGTACCTAAAATAAAAAACAGAAGGATTGGGTACAGAATGGTTGTAAGTGTATTAGTTCTAAACACGTGGCTGACTGGGAGCTATGTTCACTGCCCCTGCCTAGCATCATGAGAGAATATCATACCTCATTTGTTAGCCCAGGAAAAGATCAAAATTCAAACTATGGTTTCTATTGAATGCATATTGCTTTCATACCATCATAAAGTTGAAAATTTTAAGTCAAACCATTGTAAGTCAGGGACCATCTGTATTTTATATATTCTCATGTCTTTAGAACTAACCTTTTTTGTTACTCCACAAAGTCCCCTAGTTGTATTTTGGATATTGATTTATTCTGTGTCCAGATAAATACAATTAGGATTTCCCGGAATATGTCATTTGGACTTTGTGTTTTGTTTTATGTTTGTTTCTTTTATTTTAGCTTAGGATCCTTCAGAACAGTTGCTTCAGTGTGATAGAATTGAATAAATGGAAGACCTCAATCCAGAAGCATATCCTTGTGAGTCAGGAAGGAAATAGTTGAGCCGGTGCTTTGTGACAGCAGAATCACAGATAGCCTGGTGACAGAGCAGGACATGGAACAGTGCCTTTTATTACAGTAACTACCCAAACAAACAACATGGTCCTCAAAATCAACTCTGAATCTATAAAACAAAATCCGGTACTTCCCTCCCTTTTCCCTTACAATATCTTAACAAATAAAATAAATAGTATTCATAATGCAGCATTTCTCCATCTAGTATTTCTGCAAAGCAATAATAGTTTTAACAAGTGTGCTGCCAAAAATAAGTGTGGCCAATGCTAACTTTGGCCAGAATTTCTTTAATTAAGGACTTCTCACCACCTTTAAAGGTAATGTGCATTGGGATTGTTCTAGAAAATAATACAATACACGATGTGTATCAAATACATTCGATCAGGGTACCTTTCATTCTGAACCAGCCATTAGTATTTCTGTAAACTGGTGCCCTGAGGTCAAGGCAAGGCAGAGCCATGCTAGAGTCTCATGAAAGACCTCAGCCTGTAGCATCCTATGCATTTTACGTGGTGTAGATTCATTTGCCTCAATCATGAACCACCAAGAACAGTCTTGTACTAGAAACTAGGTAAAAGTTAGTTCCCGTACTTAAGGATGTTGTGATCTAAAGCAAGATTAGCTTTGATTATTACTGTTATTTTTAAATTCAGATGCTTACTCTGCCATGGACTAGATATGTCATTTATTATATCTAAGCCTCAGGTTCTTCATCTGTAGTTAAACCTTCAAGGAAGAGACCTGGTGTAGCTCTTTTTTCTCTTACCTCTAGCACTTAGTATATCCAAAGTTCAGAATTTTTGCTAGATGAAAGAAATTATGAATGCATGCAGGGATCAACAAAACTTTTGAGAAATAATAGAATAAAGTCCAATATGGAGCTCTCCTATTAAGACCTGAAGGGAAGTGAAAAACAGTGAAGAGAACCGCACGGATTGTTCAGTCAATGAAAATGTCTCAGAAGAGGTATGTTGAATCTGAACTTGTATTTATGCCATAACTTTTCACACATACTGTATTCTGCTACTGGTTGTAAAGATTAAGAACCTCGATTTTACTAAGATGGTATAGAGTTTACACATGTATAGACTGAAAGACAGTATATTTACCCTCTTTCCCCCAGTTTGTCCTGCCAAAATATTTATACAATGCAGCGTGTAAAAAAAAAAGAAAAACAAAACAATACAGTGTGGCTCACAAAATAGGTAAAGCCATTCAGTACAGTGGCGACATGTTATTTCCACCTGGACAGTCTTCGGTTTGCAGCCCCACAGAGCCTCAGATGCTTTATTTACATCCCATCAAGAGTTTATAATGTAGACATTCCCACTACTTAAAATTACTTGATATATTCATCTCTGTGGAGGTATACCTTGTTTTTTTTTAAAGATATGATTGTGACCAGCAGGGGACATTACATAGATGAGTCAGCTATAGATGAGCAGAGATGTTTTTCAACTTTGGAAGTATTTGAAGAGAGTTAGGAAATAATATAATATATATATATATATATATATATA